>NW_024543061.1:31012500-31482500 GCF_018167655.1 Microtus oregoni | reverse complement strand
GCAAGAAAGGTCATGGAATCATAGGCACCTCTATCAACACCAGAGCAGACCTTAAGTAGACAGTACTGATTGCAGGGAAAGACAACGGAAATCACAGTAAAAGGAGACAAAAGGACAAAAGAATATCATCTACATCTCTGCCATCAGGCATCTTTTAAAAGATTTATCTATGTATTATGTATACAGTGTTCTGCCTTCATGTATGCCTACAGGCCAGAAGACGGCACCAGATCTCACTGTAGATGGTTGTGAGCCACCCTGTGGTTGCTGGGAATTGAACTTGGGACCTCTGGAAGAGCAGTCAGTGTTCTTAACCTCTGAGCCATCTCTCTAGCCTACTTCCTCTTTTCTTATTTAGTTGGACCCTTTCTCTTCTGTTATAAATTTAGATCGCCTGAGGAGAGGTGTTGGCTGAAGCTGGTGACCTAATGGTCAGGATGTTTGGTGCTTCTTCCTTTGTAATTTGGAGGATGTCTTATAGAGATGCTAATTCATGGCCTATGTGACTGCTAGCATACAGGTAGATGCGGATGTGACTAGAGCCCATTCACCTGGTTACCTAGCCAATAGCCTAATGTATTTTCTGGCTCAACTGATGTGATGTGTATATAAGTTGTTTGGAGAATAAATGCGGGAGATCATCAGGAGAAAAGTCCCTGAGATGCCCTTCCATCGTGACTGAGTAAGCTGTGTCTGATTATTCCTAGTGTCTCTGTTTCAGTCCAGTTAGGGAAAATAATTATCTGTGTTGGAGCGACCCAGGCTCCAACACCCTATCAACAAGTTTTGAATCTGTGTGATACAATTTTGCCTATAAACTAGACTATTAACTAAGAAGCTAATGTAACATTGCATCCCCAAGTGCTCTAAGCCTAGAACGTTCTACAGATGAATTCTCTTATATGTCTAAGGGCAGACAATTCCCTAGCCACATAGATAATCCAGAGTGTAGACAAGAACAAAACAGAAAGCATCCAAGAAGGTACTGAAAGTTAAGACACTTCCAGGCACCGTGTCTCCTCAGTGCATGTCCTCCCACCACAGGGTCATCCCCGCCCTCCCAACACCACTCTGGTCATGTGTGTGCCTTGATGCTCTAAGCCCCAGCCTTTTCCCTATCCCTGTCCTTACCTGATCCAGGGATGATGTTGACCACGCCCTTGGGAATGCCGGCCTTTAGTGTCAGCTCTGCGAACTTCAAGGCTGTGAGTGGGGTCACCTGAAGGAGGAACAGGGTGGAAGTCTGAGTGTGGGAGAGTTTGGATGTAGGGTGCAGCCTCCCTTCATAGTCTTTCTCCCAGGAGCAGGAAGGGGGAGCAGTGAGTAGAACAGCAGGATGACCATAGGGAGGCCATGCTCATGGCCAACCATAGGCACTGCCCACCCAGCTAGCATCCCAACCTCTCCCAGGAATGATGTAAGTCCCTAGCATGCTACACTCCCCTACTAGCAGCTCCTCAGCCAGGCCCAGATGCTTTCCACCCCATGATCCTCTCTTCTCAGAGTGTTTACACTGAGGCCTGAAGCAGCAGTGTCAGGGACAGGCTAGGAGCCCATCCAGAGGGGCTCAGCTCCTCCAGCAAGGTGACCCTCAGCAGCCCCTCAGCATGAGACCAGCTTCTGCTCAGAAAACTGCAGGCACCAACCTATGGAGGAGGCCCCTTGTGAAACTGGATGGCCACAGGGCCCTGGTGACCAGCTCTCTGTGTTGTGTATCTGGCCGCCCTGCTGGCTTCCAGCCCTTCCCGTTCCTAACATTCATCCTCGCTCTGGCTCCTGTACACCGCTGGTTCAGTGGTTCTTCCAGTCAAGGTCAGGTCATTTCATATCCCCTACAGGACCCTGGCTGGGTAACGAGCTGTGACTCCAGGGTCTCAGACCTTGTCAGTGGCCTTTCTTAGGACAGAGTTTACCTAAGGGTGAGGCTGACCTGAACCAAACAAGGACCCTGACCTGCTGACAGCACCACACCCTTAGCGGAAATCAAGGTCTACCTCGGAGGGTTTTCATCAGCCTAAATAAGCTGGTGCTGCAAATTGCTAATTTGTTGAATATGTTAGCCAGGTTACATAAAGAGATCCTGTCTTAACAACACCAAAAATAAGTAAATAAATAATACACATGAAATAAATATAGACAGAATTAACTTGGGGGAAAAAACCAAGGGAAGGCATTGCTGGGGATCTGGCCTATGTGGAAAGGGGAAGATATGCCTAGGGTGTCCAAAGCTCACGGCTCCATCCTCAGTACAGAGAAACTGGGTGTGCTGGGCCATGCCTGGAATCCCAGCACTCAGCAGTGGAAAGAGGAGGAGCTGAAGATTTTCCTCAGCAACATGGCATGTAGAAACTAGCCTGGGCAAAAGGAGACTTGATAAAAGGTAAATTAAAAAAAAAGCAAATTAAAAATAGGAAGAGCCAGGTGAGCGCCCACTTGAGCGCTCCCTCCCTCTCTCTCTCTCTCTCTCTCTCCTCTCTCTCTCCCCCTCTCTCTCTCTCTGTGTGTGTGTGTGCGAGAGAGAGAGAGAGAGAGAGAGAGAGAGAGAGAGAGAGAGAGAGAGAGACAGACTTGGGACAGAGGCCAGAAGAAAGTGTAGGAGCCTCTGGATCTTCCTGAGGTAGTTGCTGGGAAGTGAACCCATGACCCCTGGAAGAGCAGCAAACGTTTTTAAAAACTGCTGCTCTACCTCGAAGTCCAGCCGTCTTTTTGTCCTCTGGTGTCTAATTTTCAGAGGGCAGGTTTGTTTGTTTGTTTGTTTGTTTTGTTTATTTTGACCCAAGTGCAATCTTCTTAAACAAACCACTGTGAAAAGATATTTCCAAAAATGAAATACAAATGGGAATTTTAACTGTCCAATTACTATTGTAATTCAATCTAACTCTATATTTAGCCTGAGAAACGGGAAGCAAAAGGGAACCAAACAAAAATAAAAAATCAGAACAATGAGTGAAAAAAAGCTGGAGGAGAGCGGACTCCGGCACACACGGTCTAGGATCTTCAGTGTTTCCTTATGCTGCTGCCCTCCAGGCCAGTGGGCTTCAAAGACCTGGAGGGCCACTGGGCACTCCAAGGATGGCACCTGGTGTCCGGTTCCTCCAGGAGGCAGCAGTGGATGAATGGCATGTGTGGAGATGAAACTGAGACTAGGCGTGCTGTCATACATGTGGAGGGCACCTGTGGCCCAGGAAATCCCACTTCCACTGGCCTACCATTCGTAGCCTAGCTGGAAGGTTCCTAAACATCTTTGCCCACACTACCTCCTTCTAGGGCTTCTGGTTTCTGAAGCCAGAAAGAGACCATGAACCAAGTTTACTGGCACCATTGGCCTGCTCTGAGCATGGGACAGGCAAGGGACATAAAACAAGATCCAGGGTGTAGATCCAGAGTGGATGCAGAAACTCTGTCCTCTGCCCACTGAGCAGTGATGTGTGCCAGCTCGGTCTCCAGGTCTCCATTAGTAGTAGCTGGGCAGTTTGCTCTGACATCTAGTACCATCCCTGACACCTATCTCCATCCATGGTAAGCTGGGCTTTAAGGGCCAGCCAGCTCCTAGCAGCAGTGCAGTGTAGGCTAAGGGTCCCGTCTCCTGACAGAGTGAGCTCCCCATCACCTTCATGGGCCACAGGCTGATACAGAACGTGCTTACCTGGGCAGGCTTGATCACCACAGTGTTCCCAGCAGCCAAGCAGGCTGCGGTCTTCCAGGACAGCATCATCAGGGGATAGTTCCAGGGGATGACAATGCCACAGACCCTGCAAACAACAGCAGAGGGCATTTATCCCTCCTCAGCCAAGCAGCCCAGAGTGGACTCCCCAGCTGTGGCTGTCAAAGCCTGGACTTCCAGGAAAGGCAATGGCCCGGCTGAGGCAGCCCATCCCTCTGATGCTGCAGTATGGACTGGCTGGGATGAGGTCAGTGTCCAGGGAGGAAGGGAAGCAGGGTGCGGGTACAGGGAACAGATACAGGTGTGCACTCAGATCAGGTCATGAGAGGACATGGTATAAGATGGGCCGGCAGGGATATGGTCCTTCCAAGTGTCAGGCTGGAGGCCAATCCAGCAAGAGGAAAAGATGGGGTCTGTGTGGGAAGTCTGGGGAGGTCAGTCGCCATTGAGAAGCTCTGGCTTGGTGTGTGAGCCTCTCAGACCAGTGTGACTTGGGTGTGGTAGGGAGCAGGCATGCTGGGCACAGCTTACTCCTGTGTGGCTCTGCCTCTCTGGGCTCCTGTGTCACCATCACTACCATCAAGGGACCAGAAAGGAGGCTTCCTAATTGGACCCAGGTATTTAGAAAGCACATGCAGAGGCCGCTGGGAAGGCTGGCTGTGAGGCATCTCAGGGAGGCATGGTAGGTGTCAGCCAGAGCCCGCATGGAACAGGGTCAACAGGAGCCTGCACATTACCCTGGGAGTGGTAGAAGGCACTGGGGGTTAGGAGGCTCCATGCCTTTGTCCAGCAGACACTTGGCATAATAGGGGGTCTAGGTGGGTGACAGAGGCTGCTGGATGGTGGCTATGGAGAGAAGTGGGATCTTAGGAGACCCAAATAAGGGAAATGCCAGAAGAGTCCCCCTGCCATCACAAACTCACACACCCAGACTCACAAAGGAAATGTGGCATAGCCACAGAGATGGAGGTCAGGGTGACGGTTATGTAAGAAATGCCGAAGGCTGTCGGCAGCCACCAGCCACACAAATTTGGATTTCACGTATCCCCAGGTGCTGAAGGGTCCCTGGCTGCCGTGAGGTGAGCATCCTCCTGTGCCATGTGATTCTGCCATGATGCTGGGTGGTCACAGGCCTGAAGCCATGGGACCAAGCAGCCATGTGCCTCTACCATGGGAACAGCAAAGCCTTCCCCTCGTCTGCATATAGACGTTAACAGCATGTGCATAAATGTCAATTATAGCTTCCCCCTCTAGGACACTCAGACCTGAGGCCACTCCCCACAGAGACCTCCCCCTCCCCTACTGAGATAAACTAAAACCCACCTTCTTATTCGGCCGCATATCATAAACCCGGCTCCTCAATTCAGATGTATGAAATAAGTACACTGAGTTTCCGGTCTGCTGTTGGCATGTCTCCATCAGGACACAAGGCCCGCCCAATCCCAGCCTTTCTGTACGTGTGCTATCATTTCTTCATTCCGTTACCCAAGTCAGGTCAATGTCTAAGCCTCTTACCTTTGGCTCACACAGTGATCCTAGCTGCCCTGCAGGATCTGAGTCCTCCCTCCCTCCCTTTTCCTTTCCTCCCACTTCCGGGCTTCAGGAGAACGTGTTAAGACCATGGCAGTGAGTTTTTGATAGAGCCCCTGTTCCTACAGAGCCATATGCAGGCTCCCAAGTCCCCCATACACCCGTGAGGGGTTCCCCATGCTTCTGACACAAGGATTCTGAATACCTATGGACAAGGTGTCCCACCATGCCTTCTCTTTTCCTCTGTGCCTGGGGTCCTCCGCGTGTGAGATGAGGTGCTGAGGGCCAGGTTCCTCTGCAGTCTGCTTCTGCATTTGCCTTACTGAGCTCAGCCCTGCACCGTTGCCATGGTTAACCTTGGCTCTCCATTTGAGTGGACCGAGAAACACTTAGGAGACTGGCTAAGCCACACTTTGAAGAGTCTCTGGGAACTGAGGAGGGAAGCCGCTCCCTGAATGTGGGTGGCAGCATCCACTAGGCTGGGGGGCTGTGCCATGTGCGACTCCTGTTCTGAGCCTTCCAGCTTGCAGGTGGCCGTGTGGCTAGGGAGACTGACGGTGGAGGTCAAGACATAGCCCCCCATCTACCGTCATGGCTCAGATGGACAGTTACTGTACATTTTAATAAAAGGCAGTGACCATAGAAGTGCCCGACATAGGTACTTTAGACATGTATGGATATGTACAGGGATACTACGAGCTGCTGGCAGGTGTGTGGCATCCCAGAACACACCTTGTCACTCTATGTCACTGTGCCTTGTCACTCACCCAACAGGTTCTTTCTTGGTCAAGGTCAGATTGCGGTTGGGTCTAGCCTGGTTGATGGGGATGGTGGCACCCTAGAAGAAACACGGCAGTGTCACCGGGGTCGGGGTGGGGTCAGCCAGTCCCTGCAGGAGCCCCAGGAGCCCCAGGGTCTTGTTTGGGCACTGACTCTCCCATGAGAGAGTCTGATCTGCCAGCTTATACTTGACAGGGACATGGCAGGAGTTCAGAGGCGTCAGGCTGGACACCCAGAGGAGCAAAGCAACAGTTCTACGTCAGGGCAGAAAGCTGATATCTGCGCAGAGAAAGGGTGAGGAGGCCAGCTTGCCCCTAGAACCAGGGTGCCCAGTTAGAGGTGGCTCCAGAGAAGTCACAGGAGACAGAATGGGGGTGGTAGCTGGCAGTCCACCTCTCATGTGGCCACCATGCTTCATAGTTCTCAGCTCCTAGCGGGAGAAGAGCCCCGAGCCCTCCTCTCCCTGGGAAACTTTCAAAGATGGTGTGCTTGACCCCAAGACAGGTATGTGCAAGGTCTTCTAGTGGACTTCAGGAGGTAGGTTCCACAGGAACTCCTAGGACCACATTCCACAGTTATAAGACAGTGGCAGAGGGCTGGAGAGATGGCTCAGCGGTTAAGAGCACTGGCTGCTCTTCCAGAGGTCCTGAGTTCAATTCCCAGCAACCATATGGTGGCTCACAACCATCTGTAATGAGATCTGGCGCTCTCTTCTGGCATGCGGGCATATGTGCAGGCAGAATGTTATATACATAATAAATAAATAAATAAATAAATAAATAAATCTTTAAAAAAAAAAGACAGTGGCAGAGACCCAAAACTCACAGATGACATCATTGGAAGATGGAGGCCGCAGGCCAGGAGTAGGGGGTGAGGCCCTTGCCTGTAGCCAGCACAGACACGGGCCCTATAATCCCCAAAACAGGACTCTGGCAACACCTGAATGGTCCTGGAAACACCTGAACCTCCCTCGGAGCCTCAAGGTGAGGCCCAGCCATCCCATGCACTTGCCATAGCTGGATTTTATTACCCGCATGCTAATGGCTTGTTCCCCCAAAGGGCACTACTAGGAGGTAGAGAAATTCTTAAGAAGTGGGGCCTAGCTGCTGGAGGTTAGGTCTTGGGGGTGTCCTTCAAGGAGCTAGTCAACTCCCCACCCCATCTCCCCCTCTTCTTTGCTCTGTCACTCACTCTTGTAGCCTGATGTGTGCCGACAGTCCCAGGAGCCACGGAGTCAACAGACTGGGCATGGGGGCCTTCCAAACCGTGAGCCAAAATTTACCCATTCATTTTACAAGTTGACTCTCTAGGTATTTCTTGCTGCGACAGAACGCTGGGCATACTATGAGGCCCTGGCACGAAACTGGCCAAGCCTGCTGGGCTCTCATCTGCGGAATCGTGAGTTGCCCATGCTGTAAGCTGCCACCATGGTAGCTGTTTGGCAGCGTGCTTGGCAGGACGCCGCCCTTCCTGCCACCTCCCCTGGAACCCGCCTGCACATACACACGGGAGCCCAAACCCCACCTGGATTTTGTCACACCAGCCAGCAAAGTAGCGGAACGTCTGGATGGACATGCCCACGTGCGTCTTCAGAGCCAGCGTGTAGACAGCGCCTGCGTCCAGGGCCTCGATGGTGGCTAGCTCTTCCTGGTGCTGCTCCATGAGATCCGCCAACCTGGCCGACGTCAAGAGAAGGGCGGGAGACTGGCTTAGGCGTGCCACCTAAGATGGTGGCTAAGATGCTGCTCTCCAGTGCCATTTCTTATGGAGTGGAGGACTCTGCCCTCCACTACCAGAACCGTCATTCAGACGAGCTGGACTCACCTTTCCCATCTGTGAGATGGGACAATAAGGTCTACCTTTCTGGATGGGTGTGAGACTAAAACCCTCTGTCCCCTTCCTTTCCTCTCCCTATAGATCGACACTGTTACAATGTCCCCACGAAGTTGCTCTGAAGAGGTGGTCACCTGCCTATGGCTAACAGCCAAGAGGCCACTGTCCTTAGTGGCCATCCTTCCTGTTTTTGATAGCTTCAAAAGAGAGAAAGTACATCCAACCTGACGGGCAGTTCAACTCAGTCATGTCCCTGAGGCCGAGGACTGGAGGTTGAGGTGACCCCAGCCCTATAAGCAGGAGATCCATGTGGGAAAGGCGACTTTCGGGCTATTGTGAGTCTGTGTTCTGCTACCCTGCTTCTGATGGCCACTGTGAGCAGCCTGGGGTTTATAATGGTGTCCCCTCACTGACAAGGCTTCAGTCTGGCAGAGGCACTGACCAAAGTTGGTAGGGCAACTTTGCACAGTCGGTTGCTCCCGACAAAGATGCTAACATCTTCCTGCAGTCACCCTCTTCACTCAGACAAAGCCACAGTCTATGTGTGGTAGGGTCTCCCTGAGATCCTACACCAAGTTCATTTCAGGGCTCCAGCTTCCTAATCCCTTCCTGCTGGCTTTGTCTGTTACTCAGGTGACCCAGGCCTTCGACCTCAGGACCTTGGCCAGAGGCACTACATCAAGCCTGGGGTTACTCTGCAGCTGCTTCTCCAGAAGGACTGTCCTGCCTGCCCCAGGCCTGCCCAGCTGGGCTAGACTGAGCACACACACAGCAGGAATCGCTAGAGATGGAGTCTAAGCTTCCTCTTAATGCTGGCACTGTTACCATGAGGAAGCATGGGTTATTATAACAGTGGCCACCAGGTGGCAGCAGATCACCTTAGTGAGGATGCTTCCTGGTCTTAAAAGCCCAAGGATGTATGGATGTCTCACAGCTGGTGACCATTGCCTGGTCTGGGAACCATGGGATCACTAGCTGACTCTTCCCTAAAATCTATGGCTACTTCAGGACTTCTTCATCTGGGACTTACAACAGAAATTTTCCCCTTTGCCGTACCCCCCTTCATCTGTCACTTCTACTGCTGTGGGTTTTTTTTTTTTCTTGTAAGACTTAATTATTTTTATTTTATGTGTATGTTTGCCTGCAAACACCATGTGTGTACAGTGCCTTCAGAGGCCAGAAGAAGGCACCAGATCCCTGGAATCAGAGTTGCAGATGGTTGTGAGCTGCCATATGGGTGCTGGGAAGTGAACTTGGGTCTCCTGCAAAAGCAGCATGTGCTTTTAACGGCGGGGCCATCTGTCTGACTCTATTTCTGTACCTTTATAGATGTCTTGGTTTATGACTTTCCGTTGTGGTGTAGCTGAAAAACCTTATGAAGATATCAGTGCATAAATCACTTGTGCAAGTATGAGGACCTTAGTTCAGATCCCGGCATGCCTGAGGTGAGGTGGGATCCCAACAAGCCTTTGGTGAGGTGGGAGGCAGAAACAGGAGAGTTCCCAGTAGCTCGGGAGCCAGATAGCCTGGCATATGCAACCATGAAATAACAAGAGACCCTGTCTCAAACAAGGCAGAAGACCAGGCCTAGCACTTGAGGTTGCCCTCTGACCTGCACACACAAACACATCACACTCAGGAACATGCACAGACACTAACACACACATACACACACAAACATTTTTAAAAATTCATGGAACTGCTTTCACATTGAAACATGTAATCTGGGGAATCTGGACACATGTTCCCCATGATCACCCCTGTTAGCCCTCTTGTCCCTTTGGAAATGACAGATATATTTTGTATCAATAAGAGGGACCCTGAGTCCCCACACCAGGGCCCATGGCTCTAGGGGCACAGGGTTTCATCGAGGCTCCTTCAGGCTCCTTCAGACTTGCATCCTCTGGTCACAAGGTCAAACGACCAGCAAGACTTAGCTGGCACCACAGGGAGAGAGAGGCCCCTTCCTCTTAATAAAGAGCATTAAGAGGAAGATGTGGCCTGCACGATGGCTGAGCATCTAAAGGCCTTTACTGAGCAAACCAGCAACATGAGTTTGATCTCTGGGAGCCATGGTAGGAGAGAACTGATTCTGGAAAGCTGACCTCGGACCTCCGTGTGCACACTGTGGTGCAAGTATGCACACACATACACACTACACACAATACAACCCAACAAACAAATATCATACACATCATACAACACCACACATCACATACATACACACTACACACACAACACATACACTATAATACCATATATATCATACAATACCACGCACATCACACATACATACACACATACCATACACATCATACAACACCACACACATCACATACATACACACACACCACATACACATACAGCACACATACCATACACCCCATATACATCACACACACAGCACACATACCATGCACACTATACACACTCACACCACACCAAATACACACCATATATATCATACATATCATACAACACTACGCACATTGCATGCACAAACAGCACACACACCAAACACCACACACTATAATAATAACAACAGTTTTAAAAAATCCTGAAAGAGGAGCTGGCACCAGGCAGTCCCAGCTGTATCAGCCAGGCAGAGCAGCGAGAGGCAGACAGGACCCTACACATCTCCCCTTTGTTGCCCTTGGCTGGCAGGAGGCCCCAGTCCTTGCTGGTCCACATCTGAGCCATGCCTCTCAGGCACCCCAGCCTATAGCTGCCCTGGAATGCAGCCTCCCCTCTGCACCTCTCCTTTAACATCACAGCTAGCTGGGGACACCTCGCCTGCCTCTTCCACAGGGCATCTCCTAAGCCGTAGGCTGCAGTGCCCAGACCACTTCCCACTGGCGGGTCCCACCTGTACAGGAGCCGGCCCCGGTCACGTGCGTTTATCTTCCCCCACAGTCCATTCTCAAAGGCTTCCTTCGCTGCCGCCACTGCCTTGTCAACATCACTCGCCTGGGCAAGGGACACCTGGCAGATGACCTGTGGAAGGAACAGAGACGTGACAGCCTCTTCTGGCTCCCGCCTCATCCTAGGCTACCCATAGGCAGGGTCCCCACCATGTAGGCTGGCATTGAGGGAAAGTGCTGCCCCTAGTGGCTAGGGAGGAATCAGCAAAGGAGGCTGGGGCCTTGAGGAGGCCCCTACGGATCCTTCTCACATCTGCACGGAGCCCAGAGGGGATGACAGCCCAGCTGCATCTGAGGAGCCCCAGCAGCCTGGCGCTGTTCACACCGGAAGCCGAGATCCGCTGGCGCAGTGAGCTGAGCCAGAGAGGCTTCTACACAGAGGGATTCTGGATCCGTGTCCCAGTTCCATTCCTGATAGGTGCTGGGGGATGTGGCAGTAGCCAAGGGAGTCGGAAGGACGGGGCGGAGGATGAGGCGGCATCTCCTCGTAGGTGCCCATGAACAGCTTTGCTGTTCCCACCCAAGGCCCTGGAGCCTGGCAGAGGCCTGTCCATGCCACACTTGCAAGGTTGGCATCCCGAGGGCACCATCCATCCTATCTGCCCCTTGGGATTCACTTGCCAACTCCCCCCAAATGATCCCTATTTTCTGTGGGACTGAGTGGGCACCAGCAGATGGAAAGTCATCCCTGTGTCGGGTCTCATCAAAGAGAGCCTCGGGTATGTGGCCTTTTGTGTGGTGTAGCATACGCAGTGGGTCATGACATGAGAGAGTCACAGTCAAGAATGTCTGGCAAACACTGAGTTATATTTCCTCCATTGCTGGTGGGAGTACAAACTGATACAGCCCCGTTGGATGTCAGTGTGGCAATTTCTCAGAAAACTAGGAAACAACCTACATCAAGACCAAACAATACCACTTTTGGGTATATACCCAAAGAATGCTCAATCATACCACAAGGACATGTGCTCAGCTATGTTCATAGCAGCATTGTTTGTCATATCCAGAACCTGGAAACAACCTAAATGCCCCTTGACCAAAGAATGGATAAGGAAATTGTGGTACATTTACACAACTGAGCACTACACAGCACAAAAAAAATAACAACATCATGAAATTTGCAAGCAAATGGATGGATCTAGAAAACATCATATTGAGTAAGGTAACCCAGATCCAGAAAGACAATTATCATATGGACTCACTCATAGGTGGCTTTTAGACATAAAGCAAAGAAAAACTAGCCTACAATTCACAATCCCAGAGAACCTAGACAAGAATGAGGACCCTAAGAGAGACATACATGAATCTAATCTACATGGGAAGTAGAAAAAGACAAGATCTCCTGAGTAAATTGGGAGCATGGAAACCATGTAAAAGGGTAGAAGGAGAGGGGAGTGGGAAAAAAAATATAGTTCAATAAAAAAAAAAGAAAAAAAACAGTGTTACATTTGAGGAAGACTTTGCTGATGGTGCCCTCCATGCAAGAGGGACAGCTTCAGCATGGAGGGGAGCCATGGCTCTTAAACATCCTCAGTCTCTAAAGAATATTCTGGTTTTTCAGTGCTTTCCTGCCTCCTCTCACCCCTCCCCTCATTCCTTTGCTCCCCTCCATTCCTGTGGCCTAGGTTGGGACCTTTCATGTCCGTAACAAAGACACACATATCCAAGCACAGACCCCTGGTCTGTGCCCTTAGAAGACAGCTTGGGGGGAGGGGAGGATGAATTGTGGCCTGCACTCACACTTCCGTCTGTCGGGTTGATGGTATCATAGGTCTTGGAGCCCTCGGCATCCACGAACTCGCCCCCGATGAAGAGTTGGTAGGGCATCTGGACAGTCAGCTTCTTCACTGTCTTTTCCACCTGGGAAGGAAGCTTGGTTACGGCGGATAACACACAGGCTTGGTTATGGCGGATTTCCCACACATAGGCTTCCGTGACAGGCACACGCCCAGGGACGCACAGAGGGATGTACAGCCGACCACGTGAGTCGGCTGTACTCCTAGACGGTGGGGCCACTGAGTGGTACCGACTTGGGCAGTGTCAGGGCTGGAGGCCACCTCTGCCTGGTCCTCGTGTGACACTGGAAGAGGTGTGTGGGGTTCTGGGTGGTAGCTTGCTGTGGGTAAGGCGAGGCCCTTTCACCCTCAGACATGGTGCCTTTCACTACCAGATTGACTTCTCCACTCTGAACCCAGGAGTCCCACAGACACCAGCCCCATCCTGAAATCTGTTCCCTGGCTGTTTGTCCACTGTCCTATGGGTGACCTGATACCCACTGTGGCCACCTGTACTTCCCCAGGTGTTGTTACAAATCACCAGGTGAACAAAGCACCCAGAAGCCCACGCCTCTGGGGCTGCTAGACTGCCCAGCTACCCTAAGGGAGACTGTTCCAGATCTTTTTCATAAAGGGATTCACACCGCTGTGGCTCACTTCACTCTGCACAAGCTGCAGGCACAGGGTCGCCTGCCCTCCTCACCTCGCCAGCCCCTCTAGGCTTTGAGATGTGGGATTTGCCTACGCTTTGTGCACTGGACAGCAACAGTCTCTGCGGAAGACGTTCCCCAGGGCTGGTGCAGCAGGAGGGGAGTCCAGGCCCAGGGCAGCACTCACGTAGTTAACGACACACTGGTCCTCTTCATCCTCCCCTCTCAGCTTCCTCACGAGGAGCTGGACGAAGTCCTTAAAGGTGGTAGCCATGTAAACATCTTCATTCTCTAACTCCAGCCCGTCACACAGCTCCTTCACCTCCTCCACCAGCCTGAGGGGAAGAGAAGGATGGAGAGCGGGGCGGAGCTTCAGCAGACCCTTGTGGATCCCGTGTAAGTAGACGTGGTCTGAACAGTCACTTAGTGGGGCTCATGAGCCTGGAAATAGAGTGCAGGCCCAGGCGCTGGGTGCAGAGGCCTTGGTTTCAAGCTCTCTCTCTCTCTCTCTCTCTCTCTCTCTCTCTCTCTCTCGTCGGGTACCAACCATTGATGTTGAACAAAGGGCTGACTCATCTGAGTCTTCGATTTTATCATCCACAAAGCAGAAACCATAACAGAACAGCCTCTCTCAAATTTTGTTGTGTCTCTATGAGACAACAAACACATTGAATGACAGTTGACAACTAATACATTATTAATGACCATTGTTTGGGACACACTATGTCCAAATCAAGTATACGATAAAGGACTTGGGCTCCGAATATTTAGAGAACTTTCCACACCCAATCCTCGGAAAGCAGAAGGAGGCTGAAGCCCAGAGGGATTTTACCAGAGCAGCAGCGTGGGGCAAATACAAACCCTGTGAGGTGTTCGACACCATTAGGGAATGTGAGCAACAAGGAGTCAAAGTAGCTCAGAATGTTTCAAATGAAAAGGCGTGGTCAGGATGCTGCTGGGGTGGGCTGAGACTCCATCTACTTTAGGCCTTGTAAACCTAACAACCGTACCCAGCACCACAGGTGGCTGGTTAGTTTCTGTTTGTTTGTTTTTTGTCAATTTGACATAAACTACACTTGTGGTAGTTTCAATGAGATGTCCCCAATAGTCTCAGGCATCTGAATACTTGGTCCCCAGTTGGTGGAGCTATTTGGAAAGGCTAGGAGGTGTGGCTTTGCTAAAGGGGATGTGTCACTGGACGTAAGCATTGAGGTTTTAAAAGACTCTAGCCTTCTCTGCTTCCTGTTTGTGATTTGAGATGTGAGACCTCCATTGTTACCGTCACCATGCCTCTGTGCAAGCACCACGGACTATTATCCCTCTGGAACAGAGAGCCCAAAATAAGCCTTTCTTCTATAAGAACTTTTGACCCAAAAAACAGGAGGCAGTAAGCGGTGCCAGTTTAAACCATGATTAGGGGGTAACCAGTTACCCAGAAAATGGATCTGACATGTGACCCACTTCTCATGACACATGGTCTTCTTCACCTCTCTGTTGTTGCAAGGAGAGCCGGCCCTTGTTCCGTCCCAGCCGCCCGGCTAGCTTACACCCCAAATACCACCCAGAAGTTGTATTTATTAAATCACTGCTTGGCCCATTAGCTCTAAGTTTCTTATTGGCTAATTCTTACATCTTAATTTAACCCATTTCTATTAACCTATGTATCGCCACGTGACTGTGGCTTATCAGTAAGATTCTAACCAGCGTCCATCTCAGGCAGGAGATGCATGGCATCTGTCACTCTGCCCTTCTTCCCAGCATTCAGTTCTGTCTTCTCCGCCTACCTAAGTTCTGCCCTATCAGGCCCAAGGCAGTTTCTTTATTCATTAGCCAATGAAAACAACACGTAAATAGAAGGACCTCCCACACTACATGTGAGCCCTAGTCCCCAATCTGCCATAGCCAGCATCAGCCAAGGGACAGCAGTGACAGCTGGGCATCAGCAGCCCTGCTGGGATAAGAGGCCAGCTTGAGGACAGACATTTGGGCGCAGCTTCCACTGCGGTTCTGGTCTGCCCATGGGGCCCTTTCTGATTAACTCACACATGATACACGAGTACAACCAACAGTGGCCTCAGTGGGCCCACAGTGGATTCTTGGGAGGGACCCCAGTGCCCCTGGCCTCACCTCACAACATCTACTGATGCAGCCCCCGACTTGAAGAAGTCTGTGGAGTCTTCTACTTGTGGGATGTTGGGTAGGATTCGCATCCAAGTGCTCTGAAAGATAAAGGCCATGACAGTCATAGGTGCTTGGTGAAGTAGGGTGCCATCCTCCCAGCTGGCTAAGGGTTCTGCCTTTACAGTCTTCGAGGCGCTGTTGCTACCCAAGGGTTCAGAGCGGGCCACAGCTCTGACATTAGGCTGCTGACCTCCTGCCACATGGTTGGTCTCCTGGTACGGTGCAGGCAGTGGAAGCTGGCGTGTTATTAGAAAGGTTCATGCCTGGCCTTGGTGCAGCCGTCAGGGTCCCGGTAACCCCAGCACAGCACTGACACGGTGGCATGGGATGCTTATGACAGGAAGGGCAGGCACAGTGAGGGTGTTATGACCTGGATCTTGTCTGCTCTGAGACACTGGCTGGCTAGTACTCCTCTGATCTGGGACCTCTGAAGCATCACAGAACCAGCTACTGGCCTACTGGGCAAGTGAGGAGGGGTCAGGGCCTCCAGGCCAGAGGCCATCACTCCTGATTACAGAAGGCCGACCAGTGGTCATGGTAAGATGGCTGTTCCTAACAGATGCCAGACTGAACTACCCAATTTCAACATCCTCCAGGAGGACTTCTACCCCATGACACAGGCCTCCATGGTAGCCATCGTAGACAAGCATCTTAGGCCCGGAGTCTGTTGGTCCAGCTGGCTCAGTAACCCCAGGAGGGCTCAAAGGCAGGGCCAGAGCCACAGCAGCCCCAGGAATATTCTGGAAATGTCTTTGCTTGCTCTGTTTTGTGCTTTGGAGGGAGAGGTTAAAGCTAGCAATATGGAACTCCTCCTTTCCTACTCCCATCCATCCCGGACTTTTACAGTGCCCAGAATTCCTAGGGAAGATGCTGGCTCTCTGCTGCTATGGACCACATGGCACTTCATGTCTGTCTCTTGTAGAGCCTAAATCTGCAGTGCTATAACACCAAGGGTCTCACCTGACCGACCCTGCCCGCCTCCATTCAGCTCCCTCTCTTATTCCTGGGTCATGGCAATGATGACCTCCTCAAACAGAGCTGTCCCTGCACCTGTGGTGTCCCTGCACCTGTGGCGTCCTCTGCACCTGTGGTGTCCCTACACCTGTGGTATCCCCTGCACCTGTGGTGTCCTCTGCACATGTGGTGTCCCTGCACTTATGCTCCTCTGCACCTGTGATGTCCTCTGCACCTGTGGTGTCCCTGCACCTGTGATGTCCTTTGCACATGTGGTGTCCCTGCACCTGTGATGTCCTTTGCACCTGTGGTGCCCTCTGCACATGTGGTGTCCCTGCACTTATGCTCCTCTGCACCTGTGATGTCCTCTGTACCTGTGGTATCCCTGCACCTGTGATGTCCTCTGCACCTGCGGTGTCCCTGCACCTGTGATGTCCTTTGCACCTGTGGTGTCCTCTGCACATGTGGTGCCCCTGCACCTGTGGTGTCCCTGCACTTATGCTCCTCTGCACCTGTGATGTCCTCTGTACCTGTGGTATCCCTGCACCTGTGGTGTCCCTGCACCTGTGATGTCCTCTGCACATGTGGTGTCCCTGCACCTGTGATGTCCTTTGCACCTGTGGTGTCCTCTGCACATGTGGTGTCCCTGCACCTGTGGTGTCCCTGCACTTATGCTCCTCTGCACCTGTGGTGTCCCCTGCAAATGTGGTGTCCCTGCACCTGTGGTGTCTCTGCACTTGTGGTGTTCCTGTACTTATGATCCTTTGCCCAAAGGTTTTTCCAGATCTTTTCTCTATATCCAGATCTCAGCTTCCCTCCATCTAAGGCTGACCCCAGCTCTAAGGCCTTGTCTCACTGCCCCCATTCTGTGCAGAGTGTCTCCCGAAGCTGTCCCACCATCTGCTCTCCTGGAAGTTCTATAGCTTCACCTGCCCCTCCCAACCACTGCCTGTAAATCAGGAGGAGCTCAGTGAGTGTTTCTAAGTCCCCTAGCCTATGAGGACTCTCCACTCCCTTCTTCACGCAGTGTTTGAGCAGTCCTTGTTAGGTAGGGGACACTCATGGATTCTTCATGTGCTGTAAAGTTCATGTGGAGTTCAGAATCCAGGGCTTTTTTCCCTTAGGCTACCCATATGGTGGGATTCTCTCCCGATGCCTGGAGTGGGGCAGTCTGTAGCTCCCAGCCAGCCTCGTGGTCACACCAAACATGCTCCAGTGCACATTCTGCTGAACTCAGCACAGATTCACCTTCCAAGGCTTGGCTCCCAGATGGGTTTATCTGGCAAGAGCCATCCCAGGCATAGGAGCTGCTGTCCTTGAACCCCTGACTAGATGGACGAGTAAACCGAAACCCTTCAGTGTCATGTGCTTAACAAGGCTCAGTATCAGGGAGACAGAGTGTGAAGGGCCAGGAACAGTACCTGGAAAGTGGTCACTGACCCAGCTTCAGGCTAGACAACCAAGCTCACAGAAGAAAGCGATCTCTAGATCATGTGGGGATTGAGCTGGAGGGGAACCTGACTATGAAGCTGGTGCTGGTCACAGCTTGGGTGTTACTGTTAGTGCCCCCGCTAGACCAGTTCCAGAGCACACACTCATCACTGGTGATGGGTTAAGCCCCCACCTCCCTTAACTATTACAAAGTTGACAGCTTCATTTGTTAACTGTTGGGAGTGAGTCCCTAGAAAAGCCAGATTCAGCAGACCCAAATCCAGGGGCCCAGGTACTAAGGAAGAAGGATCTTGGGATATCAGAAAATACTAAAAGAGGACAGTCAATGTTATCCCAAGGCTAGCACATATCCCCAGCTCCAGGGAATGTGAACACCCAAAACTCATGTGCACTGTGAAATCTGTCCTACAGGATGGTACCACTAAGGTGTCTCTTACCCGCACAGCCTCAGCGGTGGCTAGCTCTTCCTCTGTCAGCTCCAGGTCACTGCTAGCAGACCCTTTGAAGAACTGAGAGGCTGGCATCATCTTGCCATCCTCCAGCTGGATGTTCTTCACCAGCAGCTGCAAAAGGGAGAACTTCAGTAGGACCACGGCAGAATGAGGAGCTGAGTAGGGTGCTCACACTCTTCCTCCAGCCCTCACAGCCAAGAGGAAGCAGGGAGCCCAGGTAAACGAACGACATGGATGTTCGGAGCTGAGACACTGTCCTAGGGACGTGGAAGAGACCACATGGCCTGTGCCTGTCCTTTATCCTAATTGTCAATCACCTACCACACTGTGCTTGCTGCTTGTTCTCTAGATTCTCTGTGTGTGGTGCATGTGTGCAAGTATGTGCCAGTGTGTGTGTGTGTGTGTGTGTGTGTGTGTGTGTGTGTGTGCGTGTGCATGTGTGTGTGTGTGTGTGACCCAGGCCCTCCCTCACGTCAGGCAGGCCCTCATCACTGCGGGCCACAGGATATGAGCTTTCTTTTATTGAACGATGTTATTTCTATTAAAAGGACAGCTTCTCATCAGAAAAACAAAAAAAAATGCTTACAAAGCTACTGTGAAAGTCAACTGAGTAAAAGATAGATCATTAATCATGCGATCACTCCCAGAAGCCCACAGAAACATCTAGAGGACAGATGCCTGTCTGAGACACAGGTGGAGAGAGGAGGGGATACAAGGAGAGTCCTGGAAGCCTATAGTCTGCCCTCCTGTGGACAACACTCCAGGCAGAGCCCGGCTCCGGCTCTGCGGAGCTTGCGGAGAGTGTGCAATGCCTAGACTCACCCTTAACAAGGGAAACATGCCAGCCTGCTGCCAGCTCATCCAAAATTATTTACCTTGTCTTCCCCCTTCTAATTTATTAGACAATTATTTATGAGCCTACACGGTTCAAATAACCCATACTATACATTATAAAACCTGACAAATCTGAGGTAGTTATAAGAATATTCTAGAGCCACATTCTGTGCCTATCAAAAACAGGCAACCAGTGCTGGATGCAGGGTCAATAGAGTCAATCCAGTTGCTTTAGTAGATGTTCTAGAACTTTCAGCAAGCAGAAGGCCAGCTGGACCCAGCAAACAAGCCTGAGACACACTTCCTGAAGGCTCTGTGCTCTGCAGTTTGTATGGCTACAGTGGCAGAAGCACCCAGGACCCTTGGGAACCCGCCCCTCCTGAATGCTAACCCCGGTCTCCAGATGCTGCAAGCAACTGGCCACCGGAAGCCTCCTTCACATTCCCCTTAGCCTCCCTTGATGGGAAAGCACCTGTGACAGAGAGGCCACTACCCCGAGGCTGAGAACAACAGGTATCTGCTGAGATGAACATGTGCAGGGCGGAGGCAATGCCAGCGTATCCTCAGAGACTCCTGGGTCAGACGAGCCCATCCTGACCTCATGACTTTGCTGAGCCTGTCCCTCACAGTATCATGAGGTTGTCCCATAATGTTCCTGAATAATTATTTTTTGGGGAATGTCACTCTTAGATGTTATTTCTAGGGACCACAACATGACAGATAGCACCAGTCTGCACACATCCACTGTGCACATCTGAGTGCCCATCTACTATAAATGGCTGCTTTCACACAGCCTATGAGGTGTGTGTGTGTGACCCAGGGCCTCCCTCACGTCAGGCACGTGAACGATGAGAGAGAGCCATGGCAGTCAGCACAATTCTCCACACTCCACCCTACCACACTCACACGGACAAGGTTGCTAAGGGTTGGAGGCTCTGTCTCTCTTCAACCCAGTATCTCGTGTGAGTGGAGTCTCAGGGCCACAACATCCTTGGAGCCAGAATTTAGGATCTGAAGCCCAGCTTTGCTCCTAGCTCGGGTAACCTTGGGCAAACTTTTCAAGTCTTCCGTTGTAGTTATAATTATCTCACAGGGCTCTGGAAGATGGCATGTAAGGCCTATTCGTTGCTTTGGAACAGTGGTTGGTGCCTAAGAACACTTCATTCAATTCAGCTACTATTCTGGTGGGCAAAGCCCAGTAATATCTACCAGAGCCCAGCAGCCGTCTGTACCAGTCACTATCCCATCCCCACTCCATGAGAGGGAAACTGAGGCCTAGGGGTTTAAAGACCTGATCTTGATAATATATGCTAACTGCAAGGCCAGGGCGACTGGAGAGGATTTCTGTCACATAGGGTGTCCAGCCTGCCACAGAAAGCACAACCCCACCCTCACCCCCACCCAGCCAGCCTGTGCTCAGATTGCGGCTCTTCCCTTGGCTCTTGGTTCTTCCTGTTTTTTCTAGGGAAGCCTGGGGTATGGATACAGGCAAGTGACTCACAGCAGTGTGCGGTCACCTTACCATTTTGTCATCATTCCCGAAGAGGATGAGCCCTGCTTTGGTGACCAGGCCTGGACGATGGGCTCCTGGGATGGGCAAAGCTTCTCCCTCGGCCACCAGGCCTGAAGTGTTGAGTGTTGAGTTGAAAAATGTCAGCTTCTATGGAATCAGAAAAGTCAAGAGACAGCAGGTCAGATGAGGCCCTGCTGTTTGCAGCCCAGTTGTAGCTCCAGAGAAGCTAAGAGGTACAGGAGGATAGGGTGGAGCTGGGAGGCATGGAATGACCCTAGAGTGTGCAAGGCCAGCCTCCAGGGGGAGCAGGAGAGACCAGGAGGAACTGCAATCTACACAGAAGGCTGAGTGGGACCTAGACCCAGTCTTTGGAGCCGTAGATGAGACCCAGAAAATCCAAGGACCTGGATACATCAAATCTCAGGCATCCTTGAGACCTTTGCACTGACTCAGAGCCTCAGACCTCAGGGGTGCAGATCCCCAGGAAAATCTTCTCAAGGTACGCCATGAGGCCACCGACCCTTCAGCAGATGAACCAGCAAAGCAATGGGCCATGCATCAGCACAGGAAGAGAAGAGACCTCGGCATGGTTTTACAGTGAAATGGAGGGGGTCAGGGAACTAGAGAGCAGACCATATGAGCATCTGGTTGACTTTGAGGGGTGCATAAGACAAGCGCCTCCCTTTCATAAGTCCGGCTGCTGCCCAGTCCCAGCTCAAAGTAAGTTGTCCCTTCCCTGGGGCAAAGTCAGAGCTGGGCCTGTGGCATCTGAGAGCACAGGGGTGAGGCTCAAGCCATTCAACAGCCAATTCAGCAGGGCTCAGGGTTGCAGCAGGTGCCGGGGGCCACCAATGGCAGCAGACATCTTATTTTAGCTCTGAATGATACAGGACCTCCCAGGACTTGGGGTATCTGGGAGGAGGTAGAATTAGGGCTATAGAATGTATCAAGCATTTCAAACCTAGAGGGCAGTTTTCTGGCTGGCAGGGTGGAGGCATACAGCATCTCCCACTGAACACCCACTTCACGGAAACATACCTGCCCACAGGCCTCTGTCCAGGCACCTGGCACCTTGTCATTCCCACGAATCCAGTTGTGAATGGCCTCTGCTGGCTGGTCCCAATTGATCTGTGGGGACCAAGACGTTGTATCATCAGCTAGCCTCCCCTAGTCCCCTGCTGCACAATGGGTCTAGCCTTGCAGGGAGGGTCTGGGCTTCCTCCTGGACATGGGCATGAGTGTAGAGTGGGTGCCCTGGTTTGGGGCTCTGACCCCAGGCCTCTCCCAGGCTGCACAGCCTGTAGAATGGCTTTGAGAAGAGGCTATCTACTATTGTCAAGGAGGTCCCACAGAGTCCCCAGGTCTTTATGTATACAGGGCCCATGCAGAGATAACCAGTCCCAAGCAGAAGCAGCCACGGGACTGCTACCCACTGAGGCTTCTAGAAACCTTTCAGACAACATCTTGGAGCTTCTGACACTAGGGCTGAGATATGCCCATAGCCCTGGTTCTCCTCCCTCCCTGGAGTGATGCTTTCTCCTTCTACTTAAAGAGAAGCAGGACTTTGCTCCTTCCATGTCCTGATGCTCTGCTGGAACCCCACCCTCCACTGCTGCTTCTGTTACTGCCAGCTGTACCTTGCTTTGCTGAGCCACTTATGCCCTCCAGCTACTCACAGGCAGTCCTGATGCTGGGGCTGCTACTCACCCTGGCCGTCTCCTTCTTCTGAATGCCCTCATAGGTGGCTCCCTCCTCAGGCTGGCGGAGGCGGGGGGCTTTGCCCTCTGAGATCAGTCGCACAGCCTGCACCTGCAAGGGGACTCTACAGTCAGCTTCCCCAGCATCAGGGTCCCGCCCACACCCAGCCCTGGTCCTCACTGTGCAGGCACCTGAGAAACTCTACAGCATGGACACAGTGTGGGTAACAGGGTTTGGGAGGTGCAATAGCAGACAGACCCTCAGCAACACCTCATGGTCTTAGATTCTATGGACTTTTTGATCTCTAGGTGAGGTGGCTGCCAAGTCCCACCAGGGATAATGGACGCACAGCCTGTGTGTTGCTGTCTAGAACTGTCCTGAAGGAGAATAGATCCCGAGCCCTGATGTGGACTTGGGCATCTGCAGTGAAGTAGCTTCTCTGGGATCCAAACTGAAGAGAGGCGAGGAGCCTGCAACCCACCCTGAGGGAGGACGTGGGAGCTGTTGTGGGCAATGGGGCTCGAGAGCTGGCTCAGCAGTTGAGACTCTGGCTGCTGCTGAGGAGTATTTGTTTACACTGTGTGAAGATATCTCACTGTGATTGGTTCAATAAAGAGCTGAATGGCCAATAGGTAGGCAGGAGAGATAAGCGGGATTTCCAGGGAGAGAAAGAGAGAGAGAGAGAGAGAACCCTCTGGAAGAAGAGAGGCAGAGACATGCCAGCAAGACTCAGAGCAAGTCAGACACAGAGTACAGAGGAGAGGTAACCAAGCCATGTGGCAGAACGCAGATTAATAGAAGCAGGTTAAGTTGAGTTAGAAGACCTAGTTGGGAAAAAGCCTAAGCTAAGGGCCAAGCTTTTGTTTTTGTTTTTTTTGTTTTTTTTTAAATTTATTTATTTATTAAGGATTTCTGCCTCGTCCCCACAACCGCTTCCCATTACCCTCCCCCTCCCCCGATCAAGTCCCCCCCCCCTCATCTGCTCGAAGAGCAATCAGGGTTCCCTGACACGGGAGCACCGGACAGAAATCTCAAGGTCCAAATCAGGAGCAGAAGGAGACGGAGCACGAGCAAGGAACTCAGGACCACGAGGGGTGCACCCACACACTAAGACAATGGGGATGTTCTATTGGGATCTCACCAAGGCCAGCTGGCATAGGTCTGAAAAAGCATGGGATAAATCCGGACTAGCTGAACATAGCGGACAATGAGGAATACTGAGAATTCAAGCTTTTGTAATTAATAAGAAGTCTCCGTGTCATCATCTGCAGGCTGGTGGGCCCAGTGAGAGAGTGCTACTTCAGGCTGCTCTTGTAGAACAGCCTGGGCTGGATTCCCAGGACTCATGTGGCAGCTCACGACCTCCAGTATCTCCACACCCAGGGAATCTGATGCCCTCTCTTGATATCCAGTCTATAGAACACATCTTTATGGGCGGTAGCACATGTACTTACAAAGAGTTTCAATAGAGTCATGGCTTAAGTGTCACTGGACACTCTGCTGGCTGTGGTGTTTGCAGAGATCTCCACAAATCAGAGTTTTATCACCATGGGTAATGACTGGGTCAGGATAACCCAATGACACAGAGGTGACTTTTGGGGTCAACCACACCCAGTCCATGCTGCCCTCTTGCGATGGGCTCTGCCCACTCTGACCACATTTCCCTCATGCTCACTGTCCCATCTCTTTGAGACCCCGAAGAGTGAGTCACTTCTCTCACAAGCCCTGAGATTGGGGGTGGGGTGCATGGCCAGCAGGATCATTACCTACATCTAGGGAAGACCAGTGGAGCCAAGAACAGAGAGCCTGTGTCAGGGTAGGCGCGTGGTGGGAGGGCAGGTGTGACCAGCCTTCAGCCTTACCATCCCTTTGATGCCCTCCGGGAAGAGGAAGCGGTTGTACAGGGTGCTCACGGTGTCATCTGGAAGCACCTCACACTCCTTCTGGAGCAGAAGGTCCCCAGTGTCCAGGCCATCATCAGCCCAGAAGATGCTGAAGCCCCCTTTCTTATCTCCATGAATGAGGGTCCTGGAGGGCAGGAGGGAGACGTCAGTCTGACAGAAAGTGTCATAGGGGAACCCTGGGAGCTGCCCCTTGCCCTCCTGCCTCCTTCCAGGAGGCCACCTCCCTCCCAGGGGCTGCCACCTGCTCCTATAGGAAAGGGAAGAAAAGGAAGTGTTTATGACTGCCAACCATGCCAGCTACACGCCAAAAGCTGTGCTGCCTTAGGGAACAGCCCCATGGCAGGGGAGGTGAGCATACAGAGCCCTATCCTGGTACAACCCCCATTGTACCCTCTGTCCTGCTGCAGGTGTGACACCATCTGAGCTCCTGTCCCCTCTGCTGCAAAGTACGAAGCCCTTCTTTTTGTTTCCAAGACAGGGTTTCTCTGTGTAATTCTGGCCACCCTGGATCTTGCTTTATAGACCAGGCTGGCCTCAAACTCACAGAAATCTGCCTGCCTCTGCCTCCTGAGTGTTGACTACCACCTAGCAAGCATGCTGTCTTAATTCTCTCCGACTGTGGTTCAGGGTGACACCAGCAGAGCAGGACAGGCACCTGTGCAATGCGTCTGACTGTCCTAGAAGGATGCTGTAGGCTGAGGAGGGTGACACGCCAGGCAGATGAGGTGGATCCTATCTTACCAGTTGATGGCTGATGCCCCTCGATGTCTGGGCAGCAGGGATGGATGATAGATTATAGAGCCATGCCGGGGGGCATTGATGACTTCCATGGGGATGAACTGGCTGCAGAAGGGTAGCACGTTGAGCTCTGCACCCAGAGCCTGGTATTTGCCCACCACCTCTGGCAGAGCCTGTCCTCGAGCCCGCCACCGAGGGAACTTGAACACGGGCACACCATCCTTCTCAGCCTCTAGGCCTGTGGGGAGAGCGGGTGAGGAACTGTCCTCTCTGTGTTATCCACACACTGTCAGCTGTGCCTACCCAGAACGTGGTTCACAGCCTCCTCTAGGTGCCCTTTCCCTTCCTGTCCCCACTGCCCAGCAAGGTTCTACTGGGATGTGGGTGGGGTGCTGACCAAGGGTGAGTGGTGGACAGGGACTTCCCTGCCTGGATGCTGCCTCCTGCTGAGTACCAAGGCCTCCATGTGCCTTCCTTGCTCAGGTCCCATAGGTCCCCAAAAGCTGTTGTGCTTACAGTCCTCTCCAGAGGCCCAGTCACGACCAACACTGTCTTTCTCCTCTCCTTCACCATCTCTCTCTTCTTCCTCTCGTTTTCCTCCACCCCCTCTCCTCCTCAGATCTCTTCTTGGACACTGGGGTCCCTGGGAATCAAATTTCCCCCTGTCAGCTGTTCCCTTACCAGGGGGAGGGGAAGAGGGATGGGAACGGGCTTGGTCCTTCCTGTGGGGACCCTGTCCTCTGTCCACCACCCTAGCGTGATGCTTCACCCCAGCCACAGGAGTTCCTACCCAGGGCAGCCGCTGAATCTCCGTTCTCAGTCTGCAGACTTGGCCCCAGTGTGCACACTCTGCTCCTCACACCTGTGGCCCAGAGGCCCAGACCCAGCCTGCAGGGCCCCTCCTGCCTCCTTACAGGCCTGAATCATAGGCTCAATTTTCCTATGCAGCCCCAGCCCCTCCTATCCTCAGCCTGGTGGTAGCAGCTGCCACTGGAAGGAACAACCCCAACCCTGCAGGGCTTTCTTCTTAGCAAGTCTCTCAAGACAACTCTTTGACTGGCCTGACTCTGCTGTCTGTCCTCATCTCTGCCACCATGTCTGATGCTCATCTTCACTGTCAAGGTCACTGGGTTTGGAATCAGTAGGAGGGAGTTTCCAGGGTGTTAACTAAAAGAGGAGACTCCCCAGAATGTGGAAACACCATCCCATGTTCTGGGTCCCAGGCTAAATAAAAAGGGGGAGGGGGGAAGCCAGCTGAACACCAGGACACATCTCTGTTTCTGATTCAAATGCAATGTGACCAGCTGTGAGATCAGAATGTACTTTTTAAAATAAGATTTATTTATTTATTATGTATCTAACATTCTGCCTCCATGTATGCTTACACGCCAGAAGAGGGCACCAGATCTCATTACAGATGGTTGTGAGCCACCATGTGGTTGTTGTGAATTGAACTCATAACCTCTGGAAGAGCAGCCAATGCTCTTAACCAATGAGCTATCTCTCCAGCCCCAGAATGTACTTCTAAAGCAGCCTCACTGTGGCCAGTGAGACAGTCAAGGTGAAGCAGTGGTCCCGACCAGGCTTGGAATGGTGCTGGGAGCAAAGACTGTCTAACCACGACTAGTGTTTGTTTGCAGAGCTCAGACTGTGGGGTCATGGATCTCGTGATGTGGTCAAGTGCAGGGCCGAGGTCAGGCAGGCGACAGCAGCGTTAGAGCAGAGTCCAGGGGTCAGACTGTGGCTGCTTGCTCTGCCCTGGATCCGGCTGGTCCCTCAACGCCTCCCTCCGAATCTCAGTTTCCCATCATTAAACCGTGCCCTACAGTCCTTCTCCATCAGGTCTGGAGGACCTATTCATCATATGGAGGCTCCAGCATCCTGTGTACTGGGCACCTGCCTGCTCCAAGTCTAGGGTGCAGGACTGTGAGTCTCAAGTGGCTCCTCCTCCAGAAACCTCTCAGCTCCGCTCACTTCCCTGTACCAGGA
Organism: Microtus oregoni; assembly: GCF_018167655.1. Lineage (NCBI taxonomy): Eukaryota > Metazoa > Chordata > Mammalia > Rodentia > Cricetidae > Microtus > Microtus oregoni. Next base: position 31,455,632 of record NW_024543061.1, on the reverse strand, counting down.
ACGCTCTGGCGGGCTGAGCCCTTGGAGCTGAGAGAGCCCCAGAAATGGCAACATGAATCTTGTCCCCCAACCCTTGAGAGTCTAGATGCGTGGATCAGAGAAGTTCAGAGAGGTTTGTAGGACACGCTGGACTTCTCCATGGCCCTTGGTCAGGACACAAATCCTACCCCACAGTCAAGTGTGGGTCGCTTTATTCCAGGACGGTCCAGCAGCCACTTGGCATCAGTGTGGATGCAGAGCGGAAGGAGCTTAAGTGCTCTCTACCAAGGTTACACCGTTGAGACCCCATACTTTACCCACCTGCCCACTATAGCGCCTCTGCCCCAGCAGGTGGGCTTTCCTCCACCTCCGCCCGGCCCCTGAGCTGTCACTTACCCAGGGGATCTGCTTTCCCATCCTTGTCTGGGATAGTGAAGACACCCACCACCTCATGGCCCTCCTTCCTTAGCTGGCAGTAAACCTCCTGGCCAAACAGGCTCTGCCCGATTACCGCAATCTTCATGGCAGCAGAGGGTTGGAAGGCACCTGTTGAAAGGGCAGCCAAAAGGTTAGAAAGGCCTCTCGAAAGTCAGGGGAAACCATCCAGATTCCAGTAGGTACGTTCCTGCCTTGGTCACCCTGGGGGCTCCATAAACATCAGGCTGTTTCAGGGAGATTGCCACTGTGCAAGGTGCTTGGGGGTCATGGACTCAGGAAACCCTGACATCTGTGGATGTGGAGACTCTGATCATGGCTGGGGGGGGGGTCAGACAGTAGCTGTAGCTTTAGGGTCCCTTCTTTAGGCCCAGAAAAATCGTCACAGACCTGGTGCTGGTCCTCGGTGACATTTTAGAACATACCGTGGTCACGTGACCAGTTCTGTGACCTTGGTCAGTCACATTAGCCTCTGTCCCCTCATTGTTAATGAAAAAACTACCATACTTCTCTTGAGGCCACACCAGGCTTATTGCACTAAATCCAGAAGCCACAGAGTGGTAAAAGAAGCCTTGCTCAATGCCAGCCTCAAGTGTCAGCACAGGGTGACTGGGTTGGGAGGGGGCACCTATGGGAAAGGCCAAGGAGAGGGACGGACGGAATGAAGCAGAACTCAGTGTCAAAGGCTACTAAACTCAGCACTTCCTGCCACTTGTATCGTAAACCCTGAGGTACTTGCTGCTATTTTTCCTTAAACTGTTTATTTACCACATATGCACGGTTTAGGGAAAGTCTGCAGTGCAGACTTCACACACTCAGAAGTACAGAAATTGCAAGTGTGAGGTAGCCTCATGAGTCTCCCCACACACAGCATGTTGCTGTGACCCAGAAATGCTGCTGGTCACTAAACACCCAGACCTCTCACAGAACAGCGGCGTCTCTCTGTCTTGGCTAACCTCACACATATGCCTTTCAGGCCCAAACCCATGCCTCTTTCCCTTCCCCTTGCTAGCCTGTAGACACGTGAACCTTCAGGGGTCAGTGTGTGCATTGTCACAAGAGTCCACGTTGACTCAAGCATTGCACAGCTTTCATAAAAATCAAGTCCAAATAGATCACAGACCTGAGGTTATAAACCTCTCAAAGATAAAGAGAAATGTGGAGAGCCTTGCATTCATCAATAACTTTCCAAGCACTGCAGAGGTGGGCTCATGAAAAGGAGAATTAAGTATGACTTCATTCTGTTTAAGATGTCTGCTTTCAAAGAACTCCATCAAGAAAACAAAATGAGACTCCATAAACTGGGAGACCTGAGAAAGAACAAGTGACCCTCAAAACTCAGAGGGGGGGAACTCAATTAAAAACGTGAACTAAAGATCTAAACCATCAACCTGCAGTGCCCATGGGGACCAGAAGGCAGCGGCGGGTTCCCCTGGGACTATACCCGTAAGAGGTTGTGAGGTACCTGGCTTGGATGCTAGAAACAGAACTCAGGTTCTCTGCAAAAGCAGCAAGCGCTCTTAACCAGTGAGCCACCTTTCCAACCTCCAGCATTCTTGTTCTAATGCCAAGCGCCTTTTAATCACCAGTTCCAGAAACCACGCTGCACTGGCTAGTTTTAGGTCAACTTGACACAAGACTTGAGTATGAAAGAAGGAGGAGCCTCAGTTGAGAAAATAATTTCTTAAGATCGGGCTGTAGGCAAGACTATGGGACATTTTCTTAATTAGTTATTGATGGGAGAGAGCCCGGCCCATTGTGGTGGAAGCACCCCTGGGCAGGCAGTCCTGCGTTCTATAAGAAATCAGGATGAGCAAGCAATGAGGAGCAAGTCAGTAAGCAGCACCCCTCTCTGGCCTCTGCATCAGTTTCTGCCTCCAAGGTTCCTGCCCTGTTTGAGTTCCTAACCTCCTTAGATGATGAACAGAGATGACGAAACATAAGCCAAACAAACCCTTTCTTCTCCAGGTTGCTATGGGTCACGGTGTTTTATCACAACAGTGGCAGCCCTAACTAGGGCACACTCTCATAGGTATTTCTTCAAGTGGGCAGAAAATTCATGTCCGCACACGAATGTTGACAACAGCATTATTTCAAACTGTTCAAAACTGGAAGCGACCATGACACCATTAGTGAGTGTATGGAGAAAATCCAACCTGTGGTGATGGGTTCAGATAACGGAACCTAAGCCAGAATCCAGAGGACGTGTGCTGGGAGCTGTGAAGAGACACTCAGGAAACCCCAGTGCAAACTGCTGAGCGAGAGACACCAATCTGCAAAGCTGCCACCCGCTGTGATCACCATCGCCCGGCACTCGGAAGAGTCAACCCAGAGAGCCAGCAACAGCGAAAGGATGAGTAGCTGCCAGGGCTGTGGTAGGAACACTCATGGCATCTAAGACGACAGGAGTGGACACATGTCTTGACACACTGCCCAAACATGAAGATCCCACAGAACACGGCTCTGAGGTCATCACATTGCCTTGGGCTCAGCTTGCACAGTGTCGTAAATGTTTAGCAATGGAAGGCACGGACAGAATGAATATATGGGAACCTATCTCTGCACAGACTTAGAACAAACTCTGAAAGTTGATTATTAACTTAATGGAACGAATATAGCTCTCCGGCCTACATTTTGCTCCACAAAGTACAAGTGAGTTAAAAATAAATATTTTTACGCCAGAACAGGAAGAAAACATAATAAGGATAAGGAGGTAGGTAGCTCAGCTGATCCAGCACCGGTCTAGGGTGCTGGAAGCACTGGTTCCCATCCCAGCTCCACGAAAACCTAGTATGTTGGTGCAGGCTGTAAGCAGAGCTCTCTGAGAGTGGAAGCAGGAGGGTGGGAGTTAAAGGCCATCCTCAGCTACATAGAGGGCTTGAGGCCAGCCTGGGCTACTTGAGCCCCTAAAAGAAGAGGAAGGGGAGAAGGACAAGTGGGGGAGAAGAGAGAGAGAAGGAGGACTATGTTAGAAAATATTGATGGAGAGTGGGCTTTACAGGCCTGACTCTACCCGTGGAATGCACATTAAACAGGATACGTTTTCACATATAAAGCACCTTATTAATAGGAAAAACTTACAACCAGTAGACAAAAACAAGTTCCAATCACAAATAATAAAACTGGAACATTTCTCTAAACGCAGAGTCAAACACGGTACGCCTCCCTCCCATGATACTACGGTGCCCAGCACTGGCGAGGTTATGGCAAAGCAGCAAGCAAGGGGAAATTCTCGCAGGGAACATGAAAAATGGCTCAGTCCTGACTCGGCTTCTCTCTTATAAACCATGGGAGGACCAGGGGACAACCAGGGGGTTTTACACTGCTGGGTTTTACACCACGGTGTGGCAGTGCATAGGCCGTGCCATTAGGATACAGCAAACTGTTGCGAGCTGGGAATATGTAAGTCAAGATGCTCCAGGAGGTAACAGCTCACTGCAGTTTCCTACACTGTGTGTGTGTGTGTGTGTGTCTGCACTTACCTCTGTGTGTCTGTTGACTTCTGTCAAGGGAGTGTTAGTGCATTCGCACAGGCTGCCCTGGAATTTCTCATCCTCCCACCTTGGCCTCTTGAGCGCTGAGGTTTCAGATCTGTGCTATCACACCTGCCTCCATCCCCTGCTGAACATCTATTTCTTGCAGAAAGATTAAAGGAGTAAAATACAAACGAAACAAACCCCACTTTTGGCTGCAGGGGGGCAATCAGGATTGCTGCAGATCTGCCAATATCACAGTTCAGGGACAAGAAGGAAGGCAGAGGAGGGAACACTAAGGGTCCTTCACTTAAAGTTGGCCTTTGGCCCCAGAGATAACATGGGAGGGGCCGGGGAGCCTCTGAGCCCCAAGGATATGGTATGACCTCCCAGCCCTGTTTTATGTTGGACACCCCCCAGGGACTGCTGTGGCATCAGACCTTCAGGGACTCAGGGGCTCCTGCTCTGCAGTCCCCACTTCCAGCTCCTGGGTCAAGACAGCAGAACAGCGGCAGGGGCCCTCTGTTCATAACCTACTGCAGTCCCAGGCTGGAGCAGACAGGGTGGCCACCATGGTTTACCCACAACTGCCCAAGTCTAATCCTCTGATATGCTGGTCTCTTTGCTGTGGCTCTGGGCAGAGAATGGGTATGTCCCTCAGAGCGCCAAGATCAATCAGACTTTCCATGATTCTGGCTATGGCTAGAAGGTATAGTAGGGCAACCTCTCTCGCAATCCTGCAGACTTCAGCTTAGGTCTGGGTGAATTGTCACCTTCCCTGGGTCTCAAATGCCTCTGTAAAGTATGACAGTGCTGTCTCCTGGGCTCGGAGAACTTATGTAGATATAAGACAGTGTCAACACTCACCACCAGCTGCCTAGGACCAGAATTGTACACTGTTGTGTCCCGTCCCCCCATTTTACAGAACAGAAGCCAAGATTCAGTAGCGCTTAAGAAACTTCCCAGAGCATGAGCCAGATGCAGTGATACACTCCTATAATTCCAGCACTCCGGAGGCAGAAGCAGATGGATCTTAGAGTTCGAGGCCAGCCTGGTCTACAGAACTAGTTCCAGGATAGCCAGGGTTACTCAGGTAAGCCCTCCCTCCAAAAAAGAAAAGGAGGCCCTTTCTTCCCAAGCTCCAGTCCCCCCACTTCAGAGAAAGAAACTTTCCAGGGCAAGAGCTGTGGTTCCAAGGTTCAGCGTCTGCCTGCAGCGGAGAGGCTGGGGTGCCCCGCTCAAAACAATGAAAGCAAAAGGAAACTTACCCAAGGTCAATGAGGGGCAGTAGGAGAACAAGGTCACCGACTCGGAGCTCTGGGCTTGGAACCCAGAAGTACCTGCTTGCTGCGAGGGTCCGCACCGGGCAGCGAAGCTCCCAGGCCCGTGCACTAGCTCTAGTCTGGGGTGGAGCTGATTGGGGTCAGCACGCCTACTCCACGCAGAGGGGAGGAGCGGGCACCGGGGTCCGCCCAGCCCGGACCACTCCAATCACAGAACGCCCACAGGCCAGGCCCCTAGATCTGACCAATCAGAGGATCCTTTCCCAGTCCCGAGAATGGGGAGAGGACTTTGGAAAGTGGACTAGGGAACCTGCACAGGCGGTCCTTTCGCAGGTGCCTCGCTTCCTAAAGGGCCCCAGCTTTTCTTTCTGCAAAATGGGCCACCAACGCCTGCAAAGAACCGTGCTGCCCCGGGCCGATCCTCAAAAGGTTGAGTATTCCTAGCTGGATTGGAGAGCTCCCGCCCCCAATTCAGGCTTGGGTTCCAAGCCGGGCATCACTGGAGCCCAGCTGGTTACCCACCGTCCACGCAATGGGACCTCAGCGAGTCTCTGTCCTGAGACTGGGGGACCGAACAGCTCGAGGAGGCAAGGAGGCGGGGCCCACCGCATGTAGTTTTGCATATCTCAGGCCAAACCTGCTGGAGGAGGAACCAATGGAAGTCCAGCTGGGTGGGGAGTCGGAGGGCTAGCCCCGGCTGTGTGGCCTGGTCCTTGCGTTGGTGGTGACACGGGGCACTCGTAAAGCATCCCTAGCGTGTTAAAAGGGCTTTACATTACCTGGGTCATTTCCCTCACCCAAGAGAGTGATAAGCAAGAGGTACCCCTGCACTGTGAATTGAGACAAGAAGATCACCCATTGACTGTGGGTCCCGGGCTGTGTTCTGGTGAGCCCAAGGTTCTGAATCCCGTGCCCTTCCCACCTTTTCACAGCCTCAGGTTTTCAAAGGAGTTCTCTCTGCTGGCCGTTCCGCCTTGCCTAGATATCACAGACCCCCTCCTGGAGCAGGGTCATTTTCCTACCAGTTGAGGTAAGTCAGAAGAAAATACAGGGTCCAGTAACATGCCCGTCACTTCCTGACCAAAGCTGTGTCCCGAAGGCTCCCTTCCGTGAGAGCCCTTCATTGCCTGCCCTATCTCTCAAACCACTTCTGAGGCCCTTTCTTCCCAAGCTCCATTCCCCCCACTTCAGTACACCAATGTCGCGCTAACCACAGCCTTTGTGCCAGCTCTGGGTGCTGAGCCCAGACGTGCTATACCCCTCCACACAACCTAAGGAGCCTCCTGGGCTCCTCCATGCCAGCCACTCTCAGTTATTGCCGGCAAAGAACTAACCACACCCCCTGGTTGTATATATAACCAGGTCCCTATCCTCTATATATCTCTCTACCACCAGACTGTAAACTCTCTGAGGGCAGGAACATAGTAGTTGCTCAACAAATGCTTGTTGCAGGGGGATTTAATGTGTATATTTTGCCTTTGTACCAGCATGGACAGACATGGTTATGGTGGTTCCTGGTTGAGTCCTGTGGTCTTGTTCTCCAGGCCTCCATTGTCGCTCCTATAAACCGACCTAGAGTCAGGGACGTTTGCATACCGTTTACTTTCTCCATGAGTTAGGATGTTCCCATTAACACCCCAGGTCTTCAGGGATGTGCGAAGCCTCTAATTTTCCTTTATGATTCTCCAATTGCAGAGTTATCTATCTTATGCCACCCACAGGAGTATGAGGTGGTCCTGGCCCCCTGGCAGTTTCCCAACACGGAGTGGCGTGCTTGCGTGTAAAACAGGCTCCATAACACTTGCAGGTTTTATGATTAAATGCCAGGGTCTTAGTGAGCTCCGTGCTCTGAAGCTGGAATAGAGTCTGCAGAAGGACAGGTGATGGAATCCCCAGAGAGCAACCTGGAAGCTGACTGTCCCAACGAGGTGCCAGGAAGTCTGAGGGAATCCATCCTGTTAGAGGTGCTGAGTGGAAGCAGGGGGCATAAGCAGAGTTCCCTGCAGTAAGGAGGGACCTCTATGTTACTTTTTTCATTTACATAAATGCCTAGCAAAAGCCACATAAGGAAAGAAGGGCCCGCTGAGGCTCATGGTTTGAGGGTCTGGTCCATCATGGCCGTGGAGACACGGGTGTACTGACTTGTTTCTAACAATGGAAAATGGTGGATTCTGGATCCATGCCTTCACAGGCAGACAGAGAAACACGCTTGAGGTCAGAGAATGGCAGAACCATACGCGTTCCAGCCCCGTATGGTGCTCACTGAATGACCACCCCAGGTCACCATGCTAGCAGTGCCCAACAGTTATTTGGGGGTGGTGTCCTAGCGTAAGCCACACCCCAACATCAGAGCTCCCGTGCGACTTTCTGTCTATGGGGGCAAGAACTCACCGTTTTGTCTTAAACCACCGTCTCTGTTAAGGATGCTAAAGAGGCGTCGTGGGGGCTGTGGGTGGGCTGGAGCTCTCTGCAGGACCCTGTGACTAGGTCCCCAGGAAGAATGGCAGGTACTGGCCTGTTTCTAGGCTGTGAGTAAGGGGGTGGAGACTGTGGAGGGGATGAGGCAGTGGTGGGATGGTGGAAGGGCTGCAGCTTGATCCTGAGGTAGCTATGAGGGACTGTCCGGCTCGAGGCAAGGGCACAGGTGAGAAGAGGGGCAGAACAGCTTTCCTCTCTGTTGTATAAGCATGATTCAGCTGGTTCTGGAACTCACCAAGTACGAGGAAACATTAACCTAGCAGGGACTGTGGCCTTGGGAAGTCAAAGTGAGCAGGGTAAGTGACCCAAACTTTGTTTGGTTTTGTGGAGACAGGGTCTCACCATGTACGTCCAGGCTAGCCTGGACCTGGAGACTAATCTCTTAGCTCAGCTTTCTGGGAATGGGATTGCAGGTGTGTGTCACCAAGCCTAGCTACAAACTTTCTGGGGGCAGAATTCTCATCTCTTGGGACCTCGCATCCCACCTTGTGAGCCACAGCTAACACCCCACTTTTTGGAACCTTTCTCCAGAGGTCACAGTGGTCCACTGCATTTCCCCTTGGAAGAGCCCACCATGCCTTTGACATAGAATGTAAAATGGGTGTTGTCCTCAGGCCTAGCTGTAACACTAACCTCTGCCTTGAACCACAGCCCATGTGACAACCTGAAAACACAACATCTCTCTTTTTAAAGAGATGAGGTGTGTTCAGAAAGTTCGAGGTCTTTCTTACGCCATATCTCTGCAATAGTGGGCGGAGCCTGTGGGGCATGCTCAGTCAAATCTCAGTGTTTTTCTGAACATCTCAGTGCCCAAGAGAGCAGGAGGCCTGCAGATGACCCCTGATGCTGACACAGAGAGGGGCAGGTGCTGCCTCCCCCACCCAGGGGTACACAGCAGGGGTCAGAGGAGAGAGGAGAGCTGCTAAGAGAGAGGTCTGGATCACAGGTTGGGCAGGGCTGCAATAAACTTATCAAAAAGAAATGGGGAGCAGAGAGGAAGGTTCAGGGTGCATGCAGGGAGGGGCAGGCTCATCTGTGAAGTTTGAAATCCAGGTCACCAGGCAGCAGTAGAGGAGTTGGAAAGGTCAGTGGTCACTGGCAACAGTGTCACTGGACCCTGTGTCCCAGTGGTAATAACACTTATGATTTTGTAAGATAGTTCACAAAGCATCTTGGTAACTAACATTCGATTCTCAATTGCTTTCTCTTTAAAAAAAAAAATATATTCAAGCCAGGCAGTGGTGGTGCACGCCTTTAATCCCAGCACTCGGGAAGCAGAGGCAGGCAGATCTCTGGGAGTTCGAGGCCAGCTGAACTACAAGAGCTAGTTCCGGGATGGGCACCAAAGCTACAGAGAAACCCTGTCTTGAAAAACCAATATATATATATATATATATATATATATATATATATATATATATATTCAAAGGATATAATTCAGACTTTAAAAACGGAGGAAAACCGGCCCACTGATGACATGGATGAGTCTTGAGCTTGTTATACTGAATGAGGTTAAGTCACATTAACTAAAATGTACTGGAATAAACCAGAGGCCTAGTGGTGGTGGCGCACGCCTTTAATCCCAGCACTTGGGAGGCAGAGGCAGGTGGATCTCTGTGAGTTCGAGGCCAGCCTGGTCTAGAAGAGCTAGTTCCAGGACAGGAACCAAAAAAGCTACGGAGAAACCCTGTCTCAAAAATCCAAAAAAAAAAAAAAAAAAAAAAAGAAAGAAAGAAAAGAAAAGAAAAGAAAAAAACAAAGACTGTGCAAGGCAACCCAGTATGAGGATGAGGAAGCCCAAGCTACACAAATAAACCAGAATCAGAGGGACCTAACGATTCCACATAGGCGAGGCCTCTTGAGCACTCAGAGTTACAAGAAGGGAGTTTGTGGAGCCTGGACTGGGGAGGCTTGGATTTAAAGTGGATGGTTTCAACCTGGAAAATTGAGAAACCTTGGTGATGGGCAGAGCAGGTGATGGGAGCAGGAGGATGAGGGGTGAGTGAAGGGATGATGGCTGGCAGGGACCACTATGTAACAGTGAACTCACTGAATATGGCAGAATGGGAGGTTTGGAAATGACTAACGTGGTGGAGGCAGGAGGATTAGAGTTTCAAGGTCACCTTGGTTTCCTAGGGAGCTAGAGGGTAGCCTGGGCTACATGAGATGCTGGCTCATAAAACAGAACAAAAACTGAAAAGACGGTTTTCACCGACCATCACCTTAATATCATAACCTGACCATTTGGCATTTAAAAAGAAAAAGGATAAAAGATACATTTGACCTTGTGTCCCCACCCCTGGAGCAGAAACAGTGATAAAATCCTGCAGGAGCAGAGGCAGGAGCCTGGCACGCCGAGACAAGATGTAGCACTAGACCGGGAGCCCAGGATGGTAGCCCACCCCAAAGCCAGGGGCAGAGCTGTGGTCTCCAGTCCCCAAGGCCCTGAGGAGCAGGGGTTTGGAGCATTAGTAGATCCCAGAGGACAGCATGTGGGGTGGCCACAGCCAAGTGACACAGCAGCCTCAGGGGACCCAGGGACAACCCAGCTCCTCTGGCTTTGCTATAGGATGAGTTCAAGGCTTGATCCTCAGACTGGCAGCACTGGGAAGTGATGGAACCTTTGTGTGGCCAACTCTGTGGAAGGTCTAGAGACATTGGCTCAAGGGGACTGTGGGACCCTGGTACCTGCCTTTCCCTCTGCTCCCTGTCCCACGAGTAAGCTCTTAGCTCTCCTGTGCCCCTGCCATGCTGTGCTGCCCTCATCCAAAGCCCATACAAGGGGCCAAGTGATCACGGACCGAAACTTCCAAAGGAGTGAGCTGAAACAACCCTTTCTTTTCGTCAGTCAGTGACTTCGTTACCATGATGCCGGCCTGCCTAACACACCTTCCTCCCTCTCTCCTCTGACAAGCCAGAAATTTCTGTTGGACTCAGCTGCAGGCATAGGCCTTGCAGGTCAGTCTCCTGGCACATACCCAGGGAAGGCTAGGAATGGACATAGCACAGAGGTTGCATGAGGGTCAGGAGGGAGCCCAACCTTAGTGGCACAGTGGAAGAGGCTCACGTGATGATATAGTGACAGGCACATGGTAGAATTAAGGAGACGATGACAACAGGGAGCCAATCTCATGCATGGACACTCCAGGATGAGAGGCAGACAGAGGACGTGGTTCAGGCAGACCTAGACACGCACCTGGCATGTGGCTCTGTGGTGCAGCTTTTACCTAGCACATGATGTCCTGGGAAGCTCATTCAGTCACTCGTCCTTGTACCCAGGGATTCCCAATGGCTGAGTGAGCTAGAAGCCGCCTGCTAGGCAAAGGAGACCGGGCAGCATGGTCAGCTGAGGTCTGCGGTGTATGGTATGGGGACAGAGGGAGTGTCGGGACTGTGTGCACATAGGTGTGTGAGGCCAGCAGTTCAGGTTGGAGGATAGAGTGGCTGCCTGAGGGCTGGCTGGGGGTTCCTCTGGAACCTCAGAGATGGAATTGCATTCCACTGATGGACAGAGCCAGTGCAGAGGCTGGGCGCTTTTGAAGTGTCTGCCCTGGGAGGGGAAGGTAAAGAGATGGCAAGTGAGAAGGGTAATGGACTTAAGGAGGGGATGTAGAGTCTCAAAGCCACAGGGAAAGACCCAATGGAGAGGGGAAAGTTGGCTGTACAAGAAAAGAAAGAATTTGCTATCTCTGCAGCTCCTGAGAAGGATGGGGTGGGGATGAGGTGAGGTGGGGAGCCATCAACAGACAGATTGGGGAGGAGTCTTCCTGACACCTTAACTAGGAGAGCAGGAGAGAGGGGAGGGAGAGCAAAGATATGTGTGGGTGTGGGTGTGGGTAGAAGAATAAATAAATGGAGAGCTTTAAAGAAGGAGATGATAGATAGATAGATAGATAGGTAGATAGATAGATGATAGATAGGTAGATGGAAGATAGATAGGTAGATAGATAGATGATAGATGGAAGATAGATAGGTAGATAGATAGATGATATAGATGGAAGATAGGTAGATAGATAGATAGATGGAAGATAGATAGGTAGGTAGATAGATAGATAGATAGATGATAGATAGGTAGATGGAAGATAGATAGGTAGATAGATAGATGATAGATAGATGCAAGATAGATAGGTAGATAGATAGGTAGATAGATGATAGATGGAAGATAGATAGGTAGATAGATAGGTAGATAGATAGATGATATAGATGGAAGATAGGTAGATAGATAGATAGGTAGATAGATAGATAGATGATATAGATGGAAGATAGGTAGATAGATAGGTAGGTAGATAGATAGATGATATAGATGGAAGATAGGTAGATAGATAAATAGATAGATGATAGATAGATGGAAGATAGATAGGTAGATAGATAGATCGATAGATAGGTAGATAGATAGATAGATAGATAAGCCCATAGACAGATTAACAGACAACTAACTAGGAGAAACACCCTAGTTCGCTTTCTATTACTGTGGTAAACACCATGACCAAAAGCGACTTGGGGGGAAAAGGGTTACTTATCCTAATCACAGCCCATCATAAAGGGAAGTCAGAGCAGGAACTCAAGGCAGGGACTGAAGCAGAAGCCATGGGAACATTGCTTATTGGCATATTCCCCATGACTTACTCAGCCATATTCTTATATAACCCTGGGCCACCTGCCCAGGTCTAGCACTGTCTGCAGTGGGCTCTACCCTCACACACCAGTCAGGCCAATACGATGGGGGCATTTTTCAACTGAGGGTCCTGTTCCTAGATGACTCTAGCTTGTGTAAAATTTACAAAAACAAAACAAAAACAAAAAACGGAACAGGAATAAAGGGCTGGAGGAAGAAAGGAAGGAAGGAAGGAAGGAGGGAAGAGAAGGGAATAAGGAGGGAGGGAGGAAAGAAGGAAAGAAGAAAAGAGAGGAAAGAGGGAGGGAGGAAGGAAGAGAAAGGAGGAAGGAGTGGATGTGTATGTAGGGATGGGTAGAAGGGAGGAAAGGCTGGAGAACAAGTGTAAGAATGGATGTATAGATGAGTGAATTCATAGATGGACAGATGGATGGACTAGATGGATGGAAGGAAAGAAGGGCAGGAGGAGATGAGGGGGAGCGATGGTATCTTAGCTAAGGCTTCTATTCCTGTGAAGAGACACCATGACCACAGCAACTCTTATAAAGGAAAAACATGTAATTGAGGTGGCTTACATTTTCAGAGGTTCAGTTCACTATCATCATGGTGGGACGTGGCAGCCATAGCCAGTACGAGGTCCTCTTGGACAGTGCAGAGGCCACTCAGCCATCTCTGTTTGGACTCTTGTCAGAGGTGTGGAGTTAGTGTCCTCTGTGGGTGTCATTGTCCTGACCACTGGAGCTCCTCCACAGGCACCATCTGCCTCCACTTTGAGTACCATAAGGTGTTAACATATTTATTTGTATGTGAGGTGGTGTTGGTGTTGACATTTGCACCCCAACAGCCCAAATGCTTCCCCAGTCTCCCTGGAAACCTTTCTCCTCTATAGTCCATCTTTGCCAGCAGTTCTGAGAATGTCCCTTCTAGGAGGAAGCATTTAAGAATGCCAACGCTGCAAATTCCCTAGCTCCCTCACTCCAAAGGCAAGTGGCGGAGGCACAGAATATTGCAGCAGGCAGCCCGTTGCCTGGAAGGGCACTGTCCTGGAGAATCAGGCCCTGGGACAGATTAGAGCAGGGAAACTAGCTACTAAGATGGGCGGATTCCTGTGTTACCTCACTCACTCTCGCCTCTCAGGCGGACGGCTTTTCAGACTTTGATGCCTCACAAAGGGAGCTCAGAGGAAAACAAAGGCATCCAAGGAGACACGCACAGTGAGAGTTGCCATGTGTCCTGTGGCCATTTGTTAGCTGCCTGACTCATGATTCTCCCTCCAGTAGCAGAGCCCAGAAAGGGACGTTTGTTAGCTCACCTCAGTCTCCATAACACCAATGCCCTGCCTGCAGTGAGATGAACTCATTCATTCTATAGATAGAGTCATGACCCCACACAGCCCCTGGGGTCCCAGCCACTTGAAATGTTCCCTATTGCACATAGCTATGAGGGCTGGCAGGCAGGATCCAGTTAGGCAAGGGCAGGACAACCCACCCCAGTAGGCCCTGCTGGCTTGGGAAGCTGGGACAAGGGAGGGAGGGAGAGGGGCAGGCTCTGGTTTCCAAGCCAGGCTAGGCTCTGGTAACTCAGGTTGAGCAACCACCACTGCATGTCAAAGTCCCCAGGCTTCCCTGCTGTGCTCTAAGGCTGTTCCAGTAAGGGTGGCTATGGGTACTCCTCCTGTGTGGGAATCTGGAACCGGCGCTGTGGGCTCATAGAATGTCGTTATTGGTCAGAGAGCTCAAGTCCAGCTCTGTCACACTCCAGAGAAACCATGTTCATACACACAAAGCTTAAAACTGGTGCAGGAAGTTAGTTCCCCATGACTGCAGGCACCTGGGAGAATCACTACTGTTGTCATGGTCACCATGCTGTGGCAGATAGGCCATCAAACTCCGCCAGTATTGGAACAAGCAGCCACTGTGGAAGATGTGGAACCCTGTATCCCAGAAGCTCGGTGCAGAAGGGCAGGCTGTACCCAGTCTGTGAACTCTGGATAAACTCTGAGCACCGTGATAGACCGGTTTGAAGATACAGTGAAGAATTTAGTTTTTGGAAAATGCAGCTTAAGGAACTTTGTCACTGGCCAGACCTGGACAAGGAGCAGATGTCACTGGATCCATGGGCATGACAGGAAGACAGATGGGAGCTGTGTTTTCAGCGGGTGGGGAGAAAAGCGTGGCAGTGGAGCCAAGCAGAAGCCTAGAGAAAGTTCAGACCCAAGTGACCCGGGGATGAGGGAGCCTTTAAGGAGGGTATGTATGGGCGGAGGTCACTCTGGGTGAAAGAGGACCTGGAGAAGGGCACACCTAGGGAAGGATACAGCACGTCCAGGTAATACAAACTTGGGGAAACACACACCTTGGGAAAAGGGTCTGCCCAATGAAAGAGCTCAGGGAGAGTAGGCTTAGAGGGCCTGGAAAACTCCAGAACAGCGAGGAGGGTACAGGTGATGGACAGCAAGGACTACATGAGAGTTATGATGCGCTGAGTCCTGTCCAGCTGAGTATGAAGCATGGCTTCTTCTTTCCCCCTCCCGTTTACGGCTGTCACTGTCTGCTCTGACTATGGCAGCTGGCATTGAGCCTTCTGCAGAGCAGATGCTCAGTCTGGGGCCCCATGGGGCTCTGTGCAGCTGTCTCCACCCTCTGGTTCTTTATGGCTCCTCCCAACTATGGTTCCCCGAATCCCCAGGGAGGCCTCCTATACCGCTGCTTTGACGTGCAGCTATGCAGCTCCTGTTCTTTGCTGTTCACCTGGCACCGCCCTCCCTACAATCTGCAGCCTACAAGAATCCTGGTATTACTAAGCATTGTGGTGAACAGCTTTAATCCTATCGCTGGGGAGGTGGGATCTCTGAGTTCAAGGCCAGCCTCGTCTATATCGTGAGTTCCAGACCAGCCACTTCATAGTGAGACCACATCTCAGAAAAAGCAAAGAGGAAGAAAAGGATACTGCCTGTGAGAGACGTGTTCCGACTCCCCGAGGCAGGATACTGGCTCCTAGAATAGCCCTCGTGCACAGGGATGCTTGGTGAGTACCCCGATCTAGCATATCATCTCTAGGGGTCTGCGTGGGGGAGGACATGTACACAGGCCCCCACCTGTGCCCCTCCTTCACCTTCCCTTAAGTTCCAGGGGGAAAGGAAGCCTCCTGCCCACCATACAGCCTCAGATGCTCAGGGACCTCTTTTTCCCCCTCAGTACGTCCCTGGCACGTCCTGCTTGGCATGGTCCTGGGACCCTGACCAGGGCAATGCAGACACACAAACGGGAAAGCTGGGCTGGGGCAGCCTGTGCTAGCTCTGATGGAGGGCACCTGTTACTCAACCTAGACACTAGTCTTTATTATGTACAGCAGCACAGAGGGATTAGGCAGTATCAGTAGGAGGTCTCTGTGGGGGAGCAGTCTCAGGTTGCAGTCGCCTAGAGGGGGAAATGCAGCTGCTAGTTTTTGCACAAATTGGTCAATAATTTGTAAATCCTGGTACTTGGACCAGAGGCAAATTTTGTCACTCTTCTGAGCCTCACTGGGGAAAGGCTTTGCCATTCCTCTGGGTTTGAGACATTGGGGTCCTTGACATGGCTGTGCCCATGCTAATAACACACCTTCATTCAGGACTTCATCTGCTCCACACTCATCCCTTGCTACAAATGCATGCCTGAGTCACCAACATCCTAAAAAAAAAAAAAAAAAAAAAAAAAAAAAAACCCAAAAAACAAACACACAAAACCCCCAACACTAAACTAAAAATCCCTTCTTTTATTTTTGTCTTACATCTTATCTCCTTTACTTGGTTCAAACCTCTAACACAGACTCTTTCCCCCTTGGCTTTGGGGAGAAGACCCAGAGTCAGGCCATTGTAATCTTATACACTGTGCACAATGGAGTTTTCACCAGAGACAAGTAGCACCTGCAGACAAAGTCTTCCCTCCGTAGGCCGAGGTACCATTGCCTTGGCCGGTGTCACTCGACAATGCGATGATTTATTCACTCCTGTAGAGGAAGGGATGAGGTCAGAGACCCTACCAGGCTAGTCAGGTCCTACCTGGGGGCTGCTGGTGTCTCCTGGGAGGTCATCGCCCGTTTGGACTGGTCACTCAGGGCTTGGCAGAGCTGCCCACTGTCAGCTGTTCATGGTCAGGACTGAGGCAGCTCGCTCACTTGGCACCCACGTGGCTCTCCATTACCGCCACGTTTGGCACAGAGCTCAGGTGACTCACTCACTTGGTGCTACATTTCCCCGCTACTTCCATCGCTGGCATGTGCTTGATGTCTCCCTTCCAGACCTGCCAGACCAGCCAGCTTTCGCTGCAATCTTATCGCAAGCTCAGTGTGCCGTGACGTCGCAATGGCACAGGAGAACACGTTCCGTCCTTCAGAGGCAGTACCAAAATTTCAACTTTCTGGAAATTTCCCAATACCCAAGGTCTGCCAATGAGCTCATCATGGAGCCTCTCCCGGCCTCCCTGGAGGGCTGTGCCAGGAGCTGGATGTACCCAGGGGTTGATGTTCCAGACATTTTTGTTATTGTGGCTGCAAGAGGGATCTATACTCAGTTAAAGGGTGGTTGCTAGGATACACACATGAGCGCACCCTGTGTGTACTGGTACCCCACCAACGTTCACTGCTCTTATTGTGACTTGGGAATGCCTGCTCCTTCTCTGAGGGGGGGGGGGCTATACTTCTCTGCTCTGAGGACAGCAGCCCTTGGCTAGTGAACCATGGCCTTATGCAGTTCCTCTAGGTGTCTCCTCCTGGTTTTTAAACCACTCCTAAATGCGGTGCTCTGAGCCTAGGCAGGTGGCTGAGGGAAGCCACTCCTCCTTGGGTGGCAGTCAGTGCCAGCTGGGACTGTCAATTAACTGGAGACAGCTGGATGTCTTGAGATAGCTGGGCTACTGTCACTAGGAGCCTCAGCAGACTCCTAACTCAGCCACTGTTAGGAGATCCAGGCAGGAGCTGTGACCCCTTAGGCCCTGGCCTCAGAATGGCCCTTTCACCTTGATCCATTGGCCAAGCAAGTCATTAAGGGCAGACCCAAGAAGCAAGGCAGCAGGAACGGGGCTAAGGCGGGGAGGGAGCAGCAACAGAGGGGGTCACCAGTGCTGGAATATCACACTGCCCGTGTGCAACAACTACGCGTCCAGTAAAAATAGAGATGAGATGACAAGAAGGCATGTGGATGCAGATGACAGTCTCCAAAAACGGCCACATGACACTGTTATGCCGCTTGCCTTATTGCTGTGGTTTGGAACTAAGCCTGCAGTGTGGTAAAGGTCAGGCACATGAGTACTTGGTTTTCATAAGGCCTTGGCTAGGTCTTGGGTTTTTTTTTTTTGTTTGTTTGTTTTTTATTAATTTCAGTGCCCAAACATTCTACATTCTAGTTCTAGTCTCCCCAAATTCACAGTTCCCATCACTCACTGTCCCACTGGGAGGTGGGATATTTAAGGCTCCGGCTGACTTGCTGGCGCACATTAGCCCCTTGTTCCTCGATAGTCAGCAAAGCCAGAGGCATTTCCAGAAATGGTCACAGCACTTAGATGGGAAGGGACATCTTGCTTTGTCAGATGAGGTAGAGTAGGCACACTAAGCCATAATGGCCACTAGAGGGAGCCCTGGGCTCTCTGCCAGGTACTGATAGATTCAGGCCCATGGTAAACAAATGGAGAATTTACATGTCATAACTGAGTCCTCCATTTTTGTGGCATATTTTTATGTGCCATAGGTAGAATTATTAAGACTCTTTTAAATCAAATTACTGCACATCACCGCTGAATATAGGAAGCCAATTCATGGATCACAAACAGAAATCACCTGCACTGCCCACTCTCATATTCCTACAGTGTCTCTCAGGCCAGCTGTGAACCACTGCTTATACAGACTTCAACCCTCCAAGCCCCTGGTTATCTGGAGTTTCTCTTTTGGCAACTTAAACATCCTGGGTCAAGTGTAGTGGTCCCCCTTGTATTTCTCAACAGTTTGCGGGAGCAGAGGCAGGAGGATGGTGAATTTGAGGGCAGCCTGGACTATATGGGACACATCCCCAGGAGTCTTCTTTCCATCCCTTACATCAGGACACCTCCAGCTGTGTTTTCCTCTTAGCACTTCCGTACATTCCAAAAGCTTGCATTTGAGGACCGAGTGGGCTACTTTCTTTCTCTCCCCAGTGCGTGGCTCCTAACTGTCAGTCCGGGCTCCACACATTGCACATGTCCATCTTTTCTGAGTGGCAGAATCCTATATCCAACCACACACCTGGTAATGCCAGTTGGGGATCTGATTGGCACCTCAGGTTTAGTTTAAGCATTTTGACAGCACAACTCTCCATTCTTGTAACCTTAGCCCCGCGGCTTCCATCTTCCCTGTATAGGCGGCATTTATTCCTTGGTCCTCAGGTGTACAGAGATCATAGCTAGCCTATTGCTGTTTAGTTTCTTCTGCATAGCTTACAGTGCTGTGCTATGGTGACTGACATCCCTGAATACCAGAGACTCGGAACAAATGTTTCTGTCCTGCTCATATTTATGTGGCCCTCGGCCTAGCTGGGTCTCTGTTTATGTTATCTTCATGCCAGAAGCAAAGCCGAAGAGCCAGTCCCTACTGAGCTGCCAGGTCATGGAGGGGAGGGCAAGAACAGTTAGTGGCACCCCCCTGCCAGCCCCTAAGCTTCCTCTGCAACAGCGAGGACCAAGCCCAGGCAGGCAGCTGTGTTCTTATGAACCCCTGGGGACAACAGCACCCACCTTAGCTCTTCATAGATGTGTCCGCAATGCTGATGAAACAATCAGCATTGTTCCTCTGCTACTGCAACTTCTCCCTGGACCTAGGATCTAAAGGACTCAGGAGGGTCAGAAAGTATCACGACCGAGATGTTGTCGCTGGTACTTTTAAATTGTTGTGACAAGGCATGTTATCCAGGCAATTTGAGGAAAAAAAAGAGTTTGTTGGCAGAGGGTGAGTCCATAACCATCACGGCAGGAAACATGGCAGCAGACAGATAGGTAAGCATGGTTCTGGAGCAGTAGCTGAGAGCTCACATGTTGAGGCAACAACTATGAGAGAGAGGGGGGGGGAGGAGGAGGAGGAGGAGGAGGAGGAGGAGGAGGAAGAAGAAGAAGAAGAAGAAGAAGAAGAAGAAGAAGAAGAAGAAGAAGAAGAAGAGAGCAAGCACTAACTGGGAATAGTATGGGCTTTTGAAACTTAAAAGTCTACCCCTGTTACATGCATCTTCCAACAAGACCACACCTCTTAATCCTTCTCAAACAGATTGATTCCCAGGAACTGCATGGTAGCTTACAACTGTCTGTAACGACAATCTCAGGACATCTGAGGCTATCTTCTGGCCACTACATGTACCTGGTACTCACAAGGTGCACAGACATACATGCAGGCAAAATACTCATACACATTAAAACAGATAAAAACAACAATAACAACAAAAACCCAATAAAATGAGGATCACATGACCTGTAGCCCAGGCAAGTCCCTAAGGGGTGAGTCTGAGTCCACAGCTCTGGTGGAAGAAAGGGGTCATGAGAAAACCAAGCACACCCACAGAATTTCACCTCAAATTACTGCCAATAGGGTCTTGGTTTAAAAGCCCAGTGTGTACCATAGAGTACCACAACTGTGTACAGCTCTCTAGGCAGCAAGGGAAGGCCTCTAGGACAGACTGCTATGTTTAAAGAAATCCTCAGGCATGAAAAGAGCAGAGGGAAGGATATATACCTCCGTTTGTTCCATTTTGTATTGCTCTAGTGATGTAAGAACCACACCAAGCTCATACGAGCTCCCATGGGAGCACAGGAGGACGGGGTGAAAGTGGGGTGAATTTTCAAGTGTTGTTTTAGCATCTTGACTTTTGAACCATGTAAATGTGTTACTTGTTCCTTCACCAAATGAATCCATTATAAAGAGAAAGATAGTGCTCTGAGTGCACCCTCATCAGACTTGGAATCTGCAGCAAGGTACAGTCCCATCTTCCCTCTGCCTTTTCTGTGTCCCTGCAGAGCAAGCCCTCCCCCAACACACACACACGCACACACGTACCACAGACAACACACATGCATGGACACACACTCGCAGGCACACCTGCATGCATGTGCGCACTCACACTTCACACACACACATACACCACAGAAACCACACATACACTTTCAGGGCAGAATGGCACTGGGCTAAGATCGCCAGCCCCACAGGTCTTGGCAGAACTAAGCTGCAGGTCTAATTTGCATGGCGGGGGCATCCTGCTCCCTGGCCACAGTCCTGGCATGGCAACTCTCCCAGGAAAGCAGAGACAAGGAGCTTTGTCCTGTCCAAAATGGGGAACACAAAGGCCCGGAAACATGGATTAAAAGGAGGGGGCACCTGTGTGGCCATTTGGCCTGCCTGAGGACCCCTGCCTGTGGTTCCCTGTCTGTTGCCAAGAAGCCTGTGGTCTCTCACCTGCCTGGACCCGGGGACCACAAGCCCCAGGGTGCAGAAAACTTTTGCTTTGCAGCCAAGTGCACACTGTCTTGACTCAGAAGAGCCGTCTCCGTCTCCAAGGAAATAGGCCTTTCTGCCCAGGGGTCCTAATGTCTGAAGGGATCAGGAGGGAGATGCCTAGTGGTTCTGGAAGGTTTCCACACGCTGTCCTCACCACTTATGAGTAGGAAAATGCCGAGGAGGGACTCGGTGCAACCATCTCCCACAACTGTCCTCCCACGACTGTCCTCCCACGACTGTCCTCCCACGACTGTCCTCCCATGACTGTCCTTTCAAATGTGTCACGCGACACTTGCACACACACTTGCTGGCAAGGCTGGGTGGGGAAATTAAACACACACGCACTGCAGCCCCTTGCCCAGTCCTTTGACACACTTTGGTGCTTCCAGTTCATCCTGCCACCCATGGACTTCAGGCACAGAACTTCGGCTGTGTGCTCTGAGTGTGGCCACTGTGCTGACCTTCCTGTCTGCTGACATACCCACTGCAGAGGTAAACCAGGCCTCTACCCTTCCTGTGTCCAGGGCCTTCCCTTTGGCCCTGTTAGCACTAATGCCACTGGTGGTCCCCTGAGCTCCCTGAACTCTACATGAAACGCATATCTTCAGTGCCATCCTGGGAATCCGTGATGTCAGCACTGTGTTCTTCACAAGGCTCCTGTGATTTCCTCGTCTGTTTATCTGAGGTCTTCACCTTCTCATTACGGATTTCTTGGAGTTGGTTGTTTGGTGGTCTGGTTTGTCTGTTTAGCTGGTGGTTTTGGTCTCTGGACAAAGGGTTTTGCTATATAGGCAAATGGGTCCACCTGCGCAGCCCCCTGAGTGCTGTGATGTCAGGTGTATGGCGCGGTATCTGTCTTGGTTCGAAGTGCTTCCTGGGAGCTGTGACAATTTGTCTTTAAGAGATATGTTTAGATTATTCACATATAAAGTTATTATTGATGCTGGGCATGGTGGCGCACACCTTTAATGCCAGCAGTTGGGAGGCAGAGGCAGGTGGAACCCTGAGAGTTTGAGGCCAGCCTGGTCTACACAGAGAGTTCCAGGCCAATCAATCTGTGATGCATCACTGGACCCTACATACACAGAGGTTATAATTATATAACTAGGTCAGTTCTGCTCTCTGATTCACTCTATTTTTCCTGCTTTTTTTTTGTTCAGTTAATATAACATTTGTTTTAGTCCATTTTCTCTTCTTTCATAGGATATCCGTATTTTCTTAAATTAGTGACTGTCCTAGGAGTTGGACAATGTCCTTTGCAACTATTTTAAAGGCACTGTGTTTTCTTGCAGTGCAAGATGAGACCCAGGGCCTGCACGCCCCAGCCCGAAGGTGCACAGTTCCCGCTCCTGCCAGTACCCAGGGTCTGCACCAGGCAAGGACTCTGCTGTGGAGCCGCCCCAGCCCGAAGGTGCACAGTTCCCGCTCCTGCACCCATGGCAACGCTCCCATTGCTCTCACCTACTCACATGCGTTGATCACACAACCAGCAAAGCTGCCAGTCGGTGAACAAGTGGTCACCCATCTGCTCAGTAGGGAGCGAGAACGTTAAACCCAGTAATTTCCCTTCATCTAGATCTCCAGCGCTTGCCCTGTTTTCAGCACAGGAGTTCCCGATCTATATAATTTTCCTCAAGGAAGAACTATTAACACTTTTTTCCCTTTTAAGATTTATTTATCCTGATGGGGATATGCACAAACAACTGGCCTAAACTAATGGGAGCACACTGACTCTGAACTGAGAGCAGGGGAACCTGCATAGGACCAAACTAGGCTCTCTGAATGTGGATGGCAGGTGTGTGACGAGGCAGTCTGTGGGACCACTGGCCATGGGACCAGGATTTATCCCTAGTGCATAAGCTGGCTTTTTGGAGCCCATACTCTTTGGAGGGATACGTTGAAAATCAAATTTAAAAAAAGATTTATTTATTTCATGTGATGGCTGTTTAACCCAGGTCCCCTGCAAGAGCAGCTCTTTCTCTTAACCACCGAGCATCTCTCCAGTCCTTACCATTAGCATTTCCTGCAGGATGAATCTGTTTGCAATGCATTCCCTCAGCTTTTATCTGACAGAACCCTTCTCCTTTGCTGCTGAAAATAATTTTGTTTTACATACAATTCAAGTCATGGTTTTGCTTTCAATGTTTTAAATATTTACCCACTCTCTTATTTTTTCCTTAAAGATTTATTCTTTAATTACAAGTATGTTGTCTGCACCTGCGTTTGTATATGCCGGGAGAACACAGTGACCTCAGAAGGCAGAAGAGGACATTAGAACAACCGCCACCCCACCCCCCCCACGCACTACAGGCAGTTGTGAAAATTCAGACATGGATGCTGGGAACCAAACCTCTGAAGAGCAATTTAGGATCCTAACCACTGAGCCATCTCTCCAGCCCCTATCCCCACTCTCTCCTTGCTCACACTGTCTCTGATGGAAAGTCGACAGTTGCTCCCCTTTCTTCAGATTCTTTCTGGATTTTCTCTCTGGTTCTCTGATAAATATGGAATAGCCCCACGGTTGAGCTTTTGTATCCACTGCATTTCTGTCCCCTGAGATTCCTGGTTTCCTCTGGTGACTCCAGGGGGCTCCAGCTGCTGCTACAGGGAATGTGTCTCCCCTCCTCTTCCCTCATCTGCTGCATGCTCCACCAGATGCGCTGTCTGAAGCTCCTCGCTACGGAGTTCTGCTTGTCTAATCTGTATTCTTTTCCCTCTTCGGATCCAGAGCTTCTGTTGACCTTTGGTCATATCTGGTCTGTCTTTTGCCCACTGAAGACGCCTGCCATTTAATGTTTTTAAACTTCCAGCATCTCGTCTTTGATGTTTATGACCCGCCACATTGCTCCTTCTCTTGACTGCTGTCGGCTGCCTTCCGACAGGACCGCTACATCTTCAGCCTATTCTGGCTCCCTGTTCAGCCGCCTGAGTCATGTCCTGTCTGGATATTTTCTTCGCCCTTCAGACTACACTTTTTCCTTTAGGATATTTTGAAACTTTTTTGCTGGAACCCAGACATGAGGTATTGGTTGACAGGAGTGGGGTTGAATGTTAAATTTTATGTGATCCTGCCTGGAAACTGAGCTGTGTTTAACATTTGCTGAGTGTCTTAGTCAGTGTTCTGTTGCTGTGAAGAGACACCGTGACCATGGCAACTCTTACAAAGGAAAACGTTTCATTGGGGTTGACTTAGAGGTTCAGAGATTTAGTCCATTGTCATGGAGGGGAGCATGAAGGCACACGTGGTGCTGGAGAGGTAGCTAGGAGTTCTACATATGGAGCAGCAGCAGCAGGAAGACAGTGACGCTGGGCCTACCTTGAGTTTCTGAAACCTCAAAGCCCACCCCTAGTGACACCTTGTCTCCAACAAGGCCACACTTCCAACTAATGCTACTCTCTATAACCCTATGAGGGACATTTTCATCCAACTCATCATACTGAGGATGCCGGTGGCTTCAATTTCTCTCTCTCTCTCTCTCTCTCTCTCTCTCTCTCTCTCTCCCCAAACATCTCAACGGTGTTTCTCTGAGTAGCCCTGACTTTTCTGGAACTCACTATGTAGACCAGGCTGGCCTTGAACTCACAGAGATCCTCCTGTCTCTGTCTCCCAAATGCTTAGATTAAAGGTGTGTGCCACCATACCTGGCTCCTCTCTGTTCTTTGGATTCCTCCTTATCCTGTGTTTTTCTGAGGGCTTTAAAAAAATCTATTTATTATGTATACATGATGTGGGAGTGTCATATATCAATCTGTTGATTTCATTGGTTAAGTAATAAAGAAACTGCTTGGCCCTCATAGGTTAAAACATAGGTGAGTGGAGTAAACAGAACAGAATGCTGGGAGGAAGAGGAAGTGAGCTCAGACTCGACAGCTCTGCTCTCTGGAACAGAGATGCCATGCTCCCCTCTCCCGGACAGACATGATAGCTCTGCTGTCTGAGACAGACACGATTCAGCTCCGACCCAGGATGGACGTAGGCTAGAATCTTCCCAGTAAGCGCACCTTGGGGTGCTACACACATGATTGGAAATGGGCTAGTCCAGGTGCGAGAATTAGCTGAGAAAAGGCTAGATATAATGGACCAAGCAGTGTTTAAATGAATACAGTTTGTGTGTTGTTATTTCGGGGCATAAGCTAGCCAGGCAGCCGGGGTGCCAGGGACACAGCTCCGCCACTCCTATTACTACATATACAGTATTCTCTGTATTTTGTCTGCATGTATGCCTGCAGGCCAGAAGAGGGCACCAGATCTCATTACAGATGGTTGTGAGCCACCATGTGGTTGCTGGGAATTGAACTCAGGACCTTTGGAAGGGCAGGCAGTGCTCTTAACCACTGAGCCATCTCTCCAGCCCCTCTCTGAGGACTTATAATTTAGTGCATGCATATATGTGGGTGCACTTTGTGACAAGTGGGGGACATGTAGAAGGTCAGAGGTCAATTCGTGGGAGTCAATTCTCTCCTGCTGTGTGGGTCTCAGGTATAGAACTCTGATCATCAAACTCGACAGCAAGCACCTCTATCCACCGAGGCACCTCACTGCCCCGCAGCACTTCTGAAACAGAGACCGTGTCTCACAGACCTTTCAGCTGTAACCCCTGATCCCAGGCTGGAGCCTGTGTGTTGAGGGAGAGAAGGTAGGCACAGGAGGCTTATATTCCTATAGCTGACTCTGTCTCCTGGGAAGGATATCCTGGGTGGTGGCCATCAGAGATATTTCTGAAAAATTCTGACCTCTCTCCCGCTTAGGCGAGATAGGAAGTCAGCTTTAGGGGCTGGAAGGTTGGCTTTATTCTGTACAAGACTACAGTCCGGCAAAGTCCCAGCAGACCTGGCTTCCGTTACGGAGAATGCACTAGGAGGCTTTATAAATGGCTACTATTCTCCTCCCTCTGTCGAAGGCACAAGACTGCGTTTGTTTTGTTGAGACAGGCTCTTTTTTGTAGCCCAGACGCCTTGAACTTGTAATCCAGCCTCAGGCTCCCAAGCCCTGGATGTATAGGCCTTTTGCCACCATGCCAGGCCACAAGGTAAATATTTTTATGGCTCTTCACCATGAAAAACAGTGACCTTCCTGGACATCAAAGTGTGGGGATTTTACCCATGACTGTGACTTAGGAGCACCCCGCCTTCAATTCCAGTGAACCTCAGAATGGCATGTGCTTCCAATGATCCACAGCCTCTGCCCAGGCTGAGCTGGCCTTGGCCATGTTTTTGCTGGTCCATGGTCTCCACCCAGGTTTCTGTTTCAGTTTCTCAGGACTGCAGTAACAGAATGCTGCAAACCAAACACTGGAAGCAGAAATGCGTGCACTTGAAACGCTGAAGCTGGAAGTCCACAGAGGTAGCTCTGCATGGGACCTCACTGCTTCTGAGACACAGGGAGAGACTCCATCTTCTCCCAGCTTCTGGTGGGATAGTGCACCTTGGCTGGCCTGGCTAGCTGTTGTGACCTCCTGGGCTCTGCCTCCATTGTCACACAGAAAGCTCCACCACCCTGCCCCGGGCTCTGTTCTGTGTCTCTTCTTTTCCCACAAAGGCAGCTTTCACCCTGTGTAGAGGACTCAACTCTGCTTCAATTGACCTCATCTTAAATAATTTAAATAACTCTATATTCAGTTCTGTTCTTTCCCACGAGGCGCTGTGCTGAGGTGCTGGGAACTAGTTCCTCTAGCATAGCCTTGGGTGGGGGTGCTAATTCTGCAGCACTCCTTACCCACCTGTCTCTACAGATTTCAGGGCCATGTCTTGACCTCTCACCTACATCCTCAGTTCTTAGAGAACTGGAGGAAAAGCAACATTGCTTGGTTTGTACACTGTAGAATGCAGGCAATGACCTCTGAGCTCTTAATTCATGGAAGCAGAAGACAGATGGCAATTGCAGGGTACAGTATGATTCAGCTCCTTACTTCATAAACTCTGAGTCCCAGGTGGAGCCATCATGGAAGTCCCCTGTGTGGCACCAACCCCCACACACTTGACACCTGCTGTCTACCTTTGACACCTGGTCTTCCCCCCTAGCCCCCCAAAGCTGAGGACCGAACCCAGGGCCTTGCATTTGCTAGGCAAGCACTCTACCATTGAACTAAATCCCCAACCCCAACACCTGGTCTTTTACCAAGCACATTTGGGGCTGGCTGGAATTGGTCCAGATACTTCTCTGCGTACAGCCGTGGTCACTGCTGAGGTCTTACATGTTGTAATAGGAGCAGCGGGGCTGTGTCCCCGGCACCCGGCCGCCCACATGGCTTATGTCCCGAAATAATTACACGGAAACTGTATTCTTTTAAACACTGCTTGGCCCATTAGTTCCAGCCTCTTCTCGGCTAACTCTCGCACCTGGACTAACCCATTTCTAATAATCTGTGTAGCCCACGAGGTGGCTTACCAGGGAAGATCTTAACCTGCGGCTGTGTCGGGAGTGAGAATCATGGCGACTGCCTGACTCAGCTTCTTTCTCCCAGCATTCTGTTCTGTTTACTCCACCCACCTAAGGGTTGGCCTATCAAATGGGCCTAGGCAGTTTCTTTATTAATAAGAAATCACTCCCACATCAATGATGGAGGAAGGTCATTAGTTAATTATAATAAAGGAACTGCTTGGCTCTCATAGGTTAAAACATAGGTGGGTGGAGTAACAGAACAGAATGCTGGGAGGAAG
Source organism: Microtus oregoni (assembly GCF_018167655.1). NCBI lineage: Eukaryota > Metazoa > Chordata > Mammalia > Rodentia > Cricetidae > Microtus > Microtus oregoni. Next base: position 31,428,222 of record NW_024543061.1, on the reverse strand, counting down.
AGGAAGTGAGCTCAAACTCAACAGCTCTGCTCTCTGGAGCAGATGCCATGCTCCCCTCTCCTGGACACATGCGATTCAGCTCCGACCCAGGATGGACGTAGGCTAGAATCTCCCTGGTAAGCCACCTCGTGGGCTACACAGATTATTAGAAATGGGCTAGTCCAGGTGAGAGAGTTAGCCAAGAAGAGGCTAGATATAATGGGCCAAGCAGTGTTAAAAGAATACAATTTGTGTGTTGTTATTTCGGGGCATAAGCTAGCCAGGTGGCCGGGGTGCCGGGGACACAGCCCTGCCGCTCCTATTACAACACTTACACACTCTGGCATTTACCCAGTGTAAGCCAACTCACGGTGGCAGAGTGCGATGATCAAGAAAAGGAAATGAGATCTGAGTTACGTCAATTCCATCATTTCACGTGACTCATTATTAGGGGATTGGTATTTAAAAATTAAAAACGGTGAAACTGTTCCTCCAAGTACAGGATGTAAGGTCTTTGTTAAATGCAAATTTTAGTTCATTTACAGACCTTATTACCAAACTTGTAAACTAAGTTTCATACTGATATTTGTTACTTTATGCTGCTTTAAAAGGGGGGTCAGAAAGGTTGCTCAGTGGCTAAGAGTACTTGCTGCTCTTGCACTAGGCTGGGTTCAATTCCCAGCACTCACACTGAATAGCCCACAATTGCCCAAATTCTAGCTCTTACGCCCCCTCCTGGACTCCAGAGACACCTGTACTCACATGTACATATGCCCACACAGATACACACATACACATTTTAAACATAATATGTCTTGCCAGGCAGTGGTGGCACACTCCTATCCCAACACTTGGGAGGCAGAGGCAGGCAGTTCCCTGAGTTTGGAGGCCAGCCCGGTCTACAGAGCAAGTTCCAGGACAACAAGAACTACACAAAGAAACCCTGTTTCAAAAAACAAAAAGCAAAACAATCAAACAAAAAGTATTTTAAAAATTGTTTCAAAGGTAAAGAAAAATCATGAAAAACCAATATTACAGAAAAAGTTGTACCTCCTGGTACAGTCAACCTGTGCTTATTAAGTCACTGATGGGAATCTTGTCTGACTTTGATGACGTTAGATGGAGAAAAAGCAAGACTGGAAGCTGAGAGGCAGAGGAGGAGGAGGAGGCAGCAGGTGACTGACAGGTGTCACCAAAAGCGGGATTTCTTAGCCTTCACCTGCTTGTGATTCTTCTGTCCAGGACGTTTTTACATGGCCCCAGGAATGTGAATACACAAGAGATGTGCAAATCAAACACAGCCTGGTAACAAATGGTAAACACATCTTTTGAAGCGACTCCTTGGTGCACATGTAATCCCACCATTTATTGAAGATTAAAGCAGATAAGCACATTAATGAGATGGCAAACTCGTCCGCTTTTAAACAACTAAATCTTGGCTGACTGTGTGAGGGTGCAGGGCGCAGAGCAATTTTCAGAGTTGATTTTGATTTTATAATCACTAGTGTTGAGACTGCCACTTTGCACGAACACATACAGCAATTTGGCAGACAGACATGTGTTTAGAGCCGCCTCAGACCTGGATGAAAACTGTAATAATCTCCAGCCAAATTTCGTGTAATGAATTTTCATAAACTCGAGTCATCCATGCGAACAGCCACATTAAAAGACAAACACTGAGGCTGGAGAGATGATTCGGAGGTTAAGAGCACCAACTGCTCTCACAGAGACCCTTGGTTCAGCTTCCAGCATCCACTTAGTGGCTCACAACCAACTGCAACTTCAGTTCCAGGGGATCTGATGATGCCATTCTCCCAGGGAATTTGATGATGTCATTCTCCCAGGGGATCTGATGCCATTCTCCCAGGGGATCCGATGATGTCATTCCCCCAGGGGTTTTGATGATGTCATTCTCCCAGGAGACTTGATGGCAGCTCCACAGGCACTGCACACACACAATGCACAAATGCACATGCAGGCAAAATATTGATACACATAAAATAAAAATCAATATAAATCAGTCTTTTAAAAATAACATAAGGGGCTGGAGCAATGGCTCAGTGGTTAAGCACTTACTGCTCTTCCATAGGTCCTCAGTCCAATTCCAAGCCACCACATGGTGGCTCACAACCATCCAGAATGAGATCTGGTGCCTTCTTCTGGTGTGCAGGCATACATTCAGGCAGAACATTGTATACATAATAAATAAATCAATCTTTGTTTACTTACATTTGGGGGAAAGAAAGGTATTTCTTTTCTTTCTGTTTTAAAAGTTAACTTATTTAAGCCGGGCGGTGGTGGCGCACACCTTTAATCCCAGCACTCGGGAGGCAGAGGCAGGCGGATCTCTGTGAGTTCGAGACCAGCCTGGTCTACAGAGCTAGTTCCAGGACAGGCTCCAAAACCACAGAGAAACCCTGTCTCGAAAAACAAAACAAAACAAAACAAAACAAAAAAAAGTTAACTTACTTAAAAAGCTTGGGAATGAAAACTACACACCTGAATTAACTAGATGCAAAGTCAATATATCTCAGTGATTCTATGTATTCTATACAGATAGGACAGCTAGAACAGCTATTCTGAAGCTGTGGAGTCTCACGTTTGATTGCCATTTTTTGAGCTGAAAATGAAATAGTATATAATCCCAATGTGTTGCTTATAGGTCTGTAAAGGGATCCAGTCACGGTGGAAAACAGTTTTGTGTTTCATCAAAAAGTTAGACAAAGAGCCTCCTATAACCCAGAAAATCCACCCTCAGGTAATGCCTAAGAGAAGCAACAACAGAGAAGAGCTTTATACAGCTTAAAGTAGAAGCTACTCCACCCTCCATGGCCAATATCAATAGATAAACAATCCATGGGGCAGCCATAAGGAGAACATTTCAGAGAGAGCTGAGCCTGTATAAAATGCCAGATTCTGGGCTAAGGTGAAGAAGCCAACACAAGGGCCACACTAAGTGGATCCATTTCTATCTAAAACAGGTAAACCACAGACGCGGGAAGCAACGGTGACAGCTGGGTGTGGGGAACAAACATTTGGATCTTACACTGGATGATACCGAGTTACACACGTCATGTGCACAAATAGCAGCACGGTATTGCCCAATACCTAATTAGAAAACGTTATGTTCTGATGAAACTGTTTAAGAAAGTGTCTGCTGTGGAGACGAGCTTTGGCTCAGTGGTTAAGAGCACCGGCTACTCTTCCAGAGGACCCGGGTTCGAGTCTCAGCACTCACATGGTGGCTCACTACCATCTACAACTTCAATTCCAAGAGGTCTGATGCACCTCTAGATCCTGGAGGCTCTTCACATGCATGGTCACATATATACAACAAACAGCCAAACAGTCATACTCATAAAACAAAAATAAATAAATCTTAAAAAAAAAGCCCCTTATAGTGAACAAGAAAATTCAATATTGGGGTGGTGGTGAGCATGGCTCAACAGGCAGACGTTGCCAGAACAGATCTGGGACCTGAGTCTAACCCCCAGCACCCACTAGCAGGAGAGAGCAGAGCAACCCCACAAAGGTCTCTTTGCATGTGAGCCATGGCACACATGCCTCCCCCCACACCATGCCTGTACACACTCTAAGAATAAATAAATACATTTAAGCTTAAAGAAAATTTAAGCTAGGTAAGTATCATACATTAAATAAAACACTTTTCTTTGGGAAAATATTAAAAAAATAAATAAATTTATTTCATAAGAAAAATCACAGGACATTCTCAGAAAACTGCAAAGTTTCAGCAAAGGGAACCGAAAAGAAATATTTTCTTGAATGGAAAACTTAGCCGTATTAAGATGTAAAGTGCCAATTAGCCTAAATTAATGTTACAGACAGGCTCTCCCTACAGCCCATGCCAGCCTCACACTGTGGGGAGTCCTCTAGTCGTCCCCTCCCTGTAGGACATCACAGGCGCATGCCACCCAGCCCAGCTTTAGTCCCTGTGATTCCTCTTAGCTAACAGAAGATGAAAGCATCAGGGCTAAGGTAAGAACGAAGCTCAAACACTAAGAGTGAACAAAAACTGCTAGGAAAGGGCCCGGGTGCAGCTCAGTGGCTCAGCACAGGCCCAGCGTGTGCTCTGAGTGGTCCCCAGATCCAATGCATACTGCAGACTGACAGAAAAGACCAAGGACAAGGGCACTGGCCTAAGGAGCTGACGGGAAACCAAAGTACAGAGCTAGCATGGGTCACAGTAAGTCAAGGTTGCCGAGCGGTAGAAACCAGGGAAAGATCAGGGAAAAGCCAAGACTCAACTCACAACACACAGAGGACCCAAGGGTTACCTCTCAGTGTGGTGGGAGTGTGAGGAATTAATTGTTTAATGATATCCAGGCCCAGCTGGCTCTTCAACAGCAAAACACGCCAAATTCATGCCACACGCAAAAGGGAATCCCCGGCAGACTAATTACATAAATACAAAAGGCAAAATAATGGGGGCTGAAGCACAGCTCAGCATTAGGGTTCATCGTGAACAAAGCTGAGTTCAATAACTCAGCACAGGTTCCCAGGAAGGAGGGCGGCAGAGAGAGAAAAGAAGGGAAATGAAGAGGGGGCAGGGAAAGAGGAGGAAGAAACAGTGAGAAGATCTGTAGATTACTTGAAATGTTTGTGGTTTTTTGTTTTCCTTTTTAGGTTTATTTTTATTTTATGGGGACGAGTATTCACCTGCATGGATTTTCGTGCACTCTATGCATGCAGTTTCCACAAAGGCCAGAAAGGGGTGTGTTGGACTCTCTGGAACCTAGAGTTACAGACACTTGTGAGCAGCCATGCAGGTGCCCGGAACCCAAGCTGGGTCCTCCGCCATCTCTCCAGGCCTATGGGGAGAATTAAGGCATTGTAGGAGACTATCTGAATTATTTGTTCTAAAAGACATGTAAAGAGAAGGGCAGGGTAGGATTTTCTGCAGTTGAAGGATGACATCTGGTAAACAGATACATGCTAGATTTGAGAAAACAAACCCAAAGTCGTTCCCACAGAGATGCAGCACATCCTCACAAGGTCAATGAGAAAGAACAATCCCGCAGGAAAAGAGATGGGGCGGGGGGCAGATTCATAGCCCAGTGCCAGCAAATGCATCAAAAGACGATTAAGAGATCAGTAGGCAAGAAAACACAAGTCCAGAAAGCAAGGAGGGGCTGGCGAGAAGGCTCAGCAGTTAAGAGCACTTGCTGCTTTTGCAGAGGACCCAAGTTCTGCTCACAGCCTCTATATCAGGCAGCCCATGATTGTGTGAATGCTAGCTCCAGGGGGGCGCCATGCCTCTGGCCTTCTTGGGTACCTGCACTCACATGAACACACCCACATACTTGCACACATATGCATAATCAAAAGTCAATACTTTAAAACTAAAAAAAAATTGTTTTGCTTCCAAATAGGTCACATTTTTGTTGGTGTTTGGTTTAAGGGTTCCTTTTTGTTTGTTGATGTGCTTGCTGTCTTGTTATGTAGTCTAGGCTGGCCTCAAACTCAGCTCCACAGCCTCAGGAATGCTATAACTACATGCATCCCATCATGCCTAGCTTCTCAGGTCATCCCTGAAAATAGGCCTAAGCATCCACTGCAAGACAGAAATACCAGGACAGAGCAGCCCTCTGCAGAGCAGCGGGGCCGCACGTGTTAACCTCCCACTGCCACTATAGACACAGCGCAGACATTGGTAGACACAGTACCGACATTGGTAGACACAGTACCGACATTGGCAGACACAGTACCGACATTGGCAGACACAGTACCGACATTGGTAGACACAGCGCCGACATTGGTAGACACAGTACCGACATTGGTAGACACAGCACCGACATTGGCAGACACAGTACCGACATTGGTAGACACAGCACCGACATTGGCAGACACAGCGCCGACATTGGTAGACACAGTACCGACATTGGTAGACACAGTACCGACATTGGTAGACACAGTACCGACATTGGTAGACACAGTACCGACATTGGTAGACACAGTACCGACATTGGTAGACACAGCACCGACATTGCTAGACACAGTACCGACATTGGTAGACACAGTACCGACATTGGTAGACACAGTACCGACATTGGCAGACACAGCACTGACATTGGTAGACACAGTACAGACATTGGCAGACACAGCACCCACACTGGTAGGTACAGATACCTTCATTGCAGCATTGCTCATAGACACAAAGGCTCAACAAGTATGGGTGAGTGACTGAAAACTGTGGTATTGCACATTTTTAAAAATTTATTTATTTATTTATTTATTTATTATGTATACAGTAGTCTCAGTATTCTGTTCACATGTGTGCCTTCAGGCCAGAAGAGGGCACCAGATCTCACTATAGATGGCTGTGAACCACCATGTGGTTGCTGGGAATTGAATTCAGGACCTTTGGAAGAGCAAGCAGTGCTCTTAACCACTGAGCCATCTCTACAGCCTGGTACTGCACCTTTCCTAGTGTCCTACAGTCTCAGCTGGCGATAAGTCAGGTGCCACAAGCTGTAGGGTGATGATAATGTCCCACTGTTGACAAGGGAGGGATGGGAAGGAGACCGTGCATATGCACGCGTGTCTGGGGCTCCAGGAATGATAGACAAAATGTGGCAGCTTTTGTCAGGCAGAGAAACTCGATCTAATGGAAATTGAAAACTTAAAAAAAAAAAACCCAAAAGTAAAACAAACAACAACAACCTCAGAATCAAGATCCTTCTCACCCTGAAATAGCCGGGAATCTCTCTTGGAGTTCACTAGTCCTGGCTGCAGAGGGAGACAGAAACTTCTCATCCCCACCCTGAAGTCTGTTATCTACTAGAAAAGCCATCTGAGAAATGGGACAATCTTCTGTCACTAGCTGTGATCTGTCCTGGACTCAAGTGCACACTAACTTCTGTCTCCGGGACAGCTCTCTCCCCTTGTAATCCTGTGTGAGCCCTCAAAGTCATCCTTGCCCCCATGGTCCTCCTCCCCTGTAGACAATGGGGACGTTATCTTCTAAAGGATGCTCCACCAAGCATGGGGGTAATTGTAGTTCATGGCTGCCTTTGTGTATGTTATAAAATAGTATTGTTTGCTCACCTTAACCTATTTTAGACACCTGACTCAGCCAAACCTCAGAGCCTGTATATGGAGTGTTCCTTTGCCCAGCAATGCACCTGTGTGCATCTGTATGCACATACCTGGGCATGTCTACACTGACCTTAGTTTATTCCTTGAGAATGAGCAAAATGGCCACTTGCTATTATAATGGGCTGCAATGCAGACCCAGAAAGGATGAAACAGGAAAGGCTGGGTCAAAACTCTAAAAAAGTACACTTTGAGGTTGAAGCAGGAAAATTGTAGGTTTAAGGCCAAACTGGACTACATAAGGAGATTCTATTGCAAAACAAGACACAATCGAGATGGTGAACACACTGAGGTATAATAGGCCCCAAGGGATACACATATGAAACCTGTATAAGGCAAGCACATATCCTTGTTACCAGTCTTCCAGGCAGAAGCCGAGAGGACAGAGGTGGCTAAGGAGGTGACAGCCTGGTTCCTGACTTCAGGATGAGGGATGCTTCACACCCATCCCAAGTGGGACAGCTGCAAAGGGTCCCTCCTCACTCACCATCGCCATGAACCCAGAACAACGCTCAGATTTGCCGGGCTACTGTAGAGGAGGCTCACGCCTTGTGTTCTTTCTTTTAAATGCAGCAAGGTGAAAGAAAACCCAGCTTCTAAAAATTCTTATACAGTTTACAGAGGTGGATCGGTAGTTAAGAGCACTGACTGCTTTTCCAGAAGACAAGCCTCCAGCACCTCCATGGCAGTTCACAACCATCTCTAACTTTAGTCCCAGGAAATCTGATGCCCTCTTCTGGCCTTTGTGGTCACTGCACACATGGGGTGCACATACATACATATAGGTAAAACATTCATACACATAAGATAAAAAAATAATTTAAAAATTTAAATAGTGACATATAACTTCTAACTTCAAGTATAAGTTAGGTTTATATTTAATACATCTTGAGAACCTGACCTCAGATGATGTTTTCCGATCACATTTTCCCAGCTGGAAACAAGTTATCTGGATGCATTTTCTTCCAGCACTACCGTGTGAGCAGCTCCAGGTGAACCCCCCCGACACACACACACACACATACACACTCAGGGAACACAGAGACACTCCCTTCCTGTCTCCAGCAGAGCAGTTTGCTGGACAGAAGAGGTTAGAAACTTCCTTAGAGATTTTGGAATTTAAGCCCTTTATGGTCTGTTGTGGAATATTAGTTGAAGATGTGTTACATTTGTTTATCTGTGGAGCATTTGTTCAATGACGCAAAGGTATGTTGCATTCTTTTATGTTGCATGTGTTTATATCTGTGAAGCTGTGTCACGTTGCCTGTCTAAAACACCTGACTAGTCTAAGAAAGAGCTGTATGGATAATAGCTAGGCAGGAGAGGGATGGGCAGGGCTGCCCGGCAGAGAGAATAAATGGGAGGAGAAAAAGAGCAGAGAAAAGGCTCGAGAAAAGGAGAAGGAGAGGAGGATGCTGGGGGCCAGCCACACAGTCACACAGCCAGACATGGAATAAGAAGAAAAGAAAAGATATACAGAAATAGAAAAAGGAAAAAACCTAGAGGCCAGAGGTAGATGGGATAATTTAAGTTAAGGAAGTCTGGTTAGAAATAAGTGAAGCTAAGGCAGCATTCATAAGAAAGAATAAATCTCTGTGTGATTATTTGGGAGCTGGATGGTGGACTCCCAAAGGGAAGAGTAAAAAAAAATACCAACGTACAATGACTGCCTACGGGGGGATGCTGAGATGGGGGGCTTGCCAACGTGGAAGGAAAGACACTATTGTTGGTAGAAAGGAGCAACATAACAACAAGCAAACCACAGAAAACAACAAAACAAACAAACAAAAAACAAACAAAATCCCCCACTGGAGGCTTAGCAGTACACGTAGAAATATTTTCATATTTTGCTTGTTTTTAAACTTTTAGTTGCATAAACACATACCTGGAGAATGACAATATAGAATTCAATAGGGCCACACTCTTCTTTACTGTGTATGCTGGAAACAGCAGCCCTGTGATCCCTTCGTAAAAGAGACGGTTGGCCACCGCTGTGAGGGCAGACTGACCCTGTATCTTGTTTGTGCAAATAAAAAAATCATTATCTCTTTAGTGCAAATCACGGCCCATGGAGAGAATGCGTGTAACAAGACAGTGCCCACCTAGCAAGTCACATCAGGGCCACGTAGGGTATTAAAACTCTACTGGATAAAGCAGGCTCATGAACTTGTTGAGAGAAACAGACCAGCAAGCGTTGTGACCACCTTGCCTGGGTCCATGTAATGCCACCCACACTCGCTGTCAGACTGCCTTGAACATGTGTGACAGGATCGAGGAGCTGATGGGGTCTCCACTACGTCTCCAGGACTTCGACCCAGCACAAGCCCCATGCTTGATGTGGCCTCTTGACAGTCACTGCCATCCGTCCAGACTTGCATTGGACCTATGGTGTGTCAACCTTACGTGGTCACCTCAGAGGTGGATGCTCTTTGAATCCTACAGCTGCTCTAGCCTTCTCGTTGACATTTTGTGAGTATTTCTCATGTGAAATGGAATGTGTGCCCCAAGAGTGGAGATTGTCAACAGACACACTATGAAGAGACAGCAGGAGTTATAATCCAGCAGGATTTCTCTGTGTAGCAGCCCTAGCAGTCCTGGTACTAGCTCTTGTAGACAAGGTTGGCCTTGAACTCACAGAGATCTGCCTGCCTCTGCCTTCTGAGTCCTGGGATTAAAGGCGTGTGCCACCACTGCCCAGTGAGGGCCAGAACTTATAGAATGAATTTATATATTATACTATATATTATATTATATTGTTTATATTATCTTAAAGGCTATAATCCGGCTAGCCCAACAATGGCTGTCTATCAATGGAAGGGTCAAGAATTCAGCAACTGTTCAGTCCATGAGGCTGGATGTCCCCGCTGGTCGTCAGCGTATGCCAGAATCCTGAAGAAGTGGGTTCTAATGCCAGTGAAGGAAGGGACTTGCCAGCCGGAGCAAGCAGGCAAAGAGAACAAGCTTCCTTCTTCTGTGTCCTTTATATATGCCAGATTAAAGGTAGATTTTCCCACCTCAAAGGACCTGGATTAAAGCTGGGCCTTCCCACTTCAAATGGTTTAATGAAGAAAATCCCTCACGGGAGTTTCCAGTCACTTGGATTTTAGTTAATTCCAGTTGTAGTCACGATGACAACCAAGAACAGCCTCACAGTCCTCCGCACGGCTGCGCGGCCCAAATCCCCTCACGCAGCAGCACTAACCAGGGATGTGTTCAAATGCCTATGAGGGAAATTTCCATTCAGACCACCACGGTGTCCATCTGTGTTCCCGACAGAGCACCCCTCATACCTCAAGCCCCCATGTATTGACAGCACCGTCCCCTCAGCAGCTAAGTGTGGTTGTAACTTCCTGCTGATCCCCTGGGCTGTGTGATTAGCAGCTGAAGCCCTCCCCCCCCCCCCCCCCACACCCAGTCTGTCTCCTGACAGAGCACAGTGCTGTATACTGTTAGGAATATTTTCCTAACACGAGCTCTCTGCCGACGCAAAATCCCAATCAAGCCAAATCAAAACAAGCCAAATTAAGAGATATCCAGGTTTAATGGGAGTTTCTGCGCTCTCAGGTTTCCAAACCAGGAGCTCAAACGTGACCACTGGGAGGAAGAAAAGGAGACCACATGTTCCTCTTTTGGGAGTTCACTTAAATACTCTTGGGAGTGGTCCTGACAGGGAGGGGTCAGGACCTGGCCTGCTGGGATTTGGAGTCCAGAGTGCTAACTCTCAGAGTCAGGGGGCTAGGATAGATGCAAGGGGTTGGGGTTTAAACTCCCAGGTTAACATATACCACCAGCATGACAGCTGACAGCAACCCCTCAGACATGTCCCCACACCGCTAAGCCCCTGTCTCTTCAAGCTGCTCCGGTTATTGTAAAGATGGTCACCCTCGCTACACCTCGGAGCTGGATCCAGTCTACGTTCCAGCTCCTCACTTGACCATCACATGTTCTGCTAGTCTAAGTGCCCTTTGCCTTTAAAAAAGGGGGGCGCTGACTTGAGCAGAGATCGGTGTTCTTATAAAATGTCCCATATTCTGATCTGTTGCTCTAAATTGAACACACACACACAAGCTTGTGTGTGTGCACATACACACTTGAAACACACGCAGGTCTTATAAACTGAAAATTGACTATTGAGGATTGAGTTCAGGGGAAGGGTTTTTGGCAGAGCCACTTCACAGGACTCCAGTCTCCTCATGTCCCAGCAGAGGCATGTGGTATAAATGTCATTCCCATGATCACACAAAACGCAGCCACTCAGTTAAGGTGGCAACAGGCAGAGCTCTCTCTTTCACTGAGAATACAATACTCTCTGGGTATAGCTGGCAGAGGAGATCTGGGTAGGCACCAACACTACCTGCAATCAATACTCATCAATGGATACTGTTTTAAAAGTGTAGGGTGCCCACACAACTGTTAAGATGGCTTGAGGGAGGGGCGGTCTGAGAGCACTTGGTGCTTTGTCAGAGAATCGGAGTTCTGATCCCAGAAGCCAGGTCAAGTGGCTCATAAATGCCTGTAATTCTAGTTCAAAAGATCCATGCCCCCTTCTGGACTCCACGACATCTTCACACACACACATGTATACACACACTCATAGACACACATATAACTAAACGAAACTAAACTAAATTAGATCTTTATCAAAAGAAGGCTTCTGTGGAGCAAAGTCTGAGCTCATGGGGCAGTTTTGTGAAGTCTTTCCTAAGCATGACAACAGAACCAGAACACGGAAGTGAAAAGACTGGTGGGTTTCGGTATTTGTTACATTATCCCAGGAATGCAAGATTCAACAGAAGAAAATCCATCAGTGTAAAAGACACTACCAGAACGAGGGAGACGCGGCCTTAACAGACGGTGATAAAATATCTAAACAAGCCCAGGCTTCTTTGCAACAACACGGGTCACCCAGAAACTACAAACCCATAGAAGGGAGTGCCCTCAGCACCATAAGAGGAGTATGAGAGCCACATACTCACATTACACAAAGATGAGGGCCTGGCAGTGGCCCTTCTAAGATCAGGAGCAGGCCAGGGGAGTTATGAAACATTATATTAGAAATTCTAGCCAGAGAAAATAAGCAAGAAGAAGAAATAAAAAGCACCAGGATAGCAAAGATAGAACTAAAACAGCAGAAGAAAGAGGCAAAAGCTTTCTGGGAACAGTGGCATGCAGCTTTAATTCCAGTACAGGAGTCAGGGGAAGGAGGATCTCTGTGAGTCTGTGGTCAGCCTGGTCTACAAGGTGAGACTCTGGTTCAGGAGGAGAAAGAGGAAAGGGAGGAGGGGAGAGAGGAGGAGAGGGAGGAGGAGAGGGAAGAGGGAGAAGGAAATGGAGGAGGAGAAAGAGGGGAAGGAAGAGGAGAGGGAAGAGAAGAGAGAAGAGGAGAGGAGAGGAGGAAAGGGCAAAGGAGGGGCAGGAGGAGAGGGAGGGGAGACAAGGAGGTGAAGAGGGAGGAGGAGAGGGAAGAGGAGAGGAAAAGGGGAGGGGGAGGAGAGGGAGAAGGAGAAGGGTGGAGGAATGAGGAGGCAGTGGCAAAAACTGCATTCACAGATTTCATGGAAATCCCCCCAATTCATAAAAGCTAATATGCTCACCAAGGTTTCAGGATACGCAAGACTGACATGTAAAATGACATTGAACTGTAAAGAAAATCTCACAAATCAATTAAGAAACCCAGGAGGAGATCTAACCAAGGAGGTGTGTTAGCAACACCCCGCTGTGATAAATTACCTGATGAAACAACTTTAGTTAGAACTGGGAGGTGGGGAGGGGAGGAGGGAGGGAGAAGGGAGTTCCTAATAGACTTTTTTCACCACAGGCAAGATGCAAAAGTGGCCCAAATCCACCCAAGGAAGATGGCCTAGGCTCCCAGAGGGCCGGTGAAGACCAAGGCCACAAGTCCCCTTGAGGCTCAAGTCTTGGGACTTGCACAAGGCCATGCTGGCACTTTCTGTGTTACAGGCTGGCCTGACTTCAAACAACAGAGAAATAAATCCCAGCCTGTGACATGCAAGGCAGCAAAGTCACATTGCTGGGAGGAACAGGCTCCCTGAGTGTGACTCCTCTGTCCCCATCTGCACCGCAAGTCGCTTCCCCTCTCTCTGGAAAGATGCCCTGCTCACTCACTTTCTGTCTCTTCTCTGCTAAGGGCACTTGGTCATGGAAAGCCTTCCCTCAGTGTTTCATGCTCCAGGCAGATGCACAGAAGCTCAGAGTGCTCAGAGGCGGAGCCCACAGGTGAAGACTGGTGCTGGTCCTGTCTCTCTTCAGAGTCATGGTAGAGTCTTGATTGCCAGAGCAGTTCCTTTCCCCCTTAACAGCTCTTCTCTCTCCCCTACCTTTTCATTTTCGATGAGTCCCCTAAGCGATAAGTGACATACGTCCTTTTAAAATTTTTCATATGCCCAGTGCGGTAGAGAGACCCTTTAATCTCAGCACTCAGGAGGCAGAGGGAGGCAGATTTCTGTGAGCTCAAGGCCAGCCTGGTCTACAAATTGAGTTCCCAGCCAGCCAGAGCTACACAGAGACACCCTGTCTCAGCAAACAGAACGACTTTTCTTGACTGCCAGGGCAGGTGAGGGCAGCCTCTACAGTAATATTGTTTCTGTAACCAGAGAATTTATAAACTTAAGTACGTTTTGGCATCAGAAGGTATCTGAAGGTCTGAAGTAACCCTGTGTCTCCACCTCTGCCCAGCCGGAGGAGAAAAGCCACTTAGGGTGTCTTTGCTTTATTCTTAATCTCAATAGCGAAGACCAATTCTTGCCCAAGAGCTCCCTTGTCTGAATGGAAGCCCAGTAGGGACAGTGATGACTCATAGGTCTCAATAAAGTCTCTTCCAGTCACATAGTTCTCAGGGTGCAGAGGAAGGGACTTTTGTCACCAGACCCAAGTCTGGCTCCTTCTCTTCCTTCCTCAGAGGCCATGGAAGTAAAGACACACCACACGTGAAGACAGGGACCAGCTCTGAGGATGAGTCTGTCCTGCAGACAGCAGCATGAAATGGCCTTCTCAGACCCGCATGAAACAGGCCGCTCGCTCTTAAGCCTATTGACACGTGGCAAATGGGAGTCCCGGGAAGCTGTCTGGCCAGCTGCTGCAGACTCCTCTACAGTCAACTTAAAAAATAAGAGAAAAAACAAAAGCTCCGTGGCTTAAGAGCACTCATTGCTCTTGCAGAGGACCCAGGTTCTATGCTAGCACCCACATGGTGGCTCATTACCATCTTTAACTCAGTTTCGCGGGACCTAGCGCCGTCTTCTGGTTTCTAAGGGCACTGCATACACGCACATAAAATAAAATGAAAACAAACAAGAAAAGACATCTGCCCGGCAGCCACCAAGTCTTTGGTAGTTTGTGTGACTCCATCTCTGCTTTCACATGGCTGGCAGTGCAACAGACATGTTCACACAAACACAGGAATAACACACAGCACTGTGACATCTTGATATCTATGTTGCTACTTGGGACGAGGGCTTCCTAGGTCCACCATAACCCTACAGACCCTTGGTTGTACCTGTGAAGTGTAATCGGTGCACCTCCCACCATCTGCTTAGAGAAGGTCCCGTCCCAGGACTCTCCAGAAGTAGAGAGCTTCAGGCCCCCTGGATTCCTTGGAGGATCCCACACAACTGACCAGCGGGGGGCAGCATATTGCTGCAGAGGCTCTGAGTCTATTGGAACCCTGCAGGGCAGATGGCAGTGCCCCAGGGTTCCAGCCTGAGATCCCAGCAGAGCCAAGGCCAGGCTGGTCAAAAGCCCCACAGAAGAGGCCTGAGGGGAAGCCACACCCAGAGCAGCAGGCCTGTAAAGTCAATAAGGCCTAGCTTTTCTTCGTGGTTGGATCAGGTCACTATTTACTTAGCTCGTTTAGGGACTTCAAGACCTTGTCCCATGAGCCACACCTATTTTTACCCAGCAGAGTCAGCCTCGGGGTGAGAGCAGGAGCTCCAGCCTGAGTTTCCACCATTGCCACAGGCTGTCAGCTAGGAGAGCCCTCAGCCAGGGACCTCTCCCTCCTGCGGCTCCTCTCTCCTCTTCCTCCTTTCCCACCCCTCATTATTCCCCTCCTCCTCTTGCTCCCCCCCCCCCCCCCCGCTAATCCTCCCCTCCCTCCCTACTCCTGCTACTCCTGATCCCTGGTCTCTGCAGGCTCTAGGACGTGCACTGCCTAGTTAAAACCAAAGAAAACAAAAACAGCTCTTCATTCTCATTTCCCTCGGAACCCCAAACTCTCCTCTCTGGGGTGTTTGATTTTGACACAGCGCAAGTGAGGTAAAGCTCTGCTGCTCCCGGGACCGTTCATCTCTGTTGCACAATGGAGAACGGCTTGCATCACCACAGAGGCCTGGCCAGTGCACACTCAGCACATCTCAGAGATTTTGGTTGCCTCTCAAGGACCTGTCCTCTGGCAGGGCTGCGAGGTGTGAAGGGTGCTGACCTGCAGAGACCCCCCTGCCAGAGCTAAAGCTTAAGGCTGACCGCTCCCAGCAAGGGGCCGCTCTGCCTTCTCCTTCCCATCTCTCCCATCTGTCTGTTCATTCTAGACCACCAGTCTTGGGAAAGCTTTGACCAGTCCTTTTCAGAGCACGGGGTCCCAGGCCTTTTGTGGCCCTTCCAGAGAGACAAGTTGAACTTGGACTCCTAGCTGAGCAGAGTAGCCTCAGGGTTACTGGTGTACCTTGGCCACTGGCATGGAGAACAACTCAGGCTTGCTTTAGAAGTGAAACTCGGGACCACGGAAATGAAGATGATCAAATTGAAATGACAGCTTTTATTTAAGAACTCAACACTTGAGGGCTGGAGAGTTATCTCAGCAGTTAAGAGCACTGGCTGCCCTTCCAGAGGACCTGAGTTCAATCCCCAACACATCCATGGTGGCTAACAATGGTCTTTAACTCCAGTTCCAGAGGATCTGATGTTGATGTCCTCTTCTGGCCTTTGTGGGCACTGCAGGTACACGTGTATACGTACATACATGCAGTCAAAACACTCATACACATAAGATTTTTTAAAATAAATCTTTTAAAAAGCTCAGCTCTTTGGTAACTGTACACAGCAAGGATGAATCTGAAGCCATAAAAGTGCACACACAATTTTAGTGTGATTTATTCCCCAACTAAGCTTTCCATCTCAAGCTGACCTGGGCCCACTATCCTTCAACCTGCATCTTAAAAGGCTTCCCCAGCACACAGGGAAGTGCCACCACTGCCAGTCATTCTCAGCTGACCTCTGACCCCTGGGGACCATGAGTACGTTCCACACTTTTTCTCTGTGAGGGTGACCTCCTCAACCCACCCTGTCTGAACTGTGGCTTTGCTCTTTTGCACAAAACAAACAAACAAACAAAAGCAAAACATTTCACTCCTGTGGAGGACAGCTCGTGATGTCCTAATCCCACCCAGGGAATAGGTTTGCTACGTGACATAGGAAGCCCAAGGTAAGGTCACAGCTGCTAGTCAAGGGACCTTAGGATTGTCCTGGGTTACCTGGGTGGGCCCAGAGACCTCAGCCCATTGCTGGTCTTCTGTCATGGAGGAGAGGCTTAGAGAATGCGGCTAGAGGCCTGGGATTCTGTTGCTGGGACCTGTCACCTTCAAGTGTAGCTCTTGCCCCTGAGTGCTGGGCAGAGGAGAAGGTGTTGCCAGAGGGAGCCTGGAGTTCATCCTAGGGTCAGAACTGCTTCCCAAGGAGAGAAGGGCCAACACCAGTCAATCAAGATGTCATTCATGCTTAGGGGGGACATGTCCCAGGTAGCCTGTCCCAGGTAGCATCTCTTCACCGCAAAAGGAGAGCCAATAGAACTGGCGAGAAGGCTCTGCCAGTAAAGGTTCTTGCCACCAAGCCTGATGACCTGAGATCAATCCCACAGACCAACATAATGAGAGGAGACATTCTGACTTCTGACCCTTGCACCTGCATCAAGGCATGCATGAGCTCTGCTCCCCTCTCCAACTACAAAGTCAGGGGAAAGTGTAGGTAATGATACTTTAAACTGACATACTTCTGTATGTGCTGGAGACGGTCCCAGGGCGGAAGGCTGGGTCCTGCATGTGGTGTTTGCCCAGGGCTTGTACATCCTCCTGTGCACTTTATGTCCTCTCTGGGTAACGTGTATGTTGTATAAACACTTTCTCTGCTAGATCAGTTACAAGGTAAGGATAATGTTAAAATCAGTTGCAGTTTCCCCTAAATATTTCCAGTGTCTGGTTTGTCGAGTCTGTGGATACAGAACCCATGAACACAGACTGTATCCATGGCTGTTCTCTGAAGGTGTTAGTTAGGTGTGAACTTTGTAAACGCAGGCCATACATGGGCAGGATTTGGGAGCAGAGAGGAGGCAGAAGGGTGGGGTGCTGGTTGACACAGATTCCACAAGGCCTGGCTCACAATGCTCTTTAGAGGATGTGCCAGGTCCTCTCTCACAATTCCTGGGAGTTCCTCTTTTCTGGGAGCAGCCTCGGCTTACCTGTGCCCACCTTTTTTTAGAATACATCCTGGTCCCTTCACACTCTGGATTTGCCCTAACAAGCTATATGACCTTATTTCTGAAAAGACACTCACCCGTGCAGAGACAGATTACAAGAGACAACTATCCTAAGCCTAGCCCAGGAGACCCAAGAAAAATGGATTGAAGGCTGAAGGAAGTGTGTCTGGGTCCAACAGAGAGCTGGACCTAAGCCAGCAAGTGAATGTCCAATAGAAGAGACAAAGATGAGAGGAAAATGCTAAGTAGAGGCCACCAGTGACCTCAGGATGCTGTCTAAGCAGTGAAGAGGGTGGGGATTCCATGCTTTGCGCCTGCAAGGCTGTGAGCCTTCTTCCATTTTAACTTCGAAGCCTGCTGGGCAGTTAGCAACAGGTCTCTCTCCAGGGGCACGGAGACTGAGTGGCTTCTTTGGGCGTCCCCAGGCTCAGCATCGGAGATAATCCATCCGTACTCATTTATGTGGGAACCAGGAGGTTTCTACCTTTCCACACAATCAGCTTTTCTCCCATTCCATTTCAAGAAACCATGAAGATATGGGCAGGAGAGGCTCCTGGAGGGAATCCGTGGGCTTCCTCTGGTAAGTACTTCCAACACTGAGCTGTCCTGAAGCGGCTGGGGAGGGGTGAGTCAGAGGCTGGTGGGAGAGCTTGTGAGAAGGAGGCTCCTGGGGTCAGCCATGTGAACTTCTGAGGAGCAAGAAGGTGTAAACTCACATACCCGTTTTCAAAAAGAAAGAAAAGAGAGGGCTAGAGCCACAGGGCAGTAGGAGAAGGTGAGCACAGAAGGAAGCCCACGGTTCAAGCTCCTGCACCGGCAGGAAATCAAGAGATGGAATTCGGGATCTTTGTATGAAATAAAAAGCTTCAGAATTGCCGCAATGCAAAAATCAAGTATATCTGTGAGCCGGATGCCAGGGGAGGGCCAGGACCGTCTTGACTCACAGCTGTACCTCAGCATCTGGCCTATCAGAAGCTCTCGGCAAAGAATTCCTAGAGGAACGAATGAATGAATGGATGAGTGGCTAAGTGAAAGGCCTGGCAGGATGCCGTGACTCTCGTGGGGCCTGGAGGCCTGTGTTTACCCCGTATCTTGCGGGA
The DNA here is from genome assembly GCF_018167655.1 of Microtus oregoni. Lineage (NCBI taxonomy): Eukaryota > Metazoa > Chordata > Mammalia > Rodentia > Cricetidae > Microtus > Microtus oregoni. Next base: position 31,409,544 of record NW_024543061.1, on the reverse strand, counting down.
GAACACGGTGTCCACAGGGAGTATGCTGCGGAGATGCTGAACTGGCACCGACACCAGGACTGGCCAGCAGCCATCCTTAGCCAGGAGCCGGGATGGAGAAGGCCAGCCCTGCCCGTCAGACCCAGGGTCTCCGTCACTCCGTTACGCCAGGCAAAGACTTCCAGTCTGTGAGACAAGCAGACACACAAAACAAGGACTTGAGGAAGGAGTCTGTGGCCATACCACCAGCGCTCTCTGAGCAGCTCCCCCTGCCCATGCCATCAGGAAAAAGCTCAGATCTGAGAGGTCAGGCTGGATGCCCAGTGTCATGCCAAAGAGAGGACTTGACATCAATCTTCCCGGGGGGGCAAGGCTGTCATTTTCTCTCCATCACATTAGACCCTCTGTGGACCCACCAGTCCTCTACGGAGATACAAGCTGTGTTTTAGAGGGTTTCCTGCAATGCATTCATTCCTGTAGGTACCCACATGGACACCTCACCCCCAACCCCATGATGTGGGTGCATTGCCTGTACTAGGTGTGAATCCCGTTGTACCATTAGAGAGTGTTTCTCTGGTGAGTGAGTACACAGCTCTGCATAGCAACCCCGGCATATGCAAATGTTTGTGAAGAACATGGCGTTGGTGTGTCCGTGAGTGTCTGTCTGTGTGTATCACCAGCCGTGTTCCTAGACATGGACACGAGGCTCTGTGTGCTTTCTTGTTCTCTGATGGGGCACCTCTATAAATGGTCTACGGCCCAGGCCTGCCCTGATGCTGCGTGGACTCCTGGCCTAGCTTACTTCTCTGCCAGGTGCCTGCCTGCTGAATCTCCCACGGTTTAGTCCCTCAAGTGTCTGACAGACCAGAAGAGCAGGAACTGGCTCTCCAATCCCAGGCTGAAGGGCTGAAGGGCAGCCCTGGGTGGGGAGGTCGCCAGGGCCTGCATTCCTGGCCTGAAGCTCACAGGCTGGAATTTGTACATTCCATTCATAACAGTCCCTGAAAGGGAGGGGGCAAAGCCCGGGTTAGTTATTAAGGGGGAATAAGAAAGAAGGGCTTCTTGCGGCTCTAGGCTGTGCATTCTGTTCACCCTGGCACAGACCCCAGTGGCTGAAATGCAGGGAGCACGCGAGCTGTGAGCAGAGCAGCCTGGTGCTGGCCACCTCCTGAGCCTGCCCCTGGGGCACCTGCTACTAACTGGAGTTACCCTCTTCTAAGGACAGGGTGAACAGCCGGAGACTTGGGGACTCTAGAAGGCAAACCTAGGTTCCCTGACGTCAAGGCAGTTTCACAGCAATGGCTGGACAAAGGTCAGACTGTATAGACCCAGGGAGACCAGGACAGTCAGGATAGCCAGGGCTGTACAGGTAACAGAAACAAGCAGGGTAGGACTGTCACTACTCCTATGAACAGCCATAGACTCTGGAAGACGAAGTCCAGGTGGTCATTCTTCTTCCATGCCCAGTATAAGGGCAGAAGAGAAGACAAATAATTAAGAGGATATGAGAAGGAAGAGGGCTCCTCACCCTGGGTCCAGTTCGAATTTCCTGCTGGCTGAAAATCAGAAGCTTCAACAACACTGATAAAATCAAATTGCCGACAGATAAAGTGTGTTTTCTAAGATGTCCCACACAAAGTTGTTCAAAACAGAACGTGCTGTGTGCTAACTTAGGGACACTATGTTGGTGACCTTGAAGTTTAGCCTGTTAGTATTCCCATCATCCCTAATCTAAATGCATGACACAGACCTACTGTAATTTCAAATACACGGAGTAGCAGCAAGTGTAACTCACATTTAAAAGTATTTCACCTACTTATTTAATCCCAGTACTTGGGAGGCAGAGACAGGCTGATGGATCTATGGGAGGTCAGCCTGGTCTCTATGAGAGGCCAGCCTAGTCTACATAGTTAGTTCTAGGCCACACAGAATTACAAAGTGAGACCCTGTTTCAAACAGGACAAAACAAACAACAACAAAAACAAAATGAAAATCTTCTCAGCCAGGTCTCATCAATTCTCAGTTAAGAAAGTAAAGGGACCCTGTTGAGTATGTTCTGAATCCGAATGCAACTTCTGTCCCCAAAGCCTGATGACATTATTTTGAATACATAGCACCACAATTCTCAAAGCCACACCTTTGGCACAGGGCTACCTGGGTCATAAATGAGATTCTCAAACACAGCTTGCTGCCGATGTACGCAATGGGCAGATTCACACAGTTCCCCGAATCACAGAGTGCTCTCCCCTTATGGAGAGGCCAGCAGCTGCCCAGACTTGGGCTCTACAGGGCCCGCGGTGCCCACAGGCTCTGGAAGGGACTCTTAGCAGCTATTCAAAGTCCAGCAAACAAGAACAAGCCGAGCCCCTGCCTGCAGCATTCACCCGGCTTGGCACTTTCCCCAGACGGGCACCCAGCCATCTCTCTGAGCACACATTTTCCTACGTGTCCAAGGTGTGAGAAAAGCAACACTCTTGGGGCTGGACTCACTGGGAAGGCTTGGTTTTAAACGCTGTGTGTTTTCAACTCGATATGAAGTACATTCTGTAACTCCTGACCAAAATACCAACTGACGTAAAGCAAGCTCCTTCACAAAAAAATATTTTGCTTGGAGATGGATCCCTGAATGCTCACAGAGGGTGAAGTATCTCTTTCCCGGGCTGCGGCCTGAGAACCAGGAGTGGGGAGGGTCAGTCAGCCTCCCCTCCCCCTAGCTTCTCCGCAAAAACGCTACTGCCACAAAAGGACACAGAAATAAGACATTCAAGGAAAGCCACAGGGAAAGGATCCCTCCCAGCTGAAGAGCGAGTTCAGTGAGGTGGCCAGTTACAAAACAAACACACAAACCCTGTGGCTTGCCAAATACCCCAAAATAGTTGTAACAAAATATACCAGGGGTAAAAAAGATCCCATTCACGATTCAGCAAGGGATGAGAAGTTCCTGGGAGTGAGCTAGGCAAGGAAACACACACCACTCTTACCTGAAGGAAAACAAACAAACAAAAAAACCCAATACAGGGTCACTTAGCAAACAGAGAAACATGGCCTGGGGTCGAGAGACACCCAGCAGGAAAAGATGCCATTTTCCAGCAAGAAGGATTTGATGAGGAAACTCAGCCCGAATTATCTTATCAAACATTAAAGCTAAAATCTTTTGGACACAGAATTCCGGATATGGACACAAGAAAGAATAGGAAATGTGTGTGTCAGCCTGAAGCACAAATATTAACACGGGAAAAGATGACCTTTCAAGTCTGCTAAGGGCGTTCTAGGCTTTTGTCCAATAAACCACTTGGGTTAGGGCTGGGGGTGCAGCGGTGACTGAGCGCTTGCCCAGCTCCTGTGAGGTCCTGGGTTCCAGACTCAGGACCAACGGGGGAAAACTGGGCGAATGACCAGTCCTTGAAATGAAATAAAGCTAGATTCCTGTTTCTTGTTCAGATGGATTAAAGATTCAAAGCAACATGAAACCAGAAAAACATTCAGAGTGTATTTCTCTGAAAATATATATAATCTAGGAGGGAAGAGTGCTTAGTAAGCACAAAAAAGGTCGAAACAATAAAGCAAAAAATGAGTGATCTGTTTAGAAAAGCAGTACAAATTTCTCTGTGTCAATAAACACAAACATGTCTCTGCATTAAAACTGAACTCTGTCAGAGTTGGAGCCATGGCTCAGTGGTTAAGGGCACTGGTTGCACATTCAGAGGATGAGGGTTCAATTCCCAGCACCCACACTCAGAACCATCTGCAACTTCAGTTCCAGGGGATCTGATGCTCTCTTCTGGCTTCCGTGGGCACTGTACATACATGTAGACAAGCATACATGCACATGCACGCAGGCAAACATACACATAACAATAAATGATTAATTAAAAACCAATATTTAAGAAATGGACTCTATCTAGCAGGACTTGCCGCAGCCCCTGACATCAGAAGACGGAGCTTGCTGTGTCCATCTAGCCCCAAGGACTCATCTGGTGGCTGAAAACAAAGCCAGCGCCCCAGACTTAATGGACTTCACAGTCCTTTGGCTCTGCATGTCCCCAGAGGCCATCTGTTAAAGGCCCCAGATTGGTGCTGGTGAGCCTGACAGGAAGTCTTTTGGTCCTCAGAGATATGCCCTGGAAAGGGAGTGTCTCTCTTTGACTTCTACAGCGTGGGCAGTTTTGTTCCACCGGGTGCTATCAGGGTGATATGACACCCTCCCTCAAAGCAGCAGGGCCAGCTGGCCACGGACAGAGACCCATGAAAGCCTGAGCCCAAACTAAGCCCTCTTTATAGCCATCCGTCCTGGTGTTTGTTATGTGATGCAGGACTGACTAAAAGATAGTTTACAGCAAACATATAGGCTGCCCCATGGAAACCTGCGTCCAGGCACAGTGAGGGCCTGAGGAGTAAGCTCAGTGGGCAAAGTGCTGCTACACACTCGTGTACAGATGTGAGGACTGGAGTTTGGACCCCCAGCACCCAGGTAAATGTTTAGTGGGCCTGGAGGCCTGCCTGTAATTCCAGCCCTCAGAAGGCAAAGACAGGGGATCCTTGGAGTTAGCTGGCTAGTTAGAGTATCTGAATCAGTAGCTCGGGATTCGACGAGGGATCCTGTCTCGTGTATAATGCGGAGAGCAACCATGTAAGAAGGGCAGTGGCCAACATTTGACACTTAAATACACACACACACACGCACACACACCCCACACGAGCATGCGTATACACACTACACACACATACAAATGCAAACACACACATGGAAGTGAGCCGCAATGGGGGCTCATACCTATAATCCCAACACAAGGATAACTGAGGTAGGAGGATCTTTTGGATTTCAGGTCAGCCTGCATGACAGGTGAGTTCCTGTTTCAAAACCAAAACCCCAATGTAAGCAAAAACCTCCACAAAAGCACAACTTTGGAGACATTACTAATGTCACTGCAGATGCCAGGTGGTAATCAACCTAGAGACCCTTCTGAAGGCTATAATCCATAAAGAGAAGCTTTCTGGAATCTTCTCTGGGACCTGACAGATTTTTCAGAGGCCTCTTCTCTATACTGAAACAAACACACATATAAACAATCAATCTCTTCAATATTTCTCTATCATGTGAGTCAATTTTCTTTTGCTTATACTATCAATGAAATGTTTTTTTTTTAAAGGACAATACTAAACTGTGCTGTGAAGGAATATTCCTAAATACAGGAATTGGGTGGGGGGGGGGCATGGACAAGCGGTCTACATTTGAACCAATTCTTACGTACATTAAAGTCAGCTAGAAAAATACTGACTCTCTACTTTTTGATTTTCTTTTATGTAAATATGTTTAAATAGAGAATTGATTTGGAGAGCATGGCTAAACACTTAATATAGGGGTTCGAGAATATGGGAAGAATCATGATCTTTACAAGGGAAATAAAAGGCTGGGAGATGCTGCGACCAGCTAAGAATAGTCTCTGTAAGGGTGTGATTCAGGCTGCCCAGGGGATGAGAGATAGGGGTGCTGGAGGAAAGGGAAGCAGTGAGCTGGGCTTGAGACCAAAGCTTTGAAGGACTGAGGACAGTCAAGTAGGCAGAGGCTCAGTATGGCTATGCCTTTGGGGGTAAATTCCCCTGAAGAGGCCTAGGCTCTGTTGCCAGGCTCCCAAGATTGATTCCAATTTTCCTCCAAGCCCTGTGTTCCCAGATGCATGTCTACCAGTGAGCCACTACCCACAGCTCAGCTTCTTCCTCTATGAAATGAGACATGAATAACCTGGATCAATCAGTCATTGGATCCAAGATAAAAGGCACAAAACCATGTGTCTCTAGTCCCTCCTTCTAGGGTAGTGGTTCCCAACCTGTGGGATACAACACCTTTGGTGGTCACATATCAGATATCCTGCATATCAGATATTTACATTATGATCCATAAGAGGGGCAAGATTACAGTTATGAAGTAGTGATGGAATGATTTTATGGTTGGGGTCAGTACAGCATGAGAAACTGTATTAAAGGGTGGCAACATTAGGAAGGCTGAGAACCACTGCTGTAGGGTTTCCCAGCCTGTCCCCACCCTACTTGGGGAATCATCTGAGTGGCTTCTTCTCCCTTGTCCTTTCAGACCCAAAGGCTGGTGGCTCATAACTCGCCAGCCTGGGACCCTACTACCTCTTGGTCCCTTGCCTGCTGTTTGTGCCCTGATGGTCTTCAGTCCCTTCCCACATCCTCCTCCTGCTTCTACTGGGCCTTTGATTGACCCAAGTTCCATGTGAACTTTCTCTGTGTCTAACAGAACTCTGCTGTGTTTTCTTCTAGAACTTTCTCAGAGGCAAAAAAATCACCTCAGCCCCAGTATGAACTCTGATCTCTGGGAAGATGCCTATGTCTTTGGGCTGATTTTCACGGCACTAGCTATCTTGAACAAGATCCATGGTATCCTTGCGTAAGAGACTGTACCCAATCCCTGTGTCCCTTTCTATCCTGCCACAGGCATATGGATGTGGCGGGGGCGGGGTGGAGGTGGGGAACTGATCCTCAGTGGCTTGGAAACTGACAGGAAACTTTTTTTTTTTTGTGGTGCCTCTGATTCTTATTTATTTATTTATTTATTTAAGATTTCTGTCTCTTCCCCACCACCGCCTCCCATTTCCTCCCCCCCTTTCTAGTCATCTTCTCCTCCCTCTCTTCCTTCAATTCTTCCCATCTTCTTTCTTTCATCTGTCCTCTCTCCCTCCTACCGTCCTGCCTTTTCTTTCCTGGGAGTCTGGGATGGGGAGCTCTGAAAAACAAATACAGTTTAACACAAAGACTGTGAGTAAACAAACATCACAGCTCCTGACATGGTCTCCCCTGCTCAGAACTCACAGGACAATGTTTATGAAACACGGTAGAGTTTCCATGTTGCGAATGATAAATGTTGCCCAACAGCTCCTTAGAGGCTCTCTTAGCTGAAGTGTGGGAAGTAAGCCAGCGATTTCCCCAGACACCCACATCACAGGCCACCATCACCTTAGGGACCCAATAAGAGCCTTCTGAGCAGTGATAAGTGACACCCTGGGGTACCCAGGAGCCCCATGCGCATTCTTGTATATGGTTGTCTTTTGGCAAGGAGTACCTTACAGATTGCTACGAGCAGCAGGATGCGCCGCCTTCTTCACAGAATAGCAACACGGGCATGGACATGGGAGCACAGAGGCTCCGAACACTGAATTCTCCAGGTCATTGGGAAGCTGGCAGGACAGGGTGGGCTCCATAACTGTTCTCCAGAAGTCAGGAGGAGAGAGCACAGGGGACAGACAACAGGAGGAGTCGCTGGCTCTTGCTGTTCAAATCTGTTGCCAGTCTCTGACTGTTCTAATTTATAAACTTACCGGTAAAATGTAAATGCATAGTGTAAAAGGCACATATGCACACATATGAAAACACACTTGCATACATACATGTACACACATGCAAGCACAGGACATACAGTAACCTCCCCTCCCCGTTTTCTGCTTCCTTCTCTAGTTTCAATTACCTGCAATCAAATGTAGTCTGAAAATATTAAATGGAACATTCCAGAAATAAACAATTTGTAAGTTTCAAGCTGCATGCTGTTCAGAGTCATGTGATAAAATCTGTGGCTGCTCACTTATTCCTAACTGGGTACATGATTATCTCTTTGGCTACCCGTCCACAGTGTACATGCAACCCATTCTTTAGTCACTGTGACAGTCGGCCTTAAATGTCAACAAGAGTGAAAGACACTTAGAATTTTGGTAGAGCGCAATAATAGGCATGTCTGGGATGTTCACTGGTCAAAGAATGAGGGAATCGCTGGGTGTGAGTGACACCCATAGGGTGGGGACCTCCATGGAACACAGAACTGAAGGGGAAGCATGGCCGACACTCCTTGAGGCAGGTGTGTGTTATGATGTTGCTATTGCCTGTGGACGTGAGACACAGAAGTCCGCAGGCTCTGCCACACCCACGACTCCCCAGGGAGCTCGCTGGCCTCCAGCCTCAGACAGGGCTGCATCCCAGGTCTCTCTTACTCTAACAGCTCCAGTCTCTTGAACTGACCAGCATTCCAGATTGCAGAGGACCATGGTGGGTGTCCAGCCTCTGGGCTCATGAACCAAGCTAGGAGCCCCCTCTGGAAATTGTCCATACACTCTGCTGCTTTTGTTCCTCTAGTGGACCCTGAACAGTCCTATCACTTAGTGTCTCCAGGGTTACCAGATCAACAATCTCAGCAGCAGGGTCTTGTCTCGGGTAGCCTCTCTGTGGCAGCCTAGCCGTGAGCTTCAAGGCCGTGCATTTAGCTCGAGGCCCCACCTCCTCTCGCGCCACCGTCACGAGACTACAATGTGATGCTTTCAGAGCTAGAGAAAGACCATGTGGGTGTGTATTTTGTTACAGTACATTCCTGGTTATTGTAGTCAATCTCTTGCTGTTTTAACTCATAAACCTTTTCGTAGTTACATACACGGAAGAATAATATCCGACCTGCTCTAGCCACAGAGTTCTTGGAGCAATCCATTGTAGATCGATTTGCAGGGCGCTACCATTTCTGAGGAATCCAGCTCCTTTCTTTTCTTCTCTCTTGACTTTTTCAGCTCAGACTCTTGTTCCAGGACGGATGCTCAGAAGCGTGTCCTACTTGAGAACATCTTATCTGCAGGCACAGAGGGTCCATTCCTTCTCACTGGGACTCTAACGGTGATTCTCAATCAGAATGTTGGGATGGACCGTTTTCAGGCAAGAGTTCTACCGTAAAGAACTCAGCCTAGTGTGTGTTCTCTCTCCTTCCCCACTTCCCTCTCTGTCACCGCCTGCTAATTAAAGTGACACCCCCACCCCATACAATGTCCCAGACTGAGCTCTACTTGGTTCCCCTCCCTCTGAGGAAGCAACAGTCCTTAGGGAAGGAGGAGAGGAGAAGGTTAACAGATGGCCTTTTGGGAAAGGGGGGAAGGTATTCCTAAGATTGATGGGCCTGCCATGCATTCTTGGGGGGCATACCCAGTTACATAGGTATTCCTAAGACTCCTGGGCCTGCCATGCATTCTGGGGGCCATACCCAGTTCCATGGACTGGAGACAGCAGGCCAGTCATTACTGGTCCTGAGGTGACCATGATGGCTACTCCTCATTAAGGCTGTTACAGCTGTAGTCAGTTTTGTTTGAGTTATGCCTCTCTGAGAGTTCAGCTCAGCTCAGTTGTTTTTCCTGACAGCAGTTATAAGCACATGTACGTTTTCAGAGCCTGGTGGAATGGGCGCAGCAGATGGGGGCCAGTGACTGAAATGCGGGCTGCATGTGTAGGCGCCTGGACGCTCCACAGAAGCCTTGTGGTTGACAGGGGAGATAGGAACAAAGCTACACCCAAAGTCGCATGGGTGTGACAGGCATCCAGTGTGGGTGTGGCCTTGTTTCCACTCAGCCCTCACTCTACCTGTGGTATTTCCCCGTCCCCGCCCCTGGAAGATGGGAAAGGGTGTTGACTGGTGGCCTCGCAGTGAACAGGAAACACAGATGAAGAATGAGAGGGGATCTCCAAGCCTTGCACATGGCCCTTGGCAGCCTTGTGGAAACGGGCTTGGAACCGAGCAGAGGGAGTGGGAGGCAACAGCTCACCTAAGAGCCTGGGGGACAGACAGGCCTAGCCTACCATCAGGCCAGGAGGAGGACTCCAGACTAATGCACGCAGAACAGGGTCAAGGGAACCCAGGTGGCCTGAAAGCTAAACTCTGGAGTAGTCTGGCTGGTTCAAATCCCAGCTCTACCCCTGGGTGATGTGTCTGAGAATACTTTTTCTCACACACATCTCTACCTACATAAGCCAGTGTCTAAAAATGCAGTCTTACCCTAACTTAAGATGAGACTCTGTCCTAACAAAGACTCTAAAAGTGCGTTCCACACAGCCAGCCAGGATTTCATATTTACACTTTACATTCATTTATTGTGTATGTATGTATGTATGTGTGTGTGTATGTGTGTGTGTGTGCATGTGGTGTGTGTGCATGTGTGTGTGTGTGCATGTGTGTGTGCATGCGTGTGTGTGTGTGCATGTGTATGTGTGTGCGTGTGTGTGTGTGTGTCACACCGTACCACAAGTGGAGTGAGAGGACAACTTCCAGGCTTCAGTCCTCCGCTTTCATGTGGGCTCTGGGGACTGAACTCAGGTCATAAGTCTTGGTGAGAAGGTGACAATCCTGTTCATGCGCAGAGCCACCTCACCTGCCTGAGCCCACATGTATTTCTAAATCATTTCTATGTTTTTTTTGTCATAGGGAACAGGATTTGGCTCCCTCCCTTCTTTTGTCTTATGATTACTTTTATTTTAGAAATGCTTTGAGTTTACTGAACAACTCTTTTAAAATAATTTTATTTGATTTCTATTTTATGTGTCTGAGTGTTTTGCCTGCACATATCTGTGTACCATGTTGTGCAGTGCCCATGGAAGCCAGAAGAGGGTGTCCTACCCCTGGAACTGAAGTTCTAGATGACTGTGAGATGCTGGGAACCAGACCCTGGTCCTCTGGAAGAGCACCAAGCTCTCTTAACCTCTGAGCCACCTCTCCCGCCCCTACTGAACACATCTTAGCTTTAGTAGTTTCCACAAGCCCAAGGCCCTAGGTTCAAATCTTAGCTCTGGAAGGAAAAAAGAGCATCCTCCTGCAAAAATGATCCTTATCATTACTGTTAATATTTATAACTTTGATAGTTTCTAGGCTGCATCATTGGCTAGAATCTCTGATACACTGTGAAACAGATTAGACAGGAACTTTTATTCTATGCCAGACAACATGTGACTTCTTTGAATGCTAATCAACCACTAAGATGATTTACAAGGTAAAACCTTTGCACACATCGAGATTGTTTCATCCTCCTGTCAACACTGTGGATCAAGCTCCACCATAAGCCAAGGTCAAGGAAGCTGGACCAAGGTGAGCAAGATAAGGAGACTGACTGTCCACATCTGCACAGCTACAAGACAGAGCTGGCTTTAAGTCTAGAGCTGTTTATACTTCCTGTTAATGCGTGCTGTTCTGACTTTCCCCCATAACTCAATGAGCACTAAGTAGGCTTCAAGCCCCTGTGCAGTTGGTACAAAACTTAGAACACATACCCACATGTTTCCTTCTGTGGGGGAAAGCACAATGGGCATCAAATGGTCTGTCTATTTCCCTGGAAGAAAATGAAAGTATTTCCACATGCTTATTTCTGTAGGGAGAAAGTAATGGTCTATCTGAGTACCTCCCTGGAAGTGTTCTTATTCCTAGTGACAGGCTTTCTATCATGTGACAAAAAAAACCTGGCATGGGAACATGAAAGGAGAACAGACCGTGGCTTCTGCAGTCAGAAGTTTGAGTCCACCATCACTTGGCTCCACTTTCTGGGCCTGAAGTGAGGTGGGTCAGAAGGACAATGTGGATGGAAGCTGCTCACTTCATGGCGGGCAGGGAAGGAGGGCAAAGAGGCCAGGGCAAGCTATAACCCAAGGGCATGCCCCCAGTGACCTACTTCCTGCTCCGCGGCCCTGCCTCCTAGAATTTCTACCACCTCCCAAAATAGCATCACCAGCTGGGGACCCAAGTTCCAACACTCAGGCCCACAGGGACTCTTCATGTGCAGCCAAAACTTGGCTATTCTGATAAAACTGCCTTTGTTTCATAAACACAATTGTGTTTGATCAAACATTTATGGCGCATCTATTGCGATATCTGTTTCTCACTGTGTCTAATAATCTAATGAGGTGCACTGATCAGTTTTATAATATTGATATCACGTTCTTTAGAGATCTTTAATTTTGTCACAGTGGATTATTTTCATATTCTGCTACGTTTTATTCCCCTGGGAGGTGAGATTTCTCAGGTTCTACATTATTTACATTTGAAGTTTCTTGAGTACTTGGCAGGGGCTGTGGAGAGTTCTGGTTTCCCAGCCAGGGGAGGCTGAGCCACTTGTAGTCTGTGTGAACCTGATAAGTCTGCCTCCCAGGGTCCTTCTCCCTTTTCCCAGAGAAAAGAGGCTCCAAATAGGTGCCCCCAGCTCACCCACTTCATTATCTTGAGCCTGGCTCTCAACCCCAGGCCTGGGGGGAAGACAGAGGGCCTTTGAGCTCAGGCTGGCACGCAGGAGGGTCTGAGTCCTGGGCTACCAGAGAGTCAAAGAGAGAATGCTCTGAAGAGGCCCCGCCCTTCCTAGGGCCAAGGCTCAGCTCCCCGACATCTGTCAGGGATTCCGCTGTGGTGGGATGGGGGATTCCTGCCAGCTACTCTTTGTGTGTGCTTTCTTCTTTTCTTCGCCCCCCTCTGTCCGTTTCCTCCGCAGCCCCTTGTATAAGCTTACTGGAGCTACAGAAAGAGGCACAGTTTGGTCTGGAGCCAACACAAACTCCAGCTCACTCTGAAGCCTCTGTCCCCACTTTAAACCCGACCACCAGCAATCAATCTGAGAATGGGAACCGCTCTTGAGGGACCTGCAGCCGCTGGCTCTGAGATGCTGGTCATCCGGAGCCACTGCTCTGCTGGGATAACCCAGTCTCACAAGACGACGATGGGGACTCAGCACTGAAAATTCTCTATACCTTATAGAGACGCATTTGTTCCTGTCCCCAGGCTGTCTTCACTTCCACCCCTGCCTTTTTGTCCACCCCTCTACCATTTCCTCTCTCCTGCCTCAACCTTCCAACATTCAGAGATGACTTCCCACTACTTAGATAGCTCCACATTAGTTAATGGCTCACTGGGCATGGCTCCCCAGGAATTCTGCCAGGTCTCTGCTCCCACTCACCCTATTCATGGGTAGGAAGAGTTCTACAGGTATGGACAAGGTGGGAATTGCCATATCACCTCTTAAGTTACATGAGGTTTGCCCCCAAACCTCAGCCTGAGGGCCACCAAGTTCTGGGAAACGTGAGTATATGGCGGGAGGGGGGCAGGAAGGAGGTGAAGGCCGGAGCAGGGGCACAAAGCCACGTGTGAGTGGTTATGCAGGTGGAAACAGGAGATTAGACATGGTGAAAGGGACAGGGTCACCGCTAGGTTGCAAGGGGAGAGCTAATCTGAGCTTTGTGGGGCTCAGATGTGCTTGAACAGTCAGTGATGAAGATGTTGAAACAGGTCTGCTTGAGGCTAGATTTTGGAGACAGAGATAACAAGAACAGTGGGGTGATGTGGGAGTTCCCTCTGTGTGCCGTCATTGCCATTGATGCATAAAGAAACTGCCTTGGCCTGTTGATAGGGCAGAACTTAGGTAGGTGGGGAGGACAGAACTGAATGCTGGGAGAAGGAAGAGTGGTCAGGGAGACGCCATGGATCCACCAGAGATAGACACTGGGAATTTTACTTGGTAAGCCACTACCACATGGTGATACACAGATGAATAGAAATGGGTTAAATTAAGATGTAAGAATTAGCCAATAAGAAACTAGAGCCAATGGGCCAAGCAACGATTTAATTAGTACAGTTTCTGTGTGGTTATTTCGGGGCTGAGCTAGTTGGGCGGCCGGGATGAACAAGCAGGCTCTCCTCCAACAGTGGGGGAAACACCAAAGTGGCTTGTGGGTTTGGGTCCTTTTGCTGAGCTGGGGGAAAAGGAGGAGGAACAGGCTTGGTGTGGGCAGAAGAATCTGGGGCAGAAGGTGGGTGTCTTAGGACTGCTGCTGCTGCAATAAACCACCATGACCAAAGCAACTCGGGGAGGAAAGGGTGTATTGAATTTATACGTCCACATCACTGATCATCATTGAAGGAATTCGGGATAGAAACCCAAACAAGGGCTGGAGGGATGACTCAGAGGTTAAGAGCTGCTCTTCCAGAGGACCCGGGTTCAATTCCCAGCACCCATATAGCAGTTCACAATTGTCTATAACTCTAGTTACAGGGGACCGAGCAACCTCACATAGATATACATGCAGGCAAAACACAAATGCACGTAAAATTAAAGTAAATAAATTATTGTTTTTTTTTTAAAAAGAAATTCAAGCAGGGAAGGAAAATCTGGAGTCAGGAGCTGATGCAGTAGCCATGGAAGGGTGCTACTTGGTGGCTTGCTCAGCCTGCTTTCTTATAGAACATAGAAGCACCAGCCAGGGATGGCACCACCTACCAGGGGCTGGGCCCTCCTCCATCAATCACTAGTTAAGGAAACGTCTTCCAGCCTGTTCTTATGGAGGCCTCTTCTCAATGAGGTTCCCTCCCTTCAAGCGACTCCAGCTGGTGTCAAGTTGACCCAAAACTAGACACAGCATGCTTGGGTGGGTGGGACTTTGGAATTCACCTTAGCCATAGACACTTCCCCAAATCTGGGAGAAGATGGGAGGCTTGGGCATGTCTGCTCGGGTGAGACACTGTCCCTTAGTCCTGCCTTTCTAGGTGATGCCTGTCAGGCTCATGGCCTCTTCCCCTTCGGTGCCCTCTGGAGGTCAGAGAAGTGATCATGTCTCAGTGCCAGTGTGCAGCATGGACCACTATATGTGCTGGCACCACCTGCAGTGCAGCCCTGGGGAGGACTGCTGACCGCACACGGAAGCGTCTCCCAGGCTGACCGCACACGGAAGAGTCTCCCACGCTGACGGCACATGGGAGAGTCTCCCACGCTGACCGCACATGGAAAAGTCTTGCACGCTGACCGCACACGGAAGCGTCTCCCAGGCTGACCGCACATGGAAGAGTCTCCCACGCTGATGGCACATGGGAGAGTCTCCCACGCTGACCGCACACGGAAGAGTCTCGCACACTGACTGTACACGGAAGAGTCTCTCACACTGAGAGCCCCTTTGCAGCAGCTACCACCTAACTCCCCTCAAAGCAGCCTCTCCCTGCAGGGTAGGGGAGGGGGGTCCTATAAGATGACAGTTTCTGCTACCACCGCCTAGGAAGTAGGGGATTGGTTTGTTCTGACCATGTGCCCTCCAGGATCCCACTCTGTCCAAGATCAAACCAGGCTTCCACCCAGGCTTCCCGGGCCCCGGGTCATGACCTTGGCCCTCCCTTGCCTGTTAAATACCGTGCTCTGACCACTGTCCTCTGTGCAGAGTCTCCTGACACTTTCTCAGATTGACATCTTGCGCTTTCAGCAGGTCTGAGGCAATGTTCTCGCTCATAGTATCGTATCAGCAGGTACATGATGTCATCAAGCCTTGAACCCAGAGATATCATCCTTGATCTCTCAGTGAGCATGGGGCCAGGCCAGGAGTTGCCGCTATAAGCTTACTTCATAATTATCAAACATTTAGGGGTGACTCTGGGACCCTACTGTGATTCCCCTGCTTATGCTTGTACCCGCTAACATTTCTGGGCACCCCTTCCCTGCAGCTACGAATCTGTATTCTTCTGGTGGACAGTTTGTTTTCTTCATCCCTTCCATATTTATTAACGGGAGCTGCTCAGTGGTTAAACTGCTCAGAGTTAAACGTCAATAATTAAGCCACACACCAGCCAGCAGCGCACGGAGGAAGAGCAAAGGCTGCCCAGTCATGGTTTAACCGTTACCTCTCTCTGCCTGTGACCTGACCCTTGGTTCCCTTTGCCCTTGCTGGCTCTGCCCCATCTCTGCTGCTGAGGTCAGCAGCCTGGCTTAGGCCTTGCAGGACCTTGGGTGCAGCTTCTCCAGAGCAACATCCAACTCCTCTCCTTCTAAGCCTCTCCACCCTTCGTCCTGCCAAAGAAGAACCCTCATCTCAAAACTCCCTTTCCAGCACCAAGGCTCCCACTGTCCTCCAAAACACACACCACGGATTCACACATGTGCACACACTTGTTTACAGATACACATTCATGCATATATACAAACATGCAGAGACACACATGCGCCCATTCATAGCTGTACACATACACACATATATACATACTCATATATGTATTTATGCATATATAAGTAGCCATATACAGACTTATACACACATATGCTATAGAAACATATAGACATATGCGTACACATATGGATTAATTTATTGCCACATGTATGTACACATGTATGCTTTTAGGTATACATAGACACATCCAAAGATACACACTTACACAGCTGAGCCCCAGATGTTGGCTTCTAGTGTTAAAAGCTGACAGTGACACCCTGGTCCTATGCACTCACTTAGTGCTCACTGCAGCTGGAAGGACAGGCACTGCTGTTGGTTTGGTCCCCCAGGAAACCCCCCCTGCTCCCTTGGATGTGCATCCAGGAGGTGGCATGTCTGTCTGGAGTCCTTGGCCGATTCACAGCACTACAAATCCCAAAGGGTTTGCCCTTCCCTCCATCCAGCGGCTGTCTCCTCCAGCAAGAGTCTGCTGAGCATAAGTGAGACTCCTTGTGCCCTAATAGCTTCTGTCTGCCCAAGTTTCAGTGGGATTCTGAGCTGTCTCCAAGACCCATCTGTGCACTTGTAAAATGCAGCTTTAGGAAGACGAAGTGCAGCCAGTTTACCGAGAACCCTGCCCTCTGTGTCTGCTCGCCCTCAGCGACGTCTTACGTGTCCTTCACCACCAGCTGATGTCTGACTGCCTGGCCAGGCTCTGGCACAGCCAGAACCCCCATATGCAGGAAGTCTCCTTGTTATTTTCTATCTGCTGATTCTAACTTGTGCCTCCAGAGTGGAGACCAGTGTCTCTTCCCCTAGTGTGGCTCCTGTCCCTATTGCAGTGTCCTTGCAATAGGCCAGGCAGAAACGAAGATATGCTAAAGAGATACTTGTGCCTCTTAATCTGACTGTTGAAACAATGGGCTCCCTTGAAATGGGAATTGCCGCCAGAATCTCATATTGGGAGAAGGAAAGGGACCCTAACAGAGGGGAACTTGTCTGCCAGGAAAAGGATTTCACTGACAGTTTTTTTTCTTTTCTTTTTTATTGAGCTCTACATTTTTCTTTGCTCCCCTCCCTGCCTCTCCCCTCCCCCTTCAGCCCTTCCCCAAGGTCCCCATGCTCCCAATTTACTCAGGAGATCTTGTCTTTTTCTACTTCCCATGTAGATTAGATCTATAAAAGTCTCTCTTAGTGTTCTCATTGTTGTCTAAGTTCTCTGGGATTGTGGTTTGTAGGATGGTTTACTTTCTTTATGTTTAAAAAACCACCTGTGAGTGAGTACATGTGATAATAGTCTTTCTGTGTCTGGGTTACCTCACTCAAAATGATGTTTTCTAGCTCCATCCATTTGCCTGCAAAATTCAAGCTGTCATTTTTTTTCTGCTGTGTAGTACTTCATTGTGTAAATGTACCACATTTTCCTTATCCATTCTTCGGTCAAGGGGCATTTAGGTTGTTTCCAGGTTTTGGCTATGATAAACAAAGCTGCTATGAACATAGTTAAGCACATGTCCTTGTGGCACTATTGAACATCCTTTGGATATATACCCAAAAGTGGTATTACTGGGTCTTGAGGAAGGTTGTTTCCTAATTTTCTGAGAAATCACCACACTGACATCCAAAGGGGCTGTACCAGCTTGCATTCCCACCAACAATGCAGAAGTGTTCCCTTTCCCCCACAACCTCTCCAGCATAAGTTGTCATCAGTGTTTTAGATCTTGGCCATTCTTGTCATTACCTTACAGGAAGAGACCAAAGCCTAGACAGTGATGAGTCAATGGTGGGCAGGACCACAGCTGCTTAGATGCGCACATCCTTGGCCCTCTGAACTCTGATCTCACTGCAGCACTTGCAAGGCGAACTTGAGAAGGTTTCTGCGCTGATCTGCACTCTCCTTCTAATAGGACATTAAAAAAAAATCACCTTTTCCAGCTTTCCACTTTCATTTA
Organism: Microtus oregoni; assembly: GCF_018167655.1. NCBI lineage: Eukaryota > Metazoa > Chordata > Mammalia > Rodentia > Cricetidae > Microtus > Microtus oregoni. The sequence continues at coordinate 31,391,860 of NW_024543061.1, read as the reverse complement.
TTTTTTTGATTTTTTTACAAGACAGGGTTTCTTTGTGTAGCCCTGACTGTCCTGGAACTCACTTTGTAAATCAGGCTGGCCTTGAACTCACAGAGGTCCACCTGTCTCTGCCTTCTGAGTGCTGGGATTAAAGGTGAGGGCTGCCATCACCACCCCCTGGCCTGGTTTCTACTCTTAATTTGGCTCTCTGAATGGGTTTCTTGAGGATGAGGCACAGGTTGTGACCTACTGGAGCTTTCCGATGGTGTCTTGACATGATCACTGCGTCATTTTCCACACAACACGGACCCCGGCATGGCGCTGCTTTTGTGCTGTGTGGTTCTCAGCCTGAGTATATGCAAATGCTCATCGCTCTGCTTCCTGTGTGTTAAGCTTGGGTGCATTTATTTTTATTTTGTGATAAATATTTAAGTCACATTTTAAAACAACATTTGTGTCTGTCCCTGCATTCATGAGAGGCCTGCAGCTCAGGAGCTGGTGCCTAGCTCTTGGGATGCCAGGCATGACCTGGGAATGTTGATTACATTCTCTTTTGTCGTTTGGATGCTGCACTCCCCACCAAAAGCCCATGTTTTAAAGGCTTGATTCCAGCTTGGTGGCATGATTAGAAGATGGTAGAGACTAAGAGATGTAGCCTAGTGGCAAGTCTGAAGGACACTCAGAGAGAGTCCTCAAAGGGAACCAAGGGACCTTGGTCTCTTCCCCTCTTTCATTTCCTGGCAAAGGTCGAGCCTTTGCCCTGTAGCCAGACCTTGTCATGATGAGCTGTTTTGCAATGAGACCAACTGATCATGACCCGAAACCTCTGAAATCAAGAGCCAAGATAAACCTGTTATCAGTTGACTATCTAGGGTGTATAGGAAGTCAACAGACTCTATGGCCTCATCTGAAGAGACTGAAAGCTGTCCATGAAGGCAGATGCCTCCACCACGCCAGGTGATGGATTCTGTCTTCTCAGTTAATATCAGTTTGTTTCTTTTTTTAAAAATCCTTTTGGTTCAAAGCAATCTACAGATTCAACACAATGCCCATCAAAATCCCAGCACAATTCTTCAAAGACCTCGAAAGAACAATACTCAACTGCATATGGAAAAGCAAAAAACCCAGTATAGCCAAAACAATCCTGTACAATAGAAAACTTCTGGAGGCATCACAATCCCTGACTTCAAACTCTACTACAGAGCTACAGTACTAAAAAAATCTTGGTATTGGCAAAAGAACAGACAGGAGGACCAATGGAATTGAAGAGAAGACCCGGATATCAATCCACACATCTTTGAACACCTGATTTTTGACAAGGAAGCAAAAAATACCAAATAGAAAAAAGAAAGCATATTTAAACAAGTGGTGCTGGCATAACTGGATATCAACATGTAGAAGAATGAAAATAGACACATATCTATCACCATGCACAAAACTCAAGTCCAAATGGATCAATCACCTCAACATAAAGCCAGCCACACTGAACCTTATAGAAGAGAAAGTGGACAGTACACTTGAAAGCATTGGCACAGGGAACCACTTACTAAATATAACCCTAGCAGCACAGACACTGAGAGAAACAATTAATAAATGGGACCGCCTGAAACTGAAAATCTTCTGTAAAGCAAAGGACATGGTCAACAAGACAAAACGACAGCCTACAGAATGGGAAAGATCTTCACCAACCCCACATCAGACAGAGGTCTGATTTCCAAAATATACAAAGAACTCAAGAAATTGGACACCAAAAGAACACATAATACAATAAAAAGAAATGGTGTACAGACCTAAACAGAGAACTCTCAACAGAGGAATCTAAAATGGCTGAAAGATACTTAAGGAAATGTTCAACATCCTTAGTCATCAGAGAAATGCAAATCAAAACAACTCTGAGATTCCATCTTACACCTATAAAAATAGCCAAGATCAAAAACACTGATGACAACTTATGCTGGAGAGGTTGTGGGGAAAAGGGAACACTTCTGCATTGTTGGTGGGAATGCAAGCTGGTACAGCCCCTTTGGATGTCAGTGTAGCGATTTCTCAGAAAATTAGGAAACAACCTTCCTCAAGACCCAGTAATACAACTTTTGGGTATATATCCAAAGGATGCTCAATCGTGCTACAAGGACATGTGCTCAACTATGTTCATAGCAGCTTTGTTTATCATAGCCAGAACCTGGAAACAACCTAAATGCCCCTCAACCAAAGAATGGATAAGGAAAATGTGGTACATTTACACAATGGAGTTCTACACAGCAGAAAAAAAATGACAGCTTGAATTTTGCAGGCAAATGGATGGAGCTAAAAAACATCATTTTGAGTGAGGTAACCCAGACACAGAAAGACAATTATCACATGTACTCACTCATAGGTGTTTTTAAACATAAAGCAAAGAAAACCAGTTTACAAACCACAATCCCAGAGAACTTAGACAACAATGAGGACACTAAGAGAGACTTTTATAGATCTAATCTACATGGGAAGTAGAAAAAGACAAGATCTCCTGAGTAAATTGGGAACATGGGGACCTTGAAAAGGGGAGAGGCAGGGAGGGGAGCAGAAAAAAATATAGAGCTCAATAATTATCAATAAAAAAAATCATTTTGGTTGAACTTTGCTGTATTGAATATGTCCAGAATTTTATCTATTTCTTCTAAATTTTATTATTTATTAGCATACAGCTTTCCAAAATAATCGCTAATAACCATGGGAATTTCTGTAAAGTCTCCCAACATAGAAAAGCCCAGACTTGAATGATATCATCACTGGATTTCAGAGACAAGCTGATGTGGGATTCCCCTCTGTATGCTGTGACTACCATTGGTCAGTAAAGAAATTGGTTTGACCTGATAGGGTAGATAGGCAGGGAAAACTAAACTGGATGCTGAAGAAAGGAGGCAGAGTGGAAAAGTCATGGAGCTGCTGCTGGAGACAGACCTGCTGAAACTTTGCTGGTAGGCCACGACCTTGTGGTGATGCACAGATTAATGGAGATGGGTTAAATTAAGATGAAAGAGTTAGCAAATAAGAAGCTAGAGCTAATGGGCCAAGCAGTGATTTAAATAATATGGTTTCTGTGTGATTATTTCGGGAGTTTGAGCTGTTGGGAAACGAACAAGTGGCCTTACAACAACAAGCTATCAATAATACTTCTAAAATGATTCTGCAGAGATAGCCTTTCTTCTACACGGCTGTATTTGCCCTGTAACCAAAACCTGACAAGGGCATAAAAAAAAAAAAAACAAGAAAACTACAGACCTGTATACATGGCACTGCAGACACTGGCCACCCACGTGCTCAAGACTTAAGTTGGATCCCTACTTCTCAGCCTAAGCAAACAGAAACTCAAAATGGAACAAAGACAATAATGTGAGACCCCAGGGTCTAAAACTACCGTGGAAAAACAGAAGGGAAAGACATCAAAATATTGTCACAGCAACAATTTTTCTGAGAGGGGCTTCAGAAGCACAGAAAACAAAATGAGAGCTGGCAAATCTGATCACAGCAATTAAGCAGTGTCTTCAAATCTGATGAAATAATCAACAAAGAGACAGTCCGTTTAAAGCGAGAGGATCTTTGCCACACACTCACAGGTAGAACATTAATTTCCAGAACCACAAAAAGTCAACAGGAACAAAACAGGTAAGTCAGTCAGAAATGGGCAAACTGCCAGGTGTGGTGTAATCCCAGCTCAGGAGGGTGGGGCGAGAAGAATTGAGTCAGTCCTAGGCCAGCCTGAGCTACAGAGTGAAACTGTGTCACGCACATACACACCAGCAGATGCACATACGCGGGGGGGGGGGGGGCGGGGTCTGATAATATGAAATCTAGGCAGCCAATATATGCAGCATGCTCGGTATTACTAGCCATCAGGAAAACACAAATCCAAAGTGCAATAGGATTCTAGACCAAGAGGAGTCCTTACATCGTTGGCAGGCATGTAAATCAGAACATAGCTATTATGGAAAAACCATATGAAAAGTCTTCAAAAGACTAAAAATAAAACCATCCTATAATTTGGCTCTCCCACTTCTGGATACTTCTCCGGAGGAAATGAAGTCAGCACACAAAAGCGATGCCTTTGCATCCCTGCGTATCGTTGCTCTGCTCGTGCAGCTAAGATGAGCAAGCAGGGGCACCTGCACACGGATGAATGGAAGTGTGGCTTTGTCCTGGGGTTTCCACTGCTGTGAAGCAGCACCATGGCCACCGCAACTCATATAAAGGAAATCATCTCATTGGGGCTGGTTTCAGAGGTTTAATCCGTTATCACGGCGAGAAGCACGGCAGCATGCAGGCTTGCACGGTGCTGGGGCAGAAGCTGAGATTTCTATATCTTGATCTGAAGGCAACAGGAAGTGAAGTCTGTGCGCCATATTGGGCATAGCTTGAGTATATATATGAGACCTCAAAGCCCACCTCCACAGTGACATACTTCCTCCGAAGTTACATCCGAGGTCACGCCCTCTCCAACAAGGTCATATCTCCTAATGGTGCCACTGCCTATGGATCAAGCATTCAAACATGTGAGTCGATGGAGACCATACCTATTCAGACCACCACAGGCCTATTTAGACAATGGAGTACTCTCCAGTGCTGTGGTCTGAATATTGTCTTAGTTTGCTTTCTGTGACTGTGATGAAAACTGACCCCAAGCAACTCAGAGATGAGAGAGTTTGTTTCACTCCAGTTCGGGCAGCAGTTCATTGATGACCTTGGGAAATCAAAGCAAGAACCTGAAGGCTTGTTCAACCTGCTTAGCATACCCAGGACCACCTCTCCAGGGACAGCACTGCCCACAGTGGGCTGGACCCTCCCACATCTGCTTTCAGGCATATCTGGAAGGGGCATCTTTTCAGTCCAGATTCTTTCTCTTTCCAGGCGACCTCAGATTTTGTCAACTTGACAAGCAAACAAACCTGATATGAAATATCAGGACAAATATGAACCATCTTCACAGGATCGTGTTTGATTTCCAGCTGGTGGCCCTTTCTCAAGAGGTTGTAAGAACTCTGAAACCTGGCTGGAGGAACTGGGCCACTCGAGTGTGCCTTGGAAGGTCACACCGAACCTTCCATTCCTTCCTCTGCCTCCTGTCTGCCATGACTTGGGCTGCTCTGCCACACTTTCCCCTCCACAATGGATTGAAACCTCTGCCGCTCTAAGCCAAAAAGAACCTTTCATCATTAATTTCCTCTTAAGCATTCTGGCCGCTGAGGAGCAACGGGTGCATTCGGCCATAAGAAAATAATAGCATATTCACTTGTAGGGAAAGCATGGAACTAGGAAAGAACATATTAAACAAAACAAACCAGACACAAAGGCAAGTTTGGTGTGTTTCCTACAGCATGTGGGAACTTGTTCATGATCAGAATTACTAGGAACCGGGGGTGGGGGCCCAGCTGGAGAGGAGGCAGATGAACATGATCAAGGTACGACATACTAATATATGGGAGCATCACAGCAAATCCTTCCCCCAGAAGAATAGTCAAGGCCACACTGACTTGGGGAAACACTGCAATTCACGTATCTAGCGAGGGGTTATAGAAACATCTTCCACGGGGCCTGGAGAGATGGCTTTGTGGATAAGATGGCTAAGAACCCACACTGCTCTCACAGAAGACCTGAGCTTCGCTCCCAACACTCTCCCTGGGTGCTCAAATCACTTACAGTTCCAGCATCCAGCTCTGGCACCAGATGTGTGTAGTGGGCATACATAAATGCAGCCGATGCTCATTAAAAAAATTACTGATGTCTACACTTGTAAAAGTAGTTTATACAATAAATGTGATGTCTTTGGCTATTTGGTCAAAATTTGAAGAAACACACACCCCAAATGATCAACAACCAGTTAGTTGTTCCCACAACTGATCCCTACCAACCCTTCATGTAAATACTAACCTTGCTCCCAAAAGTTGACTTCCCAAACCCCAGCACAAAACCAGTCTAAGATCCCAACAGCCCTTGACTCAACAAGGGCAAATAAGGTGTAGAGAAGCCCTGTGGAAGGTGGCCACTCTGACCCCAGAGACTGCTCACCCAGGTATTTCATGCTGCTATCTTAGGTCCTTTCTGGAATAATCACAGGTCCTTTGGGGCAGCGGAAGGCCTGGGTTCCCTCTCCATGCCCTCCTGGCTTCCTCAGGTGTAGGCTCTCGGTTGCACACACGGAAGCCAAAGGAGGCAGGTGGATGGGTGGGTGGGCTCCTCCAGGAGCTTACTTAGGTGCACATGTGATGGGTGTGGCCATCTGCAGGGTGCAGGTAGAATGCAGCCCACGGGGACCTTAGGTAAACACCCCTGGAACCCAGGATGAACTGAAAGCTACCTATGCTGGCTGCAAGGTGATTTGGGGTTCACAGTGGATATTGGATATTGGCATTTCATGCCATGGTCAAAATAAACTGTTTGACATTATTTTCTTCTGTGAACCTCAGTGATGGTAAAAGTACAGGTCCCAGGCTGAAGAGACGGTTCAGCTGTTAAGAGCAGCCATTTTGGTACTGCTATGGTAATTACCTCTTAGAACCAAACCTGAGGGGGTCATGGTAACTGTCGTTCTCTATTCCCACACATCCTTCTACAGAGTACAGACGGGTTCTGGGGAAAGAGGATGATGAACAGGGATGCCTTGTCCGAGGACGCTCACTGTAACATGCCCCCTCCAACCCCAAATTCCTCCTTGCAGTGGGACCAGGGTGGGTTTTTCATCACTTCTTTCAAACTTGGGTGAAGCTTAATGGCCAGAAGACAGTGGAAGAACCTGACCCTGTCTGTTTGAGCTGTACCTGGTCACCACTGTGCCCGTCTCCCTCGGGTGGCTAGCCACCCTTGGGGTTGGAACGCAGCAACAAGAAGCCATGTTAGTCCGTGCTGTGCAACCACATGGTAAGGTCCCACGGAGGTGCCGTGGTCCTCACGCCAGCTGCCAGAAGTGAATGAAGACACTTCTGCTCACAAGGTTCCTACAGCCTTCAATAGCCCAGGATACTCAGGCACTGATGGGCACATGAGCGCCACTCAGCAGTAGCAGACATGGCCAGCCAGCTTCCTGTGATGCCAGTGGCCCCTTGGGTGTTCTTGAGAGAATCTGACGGGTTAAGAGAGCTCATAACCACGAATGGTAGCAGGGGCCACAGAGGCCACCTTTAGTGTGCATTTGGGTTGAAGTATATCCCAAGACTCTGACTACAACACTTGGGAATTTGTCTTGTACTTCTAGCTAGACTCTTTACAGAGGCCGCTGGTAGGGGTTGGAGGGACACCTGATGTCCAGCTTCCTGCCCACTGTAGGACCCTCGGACAATGAAGTTCAGGCGCCCAGAACAAAGAGCAGACTGCTGGCAGCTGTCCGTGTGCAGCAGCTGCCCAGAAACAAACGCCCAGCTTTGGGGAAGCTCCGGCTTTTGACAGCCCCAGCCTCAAGTTTGACCAAGCCTGAAAAGGTTACCCTAGCAACATGAACAGACCCTTTGATGGCTCCTCTCTCCTTGGCCTCATCTTTCACTCTATTTACAAACCCACACTCAGCCAATCAGGGCCCAACTGTTTCTCAATAAATTTGGCCATCCTGGGGATTCAAGCCATTTCTACCTGGGAACAGATGGGCAAAGGAAGACTTCAGATCCTGCCTCTTGGCTTCGCCAGTCCTCTGCTGGGTTCTGCTTCAGGAGTCTTCGGAGACGGGTTCACTGCCTTCCTACACCCAAGGCTTTGGCCCAGGGCAAGGAGCTCGCTGGAGCTGTCTCTGTGATTCCAATAGCAGCTGCAGACAGAGGAACTCATTCCTGTCCCAGTGACCAGAGACTTGCTGGGGATAGGAGACCTACTTCTGCCACGCCTATCCATGACCTGCTGGTGTGTTCTCTAAGGAATGGCTCGCAGCTGGCACCCTGAAGCCTGCCAAGAACATAGGGGTGTGTAACATCCGCACCCTCTCCAGGCTTGGAGCTGGTACTCTCAGAATCTCAGCAGGCATCCTGTTGGTACCGAGGGTATTCGAACTTTTACTTTGCTGTCTGCCCCCTCCATTCTTGAAGGAGGGGTGGACGATGACCCAGGTAGACATAGGAGGCAGTCTCTACCACTGACCGCTTCACCGCGAAGGTAAAACGCAAGCGCCCAATCCTAATCCAACGTGAAGGTGTTCTTAGGAGGGGGGATAAAGTTGCCCACAGCTGTGTGTTTCACACGTGCCATGCTCCCCACTGTTTGCATCTATTTCTGGTCAGGACTTTATTGCTTCCTTTCTTGAGAGTTCTTTGGATTTCATTTAGTTTTTTTTTTCTACTTGAGGTGAAAGGTGAGAACACTAATTTGAGTACATTTCTCCAATTCTAGTGTGAGCATTTAATGCTATCAAGTCCTTCTACTAACAAGCCATAAAGTTGAATATTGTTTCATTTAGTTGAGTTTAAAAGACTTAAATTTTTCCTTTTTCATGTTTGTCTTGGGACAGAGAGCTATTGACAGTGTGTTATGGTAAGAGCACTGGCTGTTTTTGCAGAGGGCTGAGGTTCGATTTGCAGCACCCACATGGTGACCAATCAGCAAGGGTCCATAACTCAGGGGAATCTGATGCCCTTTTCTGGCCTCTGCAGGCACTGCACACATGTAGAGTGCAGACATACACATAAAAATTAAACAAAAGGGGGAAGAAAAATGTGTCATTTATTTCTCAAATGTATGTGAATCTTTCACACACCTTAGAATTTCAGAGTTCTGAGTTAGCTCTGCCATGGAGAGAAAGCACACTCTGTGTGGAAAAGTCCTTTTAAATGGACCTGGTGTGGTGTCACATGTCTTTAGTCTCGAACTTGGGAGGCAGAAACAGGTGGATCTGTGTGAGTTCCACTCCAGCCGATCTACAAAGTTCCAAGCTTACTACCCAAGTTGAGTCTTTGGGATCCACATGATGGAAGGAGAGAACTCCCACGAGTTCTCTTCCGGCTCCACGCATGTACAGGGGCACACTCCTACCCATGCACACTAAAGAAGATAAGAAATGTGGCAAAGTGTAGAAGAACGTGGAAGGAAAAAGAAACAAACTTACTGTTGATGACAATGGGGACTAAGCCCTGAAACTGTAAGGGAGCCAGCCCCAAGTAAATGTTTTCTTTATAAGACTTGCTGTGGTCATGGTGTCTCTTCACAGCAATAGAAACCCTAACTAAGACACTGCTCTTATGCACAAGCCCAGGGACCCAAACTTAGGAGTCACCAACTCATACCCTTGGCACCCAAAGAGGCACTGGCTTCTTCAGTTGGGGGAGGGATGTCTAAGACGGTTTTACTGTCCGATGGCACAGCAGAGAGAGGGCTCTCCTCTTAGCTCTCAGCCCCCCCCCCCACCCGGGTGGGAAGATCTTCCAGGCCCAGGACTATCTGAAAGAGGAAAGATGACAGTCAAGGGGGGTGCCATCTCAGGAGCAAAGTCCCCTGCTCCCAACACACGATGACCAGTCAGATGACCAGGCTCCTGCTTCGGGAAATGCAAAGACAGCCCAGGAGCCCTGTAAAGCCCTGCGGCCTCAGACCATGTTTATTTCACTCATTGCTTGTTCCCGAATAGCAGCAGTTTGTCCCAAGGCTTGTGGGGTTTGGGCTGTTGAGAAGTTAATGGCCTGTGAGTGATCATGGAAAGGCCTACCAGGCAGCCTGGCAGCTTTTCCAGGCACTCGCTTCTTGCAAATGCCCATTTGGGAGGATATTTCGGCTCAGGGGCTACAGAGCACCTGCTTTTAATAAAACATGGATGGGGAGGGGTGCCGGACTCAGTGAGGACAACTGTCTAGCTATACTCCTCGGAGCACAAGGGAGACCTGAAAGACTTTTCGGATAGCTATGGTAGCAGTGAAAGGAGCAGCAGCAGGCTGGTGGAGCCCAGGAGGAGAGTGTCTACCTAACACATGCTGAGCCCTAGGTCAATCCTTAGTGCCACCAACAAAACCCCGAACCTTTCACCATCTGCCAGGCATCATCCTAGCACCTCCTCTTCATCTTCTCGGTGACCTGTGAGAAATGTCCTAGCACCCTCGGCCCCTTTGGCCAGGCCCTCTTTGCACATCTGCTGGTTTCAAGTAGTAGGAATCTGAAGCCCCAAGAAAACTCAGAGGAGGGACAGGAAAGAAGAGCAAAAGAAGCCACTGCCTGGTAGAGAAGGCCATGGTTACATTTAGAGAACTTTCTGAGCTAGGTTACACACGTCATGTACCACGCGATGTGTTGGCCAACGTTGGCCAATGACGATCCCAACAGATTATAGCACCTACTGAGGTCGTCAAGGTAACTCCACTGTGAACACTGAGTGACATTTCGCAGGATATATCCTCATTGTTAAACCGCACACAATTGCTACTCTAGTGCTTAAATTAAAACAGACAAGGCCAGAGAGTGAAGAGCACTGGCTGCTCTCTCAGGGAACCTGGGTTTGGCTCCCAGTACTGATGTGGCAGCTCGCATCTGTGACTCCAGATCCAGGGGATCCTGACCTCCGTAGGCCCTGCATGCACATGGTGTATATATATACACTCTGTCAGAACACCCAAACACAAAATAAGATCAACCAAATTTCTCAATTAGAAATGACATCATCTGTAGAGTATATGCACATATTACTATATTATGTTTTATTGTAATTACATCACTATACGTGTTATATATTTTATGATATATTAAAATATTTAAATTTTAGCATATGTGTTACCTTACATTACTTGCATATTATTGATTATATAAGCTATATTATATATACAAATAGAACAACAATATATATTTCATAATATTTACATGTATATACCAAGTGAAGCTACTGGAGACTGACAGTGAAAAGCTTCAGTGGTGCCCCCTCGGGAAGTGTAAAGGTGATGGATTCTGCAGGCAACCCTGAATAACACTGCAGCCACAATTAAAACCCACTTGAGGGCTGGAGAGACGGCTCGGCAGGTAAGGGTGCTTGCTGCCGAGCCTGGCCACCTGAGTTTAATCCCTGGAACTCACCTGATGGGAGAGAATTGGCTCCCACAAGATGCCCTTCACTCTCCACATGTGCACGGTGTCATGTGTGTGCCACCCTGCCCCACATACACACAATAAGGAACTGTAAAAATTCTAACATAGGGGCTGGAATAGGAACCCAACTCACATGACTTTGGTGACCATGTGGGACATCCTCGGCCCACAATGTAGTGTGGGGATCTCCAGCCGTGCACCCAGAATTCCAGAAAGGCCCATCAGGTCAGGATGGCCAGGAGGGAAAAGAGAAGGGGCCTTCACACTGACCAGGTCATCACCCCACCATCCTCCCTTAGGGTGCTGCTAGGCCGGGAGGACCACCCACCATCCCGGTGAGTCAGAGCTGCTCTGACAAGCATTGGGAGCTCTCTCTCTAGTCATGGCCATCTCAATCACAACGTTGCTGTGGAACACAGGCAGTCTCTTTTTTTTCCCTTAAAGTGACATGGCTTTGGTAACCAGCACCCCCTGGGGCCCTGACAACTCTGCTTTGTGCCTGCATTTTGTGTCATTGGCATTGATCTGTTTGTCCTAGAGTCTGACTCAAGACCCCACCTCTCCACTCTGCCCTGGCCATCCATGTTTCCTTCTTCCACCTTTCCCTCTGTGCTAGAGAATGCCTAAGCAGCTTTATTCTTATCCCTCCCAACTGTCCTCTTCCCTTTCCCCACCCTCCCACAGCGCTGTCTGCCTTCTTGGACTCCCCCACCCCATACACCTCTTTCTCCCTTGTGCTGGCACTCTGAGTGGCTCTGGGTCTCTTTGGAGTCTCCCAGGAACTAGAGCCATTCCTGCCTCTTTTTAGATATTATATCGTGTGTGTGTGTGTGTGTGTGTGTGTTCGATCCTGCGGAACTGGAGTTACAGTTGGTTGTGAGCCACAGAGTGTGCTAGGAAGTGAACTCTGACCTCAGAAAAAGCAGCAAGTGCTGTTAGCTGCTGAGCCACCTCTTCCTCTCCAGCCCCTCGTCCCTTCCTTATTGAAAGTGGTGAGGTCCAGACACGGGCTGGCTGTTGCTCGCTCTGTGCATGAGAAGAGTCCCATCCTGCCGTCTCCACTGTGTGTGCGGAGCCTCAAGTCCAATAGGGTCTGCTCGCACCTGGTTCCTGAATTCAACTCTCCTTTTCACACCTGTGAAATCCACAGTCACACACACCCCCGCCAGAAGATCTCCCTGCCTGTGCCTTTGATATCCTTAACCAATTTAATATACAGAAAACTAGTTTGTCTCCTCCTCCCCATGGCCCTAGCATGGTCTTGGCTCTATTCAGGTACATCTCATAGTGGTCCAGGAGGTTTTGCTTCTGTTCACAGTAGGGATTCCCTCATCTGTTCCTGCTCTCTGGTTCCAGTTTCCCCTCCTCACAACCCACTGCTCTGGAAGTTCTACCCTTAGCCCCAGATGCCTCAGGGATGCCCCTAAATCACATTGTAACATCCCGGCAGCCAGGCTCAACCATTGCCTCACAGAGCCTATTCTGCAGACTTCTGGGAAGGCAAAGGCTGCTAGCGCTTGTAACAGAGGAGCAAGCAGGGCAGGCAGGGAGGTTGCAACTGTCTATTCAAGCCAGTGAGGGACCCTCATTTCCTAACTGAGGGCACTGGAGCAGAGGCCGTGAGGCTACGTTCTAGCCAATGGGGCATGCGTAGAAGTGTCAATGCCTGGAGGCTGGGCAGGAGCACCGGGCCCCCCACTTGCTTTCTTCAGCTGAGCCATCTATGATGACACACTCACAGCATGGAGGAGCTACTGTATTAGCCCACACCACTTTCCTTCAGCCTGCTTATATAGAGGAATGTGACTGTCTACTTCGTTTAGATCAGAGAGCTGGAATTCTGCACTTCAGCAGGCTGCCTTGTGAGCTACCTGCTATTAGCAATGGTCTGATTGTGTGCCTACAGGCAGATACTATCTATGTAGTCTCCATGGCTACATTTTGTTTTGTGATTGCTACCAATGAGCTGAGCAATAACTGATCTTGGTGGTTGATTTGATACACTTGGGAAGAAGGAGCCTTAACTGAGGAATTGTCTCTATCATATTGGCCGGTGAGCATGTCTGTTTGGGTCTGTGTGTGTGTTTGGGGCAGGGCGGATTTCTTAATTGCTTACTGATGGAGAAGGGCCCAGTCCACTGTGGACAGTACTATCCCTCTTGGGTTGTATAGAATGCTAGTTGCAGAAGCAGGCTGCAAGTCAATAAATAAAGCAGAATGCCTTCACAGTCTCTGCTTCAAGCTCCTACCCTGAATTCTCTCAGTGACGGACTGTAGCCTGTGATAAGAAATAAATCTCTTCTCCCCAATTTGTCTTTGGCCATGGTGCTTAGTATAGCAACAGGAACCAAACGAGGGCAAGCGGGTTGGGAACCTTTTGTTCTACGTGGGTAGAAATTATTGAAAAGGAAGCTGGGTTTGTTAGTACGCACCTTTTATTCTGGCACTTAGGCAGAGGCAGGAGGATGGCAAGTTTGAAGCCAGTCTGAGCTGCAAAGCAAGCTGGGCTAGGGGACTGTAGAAGCCAGAGATTCAGGGTTCCAGGTGCTCAGGCTGGAGTCTCATTGCCTTGCGCTTCAACTCCCAGCTGCCCAGCTCTGAGAAGCTGTTGTAACCCTGATGGGATCAGAGATTTCAGGCTGGGGCCCTGCTCCTTGAGGCTTCACAGCTTCCTACCTCTCCACTGTTCTGCTTTATCGTCTCTTACAGGTCTGGACTAGCCTTTCACGGGCCTCAGCAGTTAAGCGCAGCACAGCTAACTCAAGAAAGGAACTGGAAAGCTAATTTATAGCTCTAGAAAGGGGGTGTGGCAAGGCTGCCGGCACCAATCAGAAGCAGCGCTTTATGCAAATGAGTTGCGATTGCACCAACCACAGCATAGTCTTTCATTTGGTGCCCACCAGCCTATCTGGTGTGGGTGGACGTGGTTACAGGGTCATTAGGAGTTCAGAGAGGCTGGTGAAGAGCAGAAAGTCTCTTGCAAGCTGTTTGAAGCCACTGCGTGGTTGGGATGGTGCCTCAGGAGCCAGCATCATGTTTCTGAAGCCTGCAGCTGATCACAGTGCAGTTCCTAAGGTATCCAGGAGGGTTCAAATCAGCCAGGTGCCGTGAGGGCAATTGGTAACTGCAGGGCTGGCAGTCCAACACATACGCAGCCTGGCATCAGGGAAAAGTGTGACTACTGTCAGCTGGGGAGTCAAACCACTCCAACTCCCAGAAACTCAGTTATTTAAAAGAAAAAAATTTTTTTTAAAAAAGGATTGCTTATCACTAACATTAAAAACAAATTACTAGTATTTCACAGTGCTCTGCTTTTACCCAAAGACCGTGGGGGAGATCTGGGTCATTTTACCTGTTTCATAATCTTTCAGATTCCTCTCCTAATGCAAATAATTGCTGGGCCACAGGACTATGTCTCCTTCTGCTTTCTTGGCACATAGAATGGGACAAAGACTTCTCCTCTGGCCACAGAAATCACTGAAGACAGAAGGGCACACTTTCATCCTCTCCTGGTCCAACTCAGAGGCTTGCACCCCACTTACCATTGACCTCATAATACCATGGACTTTCTCACCAACATGCTGTGCAAGGTCTGGCTGCAATCTGAAGCATCAGAAACCCACCCAAAACAGCATCAATGAGAGGTTGCATGAGGGAGACCGCAATGGCCCTCCGTCTTGCTGTATGCATCACCTCGGCCTCTCCTGCAGTGCAGGGTGAGAATACAGGCTCAGGTGAGGACCCCAGGAGTCCATGCTGACTTATAACCACCACCCCACTCCTCGCCCCAAGACAGTTCAGCTCAGCTGGCTAGAATAACCCGGCCGTTGGTGTACCAGTGAGGGGGAAGAGCATGCCATCCATCCTTGGCCACAGTGGTGCATGTGGACATGGTTTATCTCCTCAGTGTCACCAGCATGACCACAAAACAGACCTCCTTTGTCCCTCCAATTTCCCTTGTATCTGTGGCTGCACTGATTGTTTAGGATGAAGAGAGATTACCCTAACACAGCTGGAAATCAATGTCTCATTTCCTCAGGGCCTGTTTGTCCTCAGAAGGTATATGTGGTCACAGGCAAAGGGCAGAGGTCACAAGCTGGTCAGATGGGATGTCGCACACAAATGCTCAGTGACTGCCAGCTCCCACTGGACAGAACAGACTAGCCAGCCTACCCCAGCCAGCCCCACATTCTGAGACTGCGTCACCCATATGGTGTAGAAATCTCTCTGCTGGAAACCTACCTGCCAGCTGCCTCCAGATCTCCGAGGGGCTCCTGGGAAACCCTTGCCCAGTCAGCACCCAGTTATTTTAGGGGAGTCAACAGGAAAAGGGCCACTTGGTTCTCACCTTACACTGTGCACAGCTGAACCAGGAAGGTCTTCCTACTGTTCACCTTACACCAGCCGAGTTGCTGAGGAGGCTAGCCCTCATCAGCCCAGGCCAAGACTCCCTGGGGTCAATCCCTACAGAGTCCACAGATTCCCCTTGTCTGCTCCCAATGATCCTAGAGTCCAGCCTGTAGAGGATGTGCTCCTGGACCCAAACCTGAGAGTAGAATCCGATGGCAGAAATACCAACCATCCCATGGCCTGCCTGGAGAAGATTCCTAAGATGTCAAAGTCACAGTGCAGGGAGCGAACAGGTCTGCCACCTCCCTGAGGAGGGCCCATAGAATAGATGATTGCCTTGGCATAAAGCAAATGGCAATAACCAGTGGGCATGAGACACTGCCCTCAGGTGGGACCAGACATGGCTGAAGAGAGGAAGGTCCACACAGGGACCTGGAAAGAGCAGAACACCAGACTCACTCCCAAGTCCCAGGTCAGCAAAGGAAGACAGGGCCAAATGGTTGAGTTCTTTTTTCTCTTTTTATTGGCAAAGTAAATATATTTTTATGAAGGACCAAAGAAAATATACATAATTGTAACATATATACACTGACTTTATAGAATTTTTTAATTTCAAATTTACACAAATGTCAACGTGTTATTAAAAGATATTTTATGTAGATGCGTACCTATGTACAGTTTATTTACATACATTCATAGGATGTGAAATAGACCTGTCAAAACAAGCTAGTCCAATTGATACTAATATCTAGACCTGATGAGGAATGCAAATCTAAGTCAGACTGGGAGGCGCTAGCTAGTTGCTTGGCATCCACCAGGCCAGTTCCTGTCTCCTCCTACCACAACCTGGAGGATGCTGATGTCTGGAGGAGGGTGAGCCAGGCTGGGTACCGATGGATATGGCTCCATTTGTCTTGCATTTAAGCACATGCATTACAGCCTAGAGCAAGGGTGGCCGTTCTCCTGGACCCTCAAAGGCCTCTTGCATATGGCAGTCCTCATGCCACAGTTCAGCCCTACACTTTTGACCTACTTCCTTGTTCCCAGCATGGCTCCTTCTGGGAACTATTTCGACACAACCGAAACACTTCTTCCCCAGCAATAATGTTGGCTTTGGCCCAGGTAGGGAGCCCAATGGGAGAAGGGCAAGGACCCCCCCAACAATCCTTCCGGCTGGCAGGAAGGCACAAAGGCACAAGGGTGCAGGCCTGCCTGGGCCACCGGGGAACCAGCCCCGGGGACCTTGGGGACTCTAGGTCCTCCCCGGAAAGGCAGCCATGGCGGTTCTGGGTCACACCTCCTAAGATTCAGAAGGGGGCTGGTAACATTGTCACATCCTTCTGAAGGAGGCAATAAGTTATTGCATCTAAAAACAAAGCGTGGGGCTAGGGGAGGGTGGGGTGGTCACTGCACTCAGTTGATGGCGCGTACGGCCCGACTGCTCCGTGGGAAACGATGCACCTTGATGTGTTTGGAGAGGTGGTCACTCCGCGCAAACTTCTTCTCGCACACGGGACACTGGTACGGCTTCACACCTGAGTGAGATCGCCGGTGCCGTGATAGTTCATCTGAGCGGGAAAACCTGTGGAACATGGCGGTCAGCCAGGCCAGCGTGGGCACCACCACTGCAAGTGACCTCAAAGCCAGCGCCACAGCCTCCCCAGCACCAGGTGGGGGTACAGTGGGCTAGGCTAAGCCAGGCTGGAACTTAAGTGATTAGACCACCTCTGTAGCCACCCAATGAGATCCTGGCAAGCCCCAGTGTCCCAGAGACCTCCCAGAAGCCAAGGGTAAAGACAACGAGGCACGGGTTTTCTATCCTGGCCAGGGCCTGCTTCCCACAGTAGCTGGTTACTGTTCTGCATGGGAAAGGGACCTAAGGCTGCTAGCCACCTGGGACTCCCTCCCTCCCACAGTAACTCGGTGGAACTGGATCGCTCCTATATTGTCAACAGCAGGTCAGCAGTATTTGGTCCCTGGGAAGACCCGCCAGAGCTGACAGGCCCAACAAAGGAACCAGACTCCTCAGACCATGGGAGCGCCTGGCCACTCTTCTGCTGCTGCAACAGGGCAGAAGGACCTGGCATTCTGCAGACCTGGACATGGGACCTTCTGAGATGCCTCCAAACATGCCTTCACGGTACGTCTAAGCATTTAAATGGCTTCCTGGAACATGCCTCTCTCTCAGTCACTGCAGGCCTGGGAACAGAGATCCGTGGAACAGGCAGGAACCAGAGCTAGGCCACAATGCCCAGGCTGTTTGGAAAAACTTCAGAGACCTAAGACTCTCCATTTGGCTTTTGCTCTAGCAACAGGACCCCAGGGCCTCACTACCCCACCTATTCAGACTTTTCCTCTATCCTTGCGACAAGACACTTGCGCACTCTCCCCTCTCCTCTCTGTCCTTATCCGCTCATTCTTCAGTCTATCCCCAGTGTCACTTCCTGGGGGTCCTACACCGTGTGCTGAGCTGCACCACAGCACTGCGCACTATGTTATCTCCTGTGTGTGCTGGGGAAGCAAAGCTCGGACACACAAGCGCTCCACCACCGAGCACCACCTCCAGCCCCATGGCATTTTCAGACTAGTTTCAATATCTTAATTAGGCTCAGCTGTGCCTAGACAGCATAATCTCCAGGAAGAAGAGCGCACTCCCTGTTCTCTGTGCCCAGGAGGTGCATTTAAATGGGGGGGGGGATGCTCAGCAGGCACCCCGGGATCAGAAAGGATTGTCACACACTGATCACTGCATATATCCCCAGGAACACACACAAGTCCCAGGCCCAGCACCCCATTTCTAGATAGGTGCCACTCGGTGTGGCAGATGAGGTGGACAGCAAAGACGTCACACTCAGTTGCTAGAGCTACGGTCACCTTAGCTCAGATTCTGCAGTAAACCACCCTGACCTCAGCCTGGGGAACAAGAATAATAGTGACATCGACAACCGACAGGGCTCATGACACCAAGGGCCTCAAAATTCTGTGCTTTGAGCAGTGCAGGGCCTGTCAAGGCAGGTAGAGCCAGTGTGGAAGCTGCTGCCTTGCAGCCATGTCCCAGGGGACCGGGCACGGGGATGTCTCTTAGAGGACCACTTAACTAGATAGAATTCACCGTGATGTGAACTGAGACAGAACACCTGAGGCTGGAATGAAGCCTCTCCCCTGGCCTGTCTGCTCCTGCCTCTCAGCTTTCTCTTCCTGGCCTGGTAGTGCTGTTACCTGGACCCTGTGCCATAGCCACGTGCCCTCAGCAGGCGTTGGGCACAGAGCCTCACAAGGAAGAACAGGTTTGACAGTCCCCATTTCACTGGTCCTGAGCATCCGGGACCTCAGTTTCCTCCCTCACTCCCTGCATGCCTTCGAAGGGACAGGTTATAAGACACCCTGAGAGGGACAGCAGCTGAGGGGCAGCCATGCCAGAGAACAAGGTGTCCCCATTCCAGAGCCTCCCTCTGCTGTCACAGCCTTTTGGTACCTGACAGGAATGTCCTGGTAACTGAGTTGAAGATGACCCCTGCCTGACTGGGTCACATCCTCTGATAACAGTCAAACGAGAAGCCTGAGGCAGCAACGAGCAAGTGATACAAGATCTTAGCTGGGCAGGACACAGCCTTGGGATTCGTCTGGGCAGGTTGCCAAGTCCTGCTAAACCCTGGTATCCCTACCTTGGGACAGTAACAATGACAGACTTATCTCAGGAGACAATTACAGACAATGGGGCTTCAAATGTGGCAATTGTTTAAGAATTGTGAGCTCCTATTGAACATAAGGAACAGAACACAGGATTCCTGGTAGATGGCAAAGGCCTGGTGCCTGGCGTCTGTGGGGCAGGTTCATAGGGCAGAAGACGCACAGGAGCCATCAGGAATGTCAGCATAAGAACTGTGTGAAACACAAGTTGCCATCTGCCAGAAAGTCACAGTCAACAGTCGGATCTCAGAAGCTGCAGCCCCTAAGGCTGCATGTGCAGTGTGCAACCTGCAGATCATATGTGGGCATCTGCCAGCCACAAGGCCAGAGGACATGCCCCTGCATATGAGCAGCAGTGATGAATGCTAAGAGAGACCACTAAGCCCGAATCCAGTACCCACTTCCGCCAACACTCAGTGGCTTTGGACTCTACTGTCCCCCTCGGGGCCTCCTGTGTCCACCATGGATGCCGGTAGTACATGACACATAGCGGCTGACAGCTATTAATACTCACTTCAGCTATGGCCCAGCGAGATTCTTTCTGGAAGGAGCGGCTTGGCCACTCTGGAACAGGATGTTCCACTGCAGGGAACAAAGGAGGCCTGTGTCTGCAAGTGGGGAGAGGAAACTTCTAGGAAGGCGGCAAACAGCCACTTCCCAGATGGTTACACCAGAATAGGCAGGCTGGCTTTAGTCCCTCCTGCATGCAAAACCACGTCCTAACAGGGAGAGAGGAGGGAATCCTGGCCACACTAAAGCAGAATGCAGTGGGGTTTGGGACTGGGACAGGTGCCACCTCAGCTGCGGGGTAGTCCCCTGGGCTGTGGAGAAATGGGAGCAGAGGCGGGGGTTTGGGCAGATTTAGGAACTCAGGGCCCAGTGCCAGCACCAGAGCCGGATGGGAAGTATAGAACACGTTGGACCAGCCAGGCCCAGCTGCAGGTGGAAGAGGGGCCTCTCCCCTGGGAGGTGAGCAAGAGTGTGGAAAGGAAGCAAAAGTGCGGAGAAGCACTCTGAGCCTAGGGTGGGTGAGGGAGAAAACAGCTGTTAAATTCCTGACTCTGCCACTTTTTTCTCCTCTTTTTTTCCCTGAGACAGGGTTTCTCTGTGTAACCCTCGCTGTCCTGGAACTTACTCTGTAGACCAGGTTGACCTTGAACTCAGAGATCATCCTGTCTCTGCCTCCTAAGCGCTGGACAACTCTGCAACTTAGAAGTTGTATGACCACAGAGAAAGTGCTTACCAGCTCTGTGGCTCTATTTCCTCCGTTAGGCGCACCTCATAGGAACTGACATGAGCAGTTACCACTGTGCCTGCCGCTCTCTCCTTTCCCATAGCCAGGAGCCAGGAGCACAGCACAGCCTAGGGGCTGAGGATGTGGCCCATTTGGTAAAGTGCTTGCTGAGCAAACATGAGGACCCAAGTTCAGATCCCTTCGCACTTAAATAAAAACTGGACACAGTAGGGTGTGCCTGTACTATCAGTGTTAGGGTCGGCTGGAGCTCACTGGCCAGCCAGCTTAGACAATCCATGAGCTCTAGGCTGTGAGAGACCCAGTCTCAAAAAATAAGGTGGAGAACTACTGAAAAAGACACATGGTAAGCACCTCCGGCCTTCATGTGCATGTGTATCTGATCACAGGAGTACACAGTACACACACACACACACACACACACACACGCACGCACACACACACACCCCACAGCATATACTATGGCCACTTCCAAACCTGGCTGTACTGCTGAAGAATCAGGCAGGTGCTGCACCCATGGGGATGTACCCCAACCCCAAAATCACACATACTAGCTACATCCTTCTGACAGATGATCATTCTGTACCTTGATTTCCCTCTGTAGAATGTGGGTTACTACATATGCTTGTAGAGTTCTTGTGAGGACTCAATAAGCTAATGTGTGTATTGGGGGTTCACAGCAAAGGCTGAGCCACCACAAGCATCCTGGGGCCTGTGACGATGGTGAAGGAAACAGAGGGGAGAGTGGCATGGCTGATCTTGCTAGAGAAGGCGTAAAGGCCAGAGAGAACACTGGGGAAGCTGTGGGCCACAGCAAGAAGGCTGGACTGGAATTTAAACACTCCAAAGTGTTCTCTGCATTTGAAGGCCACATCAATTTCAGGGAGTAATGAGCTCCCGCAGAAGGGCATACACAAGAGAAGGGGTTGGTGGGGATCCCAGCACACAGTGATCCCCAAAGCGACATGCTACCGCCACCATCATCGTCATCACAGCCCACCCTCCCACCTAACTGCAGCAAGGAACTGCCGCCCACTACACCGCTTCTGAGTGGAAGGCCGACCACATGCAGGGAGCTCGCAGACCTTCGAGGCACAACCCCTAGGCTTCTAATCTCCAAGAATATCCTGGGGATCTCAGACACTCAAACTTCCAGCTCTTTCCTGAGGCAGATGCTACATAGGGACCTTGACATGGACACCATGTTTTTAGTCTTGCTGAGTGGGCTCTGCCTGGGCAGTGAGGCCAGTGCAAGGCTCAGGGTCAGAGCCAAGGCCCTTCCTTGGATCTCATGCTTCCTGGAGCAACACGGTGGTGGGCGATGACCTGCCTTCCAGCCTTCATCCTTGACCACATCTTACAGCCTGTAACCCTGGCCTGGCCTCTTTCTCTCTGGAGATGCCACTCAAACGTCAGCACCAGTCAAAGTGAGCAAGCAGTACTTCCTGGGGCAAGCAAGCCCATGGAGTGAGCACTGTTGGGCGAAGGCTATTCAGTAGCCTTCCCATGAGCAGTCCCTGTGGGTGCAAACACCTGCCAGTGTCCCAGGCAGGACACCTCAGAGATTCCTCTCCATAGTCCGACTGTGGGAAAATGACCTCATGAAAAGAGGGCACAGTCAGACCCCCCACATTAGCTCTGAGCTCCAGAGAACAAAAGGAGACAGATAGGAGATTGCAAGTTGATAGCAACCCCAGGGCGGGCTCTGGGCCTGTCCCACTGCCTCCTCCAAACAGGGTCCATTGCTCCCTCCATCCTCAGTCAACACCCCTGCCAGGTCTCTGTCTAGGCTCCTCTTGCCCTACAACTTGTCCACTCACTTACCACCCCACAGTCCTGCTCTGGGTCCACTCCTGAAAACATGGCTCAGAGAAGAGACAGCAGACCTAGGGAGCCCAGCAATTGAACAGGTAAGAGAAAACAACAACACCTCTCAGGAGCCTCCGCAACCCAAAATACTGACTGAGAAAGTTCCTTTTCTGGTCAATTTGGTGCTGGAAGGTAAATACTGCCACTGTGACAGGCCATCCCCCAGGCTCAGTCTCATCAGGCCAGCACCTGCCCTGAGGCTAGCCCCACTAACTCAGAACTCTCCCTCTGGGACTATTCCTGGGTGCCACCCCACATCAGGTACAAGACGTGTCCATACACTGCAGACAATGTCTAGCTCTATCAGATCTGTGCATACAGATGAGCCTCACCTGACACACACACGTGACAGACAGACAAGATGGAACGGTGCTGCTGCCACACACGCTATCCACCAAGGCCAGAGCATCCGCCACCTGGCTGTAGCACCCTGAGCCTGTGAGCTTCTGCAGGCAACTAGCCTCCTGAAGACCATGACGGGCACCCAGGGCCTAGGACAAGGCGACCCCAGGATTCCATGGTCCCTGTCATCACATCTGGGCAGTCTGGATCCACCCTGTTTTGTGGAACAGAAATCTATAGGATTCTGCCACCTTTGGCTCCATATGATAGCCGTCTGTCCTTCCTTTCGGCTGTTCTTTATGGCTTCCCAAACACACCTCCAGTCGCCAGGGAAGAAACAAGGCAAAGCTCAGCCCAAACTTGTGAGCAAAGCTCACCTCCTGGCTGGAGGGAAGTATAATTTTCTAGTTCAAGTCTCAGGGCTCACATTCCACTCACACAGTACTGTGGCATGGGTGGTTCTTGACTAGTCAGAGTCTCCATGTACCTAACCAGAAATGTCATGGGTGTGACGGTAATACTTACCCCAAGGATGCTGAGAGGCCTGCATGGGTCTCTGGCTCAGTTCTCTAGCTGAGCTTCCTTCTGCTTCAGCCCAGCCTGAGAGACCACATGTAGCATAAGCCCAAGCAAGACTTACCTGATCTTTAAAGAAACCGGAGACCAGGTAGCTACCAGCTTCAGTCACCAAGAGGGACAAGTAAGTCTCCAGCAACTGTGCCAGCTCTGATCCTGACCCTTGCCCACCCCTTGCTCCTTTCCAATTCCACCTTATCTAATGGAGAAAGGGGGCTTGGCAACACACCCCGGTGAGCAGCGATGTGCCTCCTAGCTGGCTGCCCAGCCTGTCCATGCATACTGACCTCCAGCCGCAGCCCGGCCAGGTGCAGGCGAAGGGCTTCTCGCCTGTGTGCCGGCGCAGGTGGGCCTTGAGGTGGCTACTCTTGGTGTACATCTTGCTGCAGCCGGGGAAAGTGCATTTGTGCATCTTGAGAAGTTCTGCTGCTGGGTTCTTGGGGAACTTCTGACCCACAAGGAGGCCAGCAGGGCCAGGACCTAGGGATCCCGAACCAATAGGTTTGGCAGCGATGGGCACAGGCGCAATGCGCACAAACTTGGAGGGCAGGTTCAAGTTGGAGGATGGTACCACTTGAGGCAGGAGTGCAAAGGTCTGCCCCTGGATGTTAACCAGGAGCTGGGCAACCTTGACACTCTCTGGGGCCTGCCCTGGGGAGGCTGGCCCTGAACCTGCCTCCTGCTTCACAGCAACAGGCTGGATTTGCAGCAGCACGGGCATGGGGCCATCACGTGCCGGCCCCTCACCAGCACTTTGGGCACCACCCCCACCGGTGCCACCTGGTGGCGGGGTACAGCGCTCTCTCCCACCAGACTCTGGATGGAGGTGGTTCCGGTGTGACCCAGCGGAGAGCTGGCTGCAGGCCTCCAGGTCCCTGCTGCTGCTCTCTGGGGCCTCCTTGACCTCAGCCTCCATGTTCTCTTCCAAGAATTCTTCAATCTCCTCCAGGGTAGGCTGGAAGGGTCTGGAGACGTCATCAGGGTCTCCTGACAGGAATTCGGGGAAGCAGAAATGTTCCCCTTTCACAGGCACAGAGGCTCTCCTCCATGATCCCAAGGTCACAGGGCCACTGCTATCTCCGACACCTCCACTGCCACCACCGCTGCCCAGTGTGGCCTGAGACAGGAGGAAATCCAAGATGCTGTCCTGGGCCTCAGGGCCTGGACCTGAGCCGTAGCAGGAACAGAAGGCTTGCGAGTCAGGGCTGGCACAAGAGCAGGGGCTGGAGACATCGCTGTCATCCTCAGAGATGGGAGAGGGCAACATGTGGTATGGTCGCCGGCTGGCCAGCCTATCACCCAGGTACCCCACTGAGCATTTTGGTGACGAGAAGGTCTCGTCCACTGGAAGCAAGTGGTCCACCATGCTGGCTTGGCCGAGCCTGTGGTGGCTGCAGAGGGAACAAGGGAGGTCTGGTTAGAAGGACTGCATGCTCACTGGTGCCTCGCAGCCCCCACCCTCGGTTGCCTGCCCAAGGCCTCCTGTGGCCAAATGTCCAGACCCTGCTTCCATCCCAAGGGACAATGGGGCCGGCGAGTGTGTTTTCAGAAATTGCATCACCCTGTTTGCAAAAGAGCCCTCTCCAGGCCCCGTTGCACAACCCAGGGCACTTCTGGTTTCAAACATTTTCCAGAATGATTCTGGAAAGGAATAAAACAAGGAATGCTCTTGTCTGTGAACAGCTGAGTCCAAGGGGGAAAGGAGGCCAGGGGGAGGAGGCCCTGCAAGTGGCAGGACCTAAACTCTGCCCTCTACCTGGAGCTAGAGAGGGGGTGACAAGGAAAGATGCCATTTGCACTCTGAGTCCAGGCTTCGGAGGCTTCTGAGCGAATAAAAGCACAAGCTGCTTGTTAGATGTTCACTTCAGATTTCAAAAATGAACTTCTGTGAATGCAAGCACAGCGTTCCCAGAGTTGAATGGGACACGCGTGTATCTGAGCTGCCTGTACTTTAGCCTGGTAGCTATAATGTGGAGGGGAAAAAAAAGGTTAGAGGCCATTAAGTGCCTGCCTGCCTGCCTTCACAATGTTTCCCTACAAACTTCCAGCCGAGTTCCAGAACCACCTTTCTCCTCTATGACTAGGAGAGGAGACACGGAGTTGAGCCAAGCGCTCCCTCCATGGTGCCTAACACTATCCCGCCATGATGGACAAGGTCCAGTCCCTGGTGGCCATGAGGCTCCAGAAGGTCTGAGAGCCCAGTTCGTGGGTAACTTCCTGGGACATCACAACCTTCAGGCAGGATGAGGGGGTGACATTTGCCCTTGGCCGATGTGTGGGAGCAGAGCCTCCTGTCCTCCCCCCACCCCACCTCTCCTGTCTGGGACACTCACCGACTTGGGGAAGCTCAGCAGATGCCCGTGTCCCCTCTTGGCAGCACACTCTGCTGCCGTATCCCCAGCACTCAGCACCACACCACGTACCCAAGAAGGGCTCAGAGAATGTGGACAGAAAGGAGAGGGAAAGCCGTGTCCTCCAAAGCCAAATCCCATGCTAGGTCTGGCGGCCAAGGAGAGTCAACAGTATCTGGCTGGGATGGGGCCACCTCTCTGGACCTTTGTCCCCGCCCAGTGACCACGGCTGGCTGTGTGATTATCAAGACTGGAGAGGGGGAATGCGCAGAACTGTAGAGTCCATAGTCTCTGCACCCACATCCTGGCCATCATCTCCACAGGTCCCCTCCACAGCCTGGCACCTGGCACTGCCCAGCAGCCAAGAGGCCAGAGTCATTTTGCTCCCCTGGGTCTCAATTTCCCCAACTGTTCTATGCCTCAGTGCTCTCTAAGTTTCTCTCTTGCTCCAGGGAATAGAGGCAAGATCTGAGCTCGAGGGAAATCCTGCCAGGAGGCCATCTGGGTTTAAACACTCAGCTGAGGATCTAAAAGCAGGAGTGTGCTTTAAAATACACTCTCTTCACTAAGGCAGGTGCTGAGCAGGAATCAAGTGCCAGCAATGCAAAAGGCAAAGGCGCGGGACGCACGCCTCGCATGCAGCTATCAGCTGCGTGACCTCAGGCAAGGGGCACAACTTCTCTGTGCACACATCTGGGTGCTGCCAGTGTGACCCGGCTCCGAGGCCGCGTGCACACCCAAAGAGCTCATGTATACCGGAACACTTATTAAGATGTGGACAGTCAGGCAAACGCAGGGCGCATGGTATCCCAGGACTTGGAACAGAGCCGCCTAAGATCTGAGATGACATTCACAGCTGGACACCCACAGCACCGGGCGATCACACTGCTTTCAAATGTCATGGTGGTCTCCAGACTCCATT
The DNA here is from genome assembly GCF_018167655.1 of Microtus oregoni. Lineage (NCBI taxonomy): Eukaryota > Metazoa > Chordata > Mammalia > Rodentia > Cricetidae > Microtus > Microtus oregoni. Next base: position 31,365,513 of record NW_024543061.1, on the reverse strand, counting down.
GTTAAAAGGATGGAAACCAGTCTGCTGTAAGTACAAACAGCGGTGCTGGTGGGCAGAGCGGCTCATACTCGGTGTCTCAGCACTCAGGAGACAGCCAGGGGATCATGAGTTCAAGGGCAGCTGAGTGAGAGCCTACTGAGACATGGAAGCGGGGCAGGAACAAGGTAGCGAATGCAGATACAAAAGGATGGCAAAGTGGAACTGCACAGAAGAATCTCCCTCCCGCCATAAAAATGTTTCTAAAATGTTTCTGATTCCTCCAGGGCCCAGGGCACTAGCACCTTGCCCACCCACGCTGCACCTCCAGCTGCTTCAGGCCTGGCTCATCTGCACTAAGAGAGCCTGGGCCATGGCACCAACAACTCTGTGGAAGGCTCTCCAAGCGTTCCAGTTGGGAGCTCATTATTTAGATATTTCAACTCAGAAGACACTTTCCCTTAGACAAATCACCCGGGATTATATCCTTCACAGCAGGCACCACTGTGAGACCTGTCTATGCTCTGCTTCCCCACCAGAAAACAAGCAGTTATGACTCTTCCGTACAGGCCAAGATCTAGAGTCAAGAAAAAGCCCTTGACTGAATCCAGGAGTGGAGAGGCCCCAGTCAGTCAACAGGATCTTAAAACAGAACTGAGCAACCCCGGGACACTGAGGCGTTGAAGACCCAGGGCTGAAAGTCTGAGTGCCAGCGCTCAAACCGGTCCCTGAAAAACAGCAGCACGTGGCGCAGCCAGAGGCGCAGTCTGCGTGCAGGGGGAGGGGGCACCCGGTTCTGGGCACGATCCCTGGCCGGCCGCTGGACTCCGCCCCCTCTCCTAGCCGGCCAGGCCTGCTGTTTATCCTCCCGGGGACACAGCGGCTGTAGGAACAACATGTAATTGATAACAAGCCTAGAGCCGGCCAAGGGCTAGCCATTGGGTCAGCGTGCAAATCACGGGGGTGGCGAATGGGGGCCGCTCTTCAAAATAAGAGTCTCCTTCTTGAGCAGTCCTAAGGCCCCCAAAGTTACATTCTCGCACCTGTAGGGCGGTGGGGGCTCCCCATGGTAGGGGAAAAAAACATCTGAAGGACTCAATCAAACATCTGGGATTTCAGCTTCGCATACCATGAGAGAAAACAGCCCCTGTACCCTGCTCGCGAGAGGGCTTCCAAGAAGGGTGGCCTGCCCTGCTCCGCGGCTGCTACCCTCAGCCATCTCATCGGTAATGTTTGGTCAAAGAGGCCTGGGGACTCTGCCTGGGGAATCTGAGCAGAACCGCAGGAACGCTGCGGGTGCGCGCAAATGGGTGTGAGTTTGTGTCGTGTGACTGCGTGTGCGGGGCGCAGTGCAGCCGTGCGGGTGTCCGCCAGGTGCCCGCGCGTGGGTGTCCACCCGTGGGTGTGAAGTACGCAGAGAAGGAGGTGGGCCAGACTCCTGCGCACGGCTTCGGAGAGCACCTTACCCTCAGCCCGGTGCCCCCCTCCGCGTCCCCTCTTAGGCCACCGCTGCTATGACCGACAGTAACCTCTCCGCCCCTCCGTCGCCAGGCCCCGCCGGGCGCCGCCATATGGGAGCGCAGATCCAGGAGTGCCACGGACGCGCGTGGGCTCCGCGGGCAGGAGCTGCGTACACGGGGTTTGCCCTCCGCGGGCGCCGCGCTCTCACTCGGGGGGTTCCCGCATTCCCCGGCTCCTGCGCGCAGCTCGAACAGCAAGCGCCAGGGGACGGCCCGCGATCCCCCGGGCGGACCCACGCGGCCGCGGTATCCCACGCGTCTCCCACCTGGACTCGGCGTCGCCTGGCGAGGCCTCGCGCGTGCGGCCCGGCTCCGTATGCGGCCGCGCGTCCAGCGCTCCTGGCCGCAGCCCGCGCTCCCTGCGGCCGAGCTGGGCGCTCGCCGCTCGCCGCTCTCCGCGCTCTCCGGCCGCTCACGTGACGCCGCGGGCGCCGCGAAGGCTCGCAGGAGGCTCGGCCTCGGGCGCGCGCCCCATTGGCTAGGGCCGCGCGTCACGCGCCCCGCCCCGCCCCGGCCGCGCCCTCCCGCAGCCCACGCGCTCCCGGGCCTCTGCGTGGATTCTCACTTGGTCCTCCGGTGCGCACGGGAGACGGGCCTAACGACCCACGGAAAGCCCGCACAAATCTTAAGTGCAGGCCACGTGGGGCCTCCTGAGCGGAATCGTCCCCGCAGCCCGATCAAGGCCGGATCTAGTAGGGACCGTGTCTAAAGGAACCATTTGTAAAAATCCATCTGCTCTTTTCTCCAGCGGTCATGGTTACCCACGGGAATTCGCGCTCGCTGCGCTGCCCTAGGCCTCTGCGACTGACTGTCCGCGGAGGCTTGTGACAGTGCGGGCGCCTCCTCAAAGACTGCAGGGTGCTCTCGATCTGCAGAGGGAGTTCCAGACTTCAGTCCCAAGCCATCCTGGGCCGCTCTTGCACGACTTAATGAGGAAAGTGAAGCCGTAGAAAACACGTGAGCAGAGGGAGCTGGGTACCCTGCTGTGCCCTTTAACCCACACTATACCTGGTTCCTCAGTCAGCATGAAGAAACCCTCTGAGAGAGAGCACGGGCCTTCCTAGCCACACATAGATAGAGGATCAGGCAAAGCCAGGTGTGTCTGCCTAGGGAGCTTCTTACAAACACCTAGGACATTTGGACAGACCTTCTTCGTGGCATTTCTTACCTGGTACTGGCAGGTGGCCAACCGTTTCCCCCCTGCTTCTCCCAGCTGTCCGTGCTGGAGACAGAATTTGTAGCGCCAGCGGGTCTGGGCCCCCTTAATCAAGGATCTGGGGGCCCTCCAGGTCACTGCGAACGACCCACCAGTTAAACTGAGTCTTAACCAGAGCACTTGAGGCAGCCTGTGCTCATCATAAGCCGCTGGTCATCAACTTTCTGATCTTAGACAAGGTACCCCCTGAGGCTGGGGCATTCTGCAGCCAGGGCTAGCAAGCAAAGCAGGTGGCATTGGCTAGTCTGTAAAGTTGATTGATCCTAGCTCGTCCGCTCAGGGCAGGGTCAGGCTGGGCCAGCACACTTCTCCTCTGCACTGCCTACGCTGGGCTCTGCATTCCTCTCACTCTGTCCAATGTCTCGCACCCCCTAGGAAGAAGTGCAGCCAAAGGTCAAAGGCTCAACAGCAAGCGTGTAGCTGAGCAGCCTTGGCCCAGGGGGAAGATGCCCCAGCTGTCCAGAAACCCATGACCAGCTTAGGGCATTTTGCCTAACCCTGAGTCAGATTAGACCCCCTTGCTTCAGAACCTTCCGGAAGCTCACTCACAGGTAATATATATAACCCAAGCTTTCTCAGTCTCTCTTGGGTCCCTTTCATTCCCCTGACCCCGTCTTCTTGCTCATGTTACTCCAGCCACATGGTCGCCAACTTACCAAGCACCAACTTCAGGGCCTTTGCATATGCTGTTCCCTCTGCCTGGGTATGCTCTGACCCCAAAACTCAACGTGGCTCTCTCCTCCAGGGTTTGTAAGTGATAGATATCTTCGAGGTGAGCCTGCATTTGCACTACCTCTTCCTTCCCCTCTTTTCCTATCCCGTTTAACAGTTCTGGATACTTACTACCTTCTAATTTTTTAAAAAGTTTCACTTTATTCTGTGTTCTCTTGTCTCCTGCAAAGAATGTAAGCTGCACAGAGATTTCTAGATATTCAGAAGCAGAGTTTGCATGGCCAACACCATGCAGAAGCCTGTAATTTTAGGACACGGGAGCAAAGGCAGGATCCCCCGAGCAAGCTGGCTGCTGGACCAACTGGAATTGGTGAGCTCCAGGCTCGGCAAGAGACCCCTGCCTCAATGAACAAAGTGGAGAGAAGTAGAGAAAGACACCTAATGTCAGCGTCAGGCCTCTACTGCACGCATACATATGCGATGTGTGCCAGCCCCCAACATGCATATTCATTCCCCACACACAGAAAAGAAATTAAACAGGGTCCCAGGGATTTACACTAAACGGGACAGTTGGTCCTCTGGGAAATCAGAACAATTTTCTTGTAAGAGACAAAACAAGCTTCTGTGTGATTGACCTGTCCTTTGGTGAGAGAGGAGTGTTGAAGTCTCCTACTATTAATGTGTGGGGTTTGATGTCTACCTTGAGTTCTAGTAATGTTTCTTTTACATAAGTGGGTGCTTTTATATTAGGGGCATAGATATTCAGGATTGAGACTTCATCCTGGTGGATTGTTCCTGTTATGAGTATAAAGTGTCCATCTCCATCTCTTCTGATTGATTTTAGTTTGAAGTCAATTTTGTTAGAAATTAGTATAGCCACACCCGCTTGTTTCTTAGGTCCATTTGATTGAAAAACCTTTTCCCAACCCTTTACTCTGAGCAGATATCTGTCATTGTGGTTGAGGTGTGTTTCTTGTAAACAGCGGAATGTTGGATCCTGATTTCGTATCCAATCTCTTAGCATGTGCCTTTTTATAGGTGTACCCTCTTTTTCCACCATCTAGAAAGAAAAGCTCCCACGTACAGAAGGAAGGACTTATTTGCTTGTTTTCAGAGTTGGAGCTAGATGCTAGGGTCTCAGGCTTGCTAAGCGAGCTCTCCCTGATGCTCCATTTCCACACTCGCTAGAGAGAAGGAAAAGACAACCAGGCAATAGAAACTCTCCACGGGAGACCTGGATGGGACAGAGATCTCACAGCAGCAGAAACATCCCATGCACCATCCATTCAAAGAAATGCCTTATAGAAAAGGCCAGAGAGTGGGTGGTGGTGGCGCACACCTTTAATCCCAGCACTTGGGAGACAGAGACAAGCAGAACTCTGTGAGTTCAAGGCTAGCCTGATCTACAAAGCACGTTCCAGGGCAGCCAGGACTATTACACAGAGAAACCATGTCTCAAACAATAAAAATAAATGAATAAATAAATAAATGAAAAAAGAAAGAAGAGGCCAGAGAGGGTGTCGAGCTCCTAGTCTCTGGGAGTCTTTTAAACTTTAAGAACAATCTTTAGCAGTGGAATGACTTTTATTTCTTCAAATTTGCAGAGTTTTTGTTTTTTGTTTGTTTTTGTTTGAAACAAGGTATTGATATAGATCACAGGTTCTCTTGGTATCCTCCTAGCTCAGCCTCATTTTTGAAAGCTTAATTTAAAAAGACTGATTTATATTTTCCGTGTATGAATGTTCTCTATGTGCACATGTAGGCAGTGCCCATGGAGGCCAGAAGAGGATGTAAGATCCCTGGAACTGAAGTTACAGACAGTTGTGAACCACCATGTGGGTGCTGGGAATCAAATCCAGGTCCTCCGTGAGAATAGCCTGTCCTTTTAAATTCTGAGCCATCTCCCTAGCATCATGTATTTTAATTTTAAATAACCTTTTAATAGAAAAACTTACATTGCTTTTAAAAGGAAATAAATGGATATAAAATACGTTATTTGAGCCAGGCAGTGGTGGCACATGCCTTTAATCACAGCACTCGGGAAGCAGAGGCAGGCTGATCTCTGTGAGTTCAAGGCCACCCTGGTCTACAAGAGCTAGTTCCAGGACAGGCACCAAAGCTACAAAGAAGCCTTGTCTTGAAAAACAAACAAAACATGTTATTTGAGTATCATATGACTTTGCCTGTAAAAACGCCTAGTACTGAGTCCTCTGGGGGTGTTGATATTTTCCTCATGTTTTCTCGCAAATTTTATACGTTTTATCAAGATATATTTGATTTTAGAGTCCTTCTTTCTCTACTTTTCCTTTTTTATTGTTGCTTTAGAATTGCTATACTTTCCTCCCCTTAATAGTTGCTATTTAATCTGGTGCATAGTGCATTTAAGGTAAGAGCTCTATCACTGAGCCCAGACTCAGGTATATCCTTTTAGCAGGAAAATAGAAGTCGTTCTCCTTGTCAGGCACATATTCTTCTATTGTTTCCTTATTTCCTGAGGTATCTTTATGGCCAGATTTCTCCTGTTCAGACCTCTGCTCAAATGTCACATGAGCCCATGGCTTTCTTGATCCCCAGGTCTGAAAGAGTCTGCCCTGCTCTCTGATCTCTGGCCTTGGTTCATCTCATTTCATGGTTCTGGTTTTCTAGTTTTTACTTATGTGTCATTGTCCATCTTTCCCACAAGTCAATAAGCTCTTTAAGGTCATGGATTTGGACTGGAGATAGAGTTCTTGCCTGACTTGTGGGGCCAGGGTTTGATCTCCCGACACAGCACACACGCGCAAGCACACCTACTCACGGATAATAAAATAAAGGACGTGTATCTTGGATTGACATTCTCCTGGTTAGCTTAGCTTCATTTCCTCTCCCATGCACATGTTCACAGATCCAGTTGCACCCCCAAATCTGCAGCCCTCCCCCTGACAGCTACTGACAACGGGGATCTCATCCTGCTGGCTTGTTCCTGCAGAGGCAGACCTCTGAAGCAATGCAGGTGGACTCAGCAGGAGTCCCGTGGGGTACTGGCCAGGGCTTGTCTTGCGTGGGATGCCTGCTTCCCTGGCAGCTCACTTCGTTACAGCATGAGCAAGCATGAAGCTACAAGTCCAGGACGAGGTGTCACAGAGAAGGTTTCCCAAGGCCTTCCTCCTTGACTTGGAGACGCGGCCCTCTTCTCACCCAGTTCCTGTATGATCTTCCCTGTGTTTGTCTGTGTCCTGATCTCTTCTCCTAAGAATTCTATCCCAGTGGCTTTTTTTTTAAAATTTAATTCCATCTTTGAAGGTCCTGTTTCCAGAACACAGACTTTCTGAAGGACTGAAGTTAGCGTCATGACATAAGCATTGGGAGAGACATCCAGTTCTTGACCCTTGAGTCCCTTGGGTAAACAGCTCTCCTAAAGCTGCCTCACCTGCAGCCATTTAAGTAATCCCAGTCCAGTTACCCAAGGGAGGTTGAGGCCACACTGCACACTGCCGGGCCCTACCCCCACAGGGGTTGGCAGCCCAAGGGTCCTGCTGGCTGGTAATCCTCAGCCGACAGCCACAAAACAAGCCCCTGTCCAAGTGACCCTGATGTTCAAGGCTCTAATCAGTTACATGCATGCCAACAGGCCTCTTGTCCCACCTCAGGGAGGAAGTTGATATGGGTAGCAAAACAAGGGTCTGGGTGTTCCGCCTCATTTCAAGCCCTGCTCCTGAGCCTTGGGTGTACGATTCCAGGCAAGTAGCAACCCTTCCATTCCTGTCCGAAAATGAGAATGACCCTGAGGTGTCTGGACCCTGGAGAAAACTCATTCAGATCCCCTGTGCAGAGGGCTATGGGAATATTGTCAATCAGAGCCTGAGGAGATGCACCCTTGGAACCCACATGGTCTCTCCTAGCTTCCCAGCTGGGGACAGAACTTGGGTGCTGCCTGGCTGTTCCTGCTGGGTGCAGGGATCCCAGACACCGGATGGAACTGTGATGCTGGGGTTCCCTGTCCAGTACTCTCCAGGCCACGCTACCGTCGGAGGCTTCCTGTCTATCAGCCCTGCATCCTGGCTGGTGCTGTTCTGCTACAGTTAACTCCTCTCTCTCCTGAGTCTCCCAGACATTGCCCCTGTACTCTCCCACAGGTCCTTCCCCAGGGCGTCTGCTTCTCTGAGGACAGAACTAATGCAGGGAGCCATTCTGTGGCTTGCTCAGGAATTGAGTGAATTACATACCAAACATTAGAAAAGCGCCTGGAACCAAGTAGAAGTTTATGAGTTGGGGCCACAGCTCCTTCCTGTAAGCCAGTCTCAGGGACTACAACTACCCAGTGTATAGAGGTCTGATAGACAGTAAGTGTCTGAGGTCATATGTCATTCATCTGCATGTGCCTGCTGACATCCCCCTGTACTCAATAAATGCATAATTACTACATTGCAAATAATAATAAGCTATGTACTTAAAGAGTCGGTCTACAACTAAGTTAATGAATCTACTCTATAGGCAACTAGACTAATTTATTGCAAAGATTTATTTTTATTTCACATGTATGGGTGTTTTGCCAGCATGTATGTCTATGCACCATATGCATGCAGTACCCATGGAGGCTGGAAGTGGGTGTCCAATCCCCTGGAACTGGAGTTTACAGATGGTTGTGAGCCTCCATGTGGGTGCTGGGAACTGAACCCAAGACCTCTGCAAAAGGCTTCTTAGGCCCGGAGTGTGCTCCACTTCCGCTGACCTCAGGCCCTTTGCACCACTGCTTCCCTTTCCCAGTCACCTCTATATTCCTAGGTCAGAGCTAACATTTACCCGACCTTCTTTATAGCTAGTACCTCTTTTTCTAAGCATTTTTCTACATTTGTAGTGATCCATTAATTAGTGTGTTCGTTAATTAATCCTTGTCTCCCATGGTGGCATTGCCAATATCGCTCAGTCTCCTATTCTTAGAACTTCTAGTTCTCAACAGAATGACCCCAAGGAAAGACCATGTCTCTTGACGCCCCTGTAGATGGCAGAAGCGAGGGTGGAAGCTCTGGGTTAGCCTACTCGTGCTTCTCTGAAGGTAGGGACCAGGAGAACTCTCAGGGGCTAAGCAGACAAGGCCATTGTCTGGGAGGGGATGCCAGGGGAGAAGACTGTAGACAGCTCGTGCAGGGCATCTGCTTTACCAGGCAGGCTCTCAGGAGAGTAACTGAGACACGACGTGTTAAGACAACGTTGCTTTGAGTCTCTGTTGCAAATGGTTAATGGCTACCGGTAGTCTCCGAAGCGTAAGGATCTGACTTAGGGTTCTTGCCTTGGGATGGCTTGAGTGGCACCTTGTAGAGCTCTGGCTTTGGACCTTCCCAGGCTACTGAACTGCGGTCTGATGCTCCCTTGGTGCTGGGCAGCAGCAGTGACCACAGTTCCCAGTCAGCTGCCTGCCAGAGGCTGTGATGCAGGTGCAGGGGTTGTGTGCAGGGTGATTTATGCGAGGCGCTGAATGCAGGGTGCCATGTACAGGAACTGTGTACAAGGTACTTGGGTACAGATGCTGCAGGGTGTTATGTAGAGAGTGTTGTGTGCAAGGTTCTGGATACAGGTGCTGTGTACAGTGTGCCATGCTGCGTTGCTGAGTGAGGCTGCTCCATATATTAGGGGTATTCAGTGCATTTTCTATTTTGGGGAGTTTGTCGGGAGGGGATCCTGCTGTGTCTGAGGAGGGTCTGCCCATGAGGGACCAAGTCTGCTCCTAGTCATCTCCCAGCTAGCCTGGTGGGATGGGCTGCACATTGCAGAGCAGCAGTGAAGTCAAATGCAGTAGCAGCCTCTTTATCTCCCACTCTGGAGAAGCTAGAGGATGGGGCTGTGTGACGCAGGGAGCTGTGCTGGCAGTGGCAGGCAGGAGGTAGTAGCCAGGAAATACAACCCCAGGTCATTGACAGAGCCTCCGAGTTCTTTCTGAGAAGCTTTTATGAATCCCCAGTTGATACAATAAGTCACTTTCCTGAGTGCCCATCAGATGCCAGGTACAGGGCCAAGGGCCAACAGAGGTGTGTCCTCTATGCCAGCTTGGTCCCAATGCTTGACAGATTCTGCCTCACTTCTCCAACTCAGTGTCCCTAGGACGTTGGTGCTGTCCTATAGGCATGGGCATAAGAGTCCATAGGAGGAGCTGGCACCATCAGGACAGGAGTGAACTCCTGTCTGCGTAAAGTGTGATGGTACCATGAAAACTCAGCCCAAAGCCTGACTGGCAGGGTCTGCCTGAGGAATCACATGGCAATGACATGTGGGTGACAGGAGAAGAATCCTGAGCCCAGACCTGCTTGACCTACTGGGGAGGAGGTGAAGTCTCGGTCAGAACTGAAGATGCGTCCAAATGCCACCCTAGGCCCCAGCATGCCCTCCCGAGCCATATAGCATGGGCCTCACCTGGTGACAGTGAATCTCCCCTCCCTGACTGAAGGGAGACTTAACATAGGTCTGTCATGCCAACCTCGGGCTGAAGTTCCCACCAACCTCGTCTAGCCACCTGTTCTGTAAGCCCAGCAGAGTCAAAGTGCTGCCATCCTCATCAAATCAGCCATGCCAGCTGCCGAAAGATCACCACAGCTGGGCTTGTTGACTGTTGATGCTGCCTCATGGAGGGAGGGCGGGGAGGGTTCTGGGATCCTAGCCAGAGTAGCCAGTCCCACCTCCCAGCTAGCCATATGCAATTCTGCCCTGATTGGCAAGTGACCTGGGGAAGGGCTGGAGAATAGAGGTGGGGAAGGGCCTCCATCCACACAGTCATTGGAGAATCATCATCCCTGATGGCTGTGGACCTTTAAAATTAGACACACCTAATAGATACCTTTGAAGTGTGGCTGCTCCTGCCTGTAACCCCTCACCCGTACTCTATAGGTTCTCCAGAGTGAACTTTGGTGCCCTTACTCCTCCGTTTGCTGTAGGACCTTAAGAGGTGCAGTAGGTGTTTCTGTCTCTGAGGAAAGAATTTTCGTAACACCAGCTCTCAAGGGGCTGAAGGGTGTCCTGGAGTTGTTGAGGAGGGAACCCTGGAGATCTGGAGATGGCTACTCTCCCTTCCAGCCCTACACTAGCCATCTCTCAGATACTAAAGGGAGTTCCAGTACTGGCTCAGGCAGAGGAGGGGCAGGGTATGCAGGTCGCTTCTTGCTCAGGGTGACTTTAACCTCGCTTCTGGTTGAAGAAAGCCAGACTCTTACTCTAACTCACTCTTTTAACCCTTTTCTTATCTTTTCTTTTCTTTTCTTTTTTTTTTTTTTGATTTTTCGAGACAGGGTTTCTCCGTAGCTTTTGGTTCCTGTCCTGGAACTAGCTCTTCTAGACCAGGCTGGCCTCGAACTCACAGAGATCCGCCTGCCTCTGCCTCCCGAGTGCTGGGATTAAAGGCGTGCGCCACCACCGCCCGGCTAACTCACTCTTTTAAAATGAGGACACTGAAACCGGGTTAAACTGGCGTCTCCACAGCCCACCTATGCTCTGCAAGTAGCTGCCACAGGTCTACAATCAGGAACCAACTTGAAGACATGACCAGGTGTTCTGTTAGTTTTCCAGCAAACATATTTTCCCTGCCATTTGAGAAGTATTAGAAGCTCATCAAAAAACAAAATAAACGACAACAGACCCTCTCATTGGCTGTGGCCTGTGTGTGCAGTAGACTGTTGCTTGTCACCTCAGACAGATGTTTTGTTTGTTTTAAAGCACCAGGGATGGAACTCAGGGCCTCATCTCCAACCTTCGTGGTCAACTTAATTCACAGTTTAAAAAGACCATTTTATAAAGCTTAAGGTGGAAAAAATATGTGAGCCTGTCCTGGGTGCTCAGGCCAGTAATCTCAGCAAGTGGGAGGCTAAGGCAGGAGGATTGCTATGAGCTCAAGGCCAGCCAGGGCTACTAATAAGATCTTGCCTCAAAAGAGAAAGAGAGATAGAGAGGGGGAAGAAAGAAAAGAAGGAAAAACTGTTACACAAACTCTGTGCAGTTCTACCTAAAGAAAAAAAATAAACAGAAACGAACGAGAGGTTCAGCAACTTGTACCAGTGACGTTACCCAATATTTACACTGAGATCTCGGCGTGAGTCATCACTTCAGCGCCTCCTCTTGCATTTCTGCGTGTTCCTACAATGGGCATGCCTACTTAAAAATAGAACCAGTAAGAGAGTTTTACTGTTTTTTTTTAAAAAAAAATCATGTAAGAGTTATTTATATGTTATTTTTTTATGAGGGTAGAAGTAATATTGTCCTGCCTGGTGCCATACGCCAGAAATCATGTACTCTGGAGGCAGATCAAGAAATTTGTCTTAAACACGCACACACACTTTCTTATTGTTCAAAATGTCAGGAAATACAAGCACGTATTGAAAGAAAAGGAAATGTGGATGGTCACACCATTGTTAAGTTTTCTTATTGCATAACAAAAGAGGCACATTTTGAAGGTAGAGCCCCGCTTTGGAGACTTTTTAAAAATCATAATCAAAGACATTGGGCAGGGCTAAAGAGATGGCTCAGCGGTAAAGTACTGGCTGCTGGGCTGCTCCTGCACAGGTCCTGGGTTCATTTCCCAGCGCCCACATGGAGGTTCACAACCACCTATAGCTCTGGTTCCAAGGGATCAAATGCCTATTTCCGGCCTCTGAAGGCACGGCATGTACCTGGTGCATATATATACGTGCAGGCAAAACACCCATACATGTAAAATAAGAATAAATCTTGACAATAAATAATAGTCTAGTTGCCGTTAGAAGTAGATTCATTCACTTAGCTGTAGACCTTTTGTTTCTTTGTTTGTTTTTTTCTAAGATGGGGTTTCTCTGTAGCTTTGGAGCCTGTCCTAGAACTACTCTTTGTAAACCAGGCTTGCTTCCAACTCACAGAGATTCTCCTGCCTCTGCCTCTTGAGTGCTGGGATTAAAGGCGTGCGCCACTGCCACCCAGCTTGTAGACCTATTTTTAAATAGATATTTCCTTCATATTTGCTATGTGGTAATTATGTATTTATCGAGTACAAGGTGATGTCAGCAGATGCATGCAGATGAGTGACATATGGCCTCAGACACCTACTGTCCCTCTAGGCTGGGCTAGGAGCATTCAAAATCCTCACAATGAGCTACTGGAGGTTAAAAGTGATTCCTCAAGTTCAATTTAGAAAATTCGATTTTACTATCACATATAAAATTATAATAAAAAGCCAGACCTGCAGGCATAGGCTTGTCATCCCAGTTATGTGGAGGCGGAGGCCTGGTCTACCGAGTGAGTTCAGGGTCACTTTAGGTGACTTAGTAAGACCCTGTCTCAAAATGAAAAATACAGAAGGGGCCGAGGCTGAGGATGAGAGTCAAGGCTGCTGCCGTGCATGCGTGAACCCAGTGTCCAGTGCCCAGAACAGCAAACGCAACATCAATGGCAATAAATTTTTTTGGTGTGTATGTTTCTGCATATTTATCTTACTTTGGGATTGGGGGTGTACTGGGGACGGAAGCCAGGGCCACCTGACCTTAAGCATATGTTCTGAGTTCCACCCTAATGCTTTTCTGACCCTCTGTCCCTCTTTCCTGCCTTCCTTTCAGGGTCTATCTCCCCACTCACCCACTCATTTCTCTTGAGATAGTGTCTTTTGTAGCTCAGACTGGCCTTTTCTTCTCATGGTGTGGTTGAGGCTGACCTTGTATGACCTCTACCACCTCACTGCTAGGATTACAGGCATGAGCCATCATGCCCAGTCTATACAGTGCTGGGCTGGAACCCAAGGCTTTCCGTATAACAGGCAGGCAAACACTCTGAATCACGTTCCCAGCCTCTATCTTGCTTCTTAAAGCAGAATTTGAAGAACAGGACAGTGAACCAAGGGTTTTTCATTGCGACGTTTGTGTCTCGATTGCTCTCTAGGATCTCCAGTCCTGCAGGTCCCTGCCCCAGCGGGCTCCAGGCTTCCTTCTCTGGGTCCGTGTCAGCTCTCAGGGCCGTGGCTTAGTAAAAGCGTGACAGCTGATGGCCAATCTTACAAGTGAAAGCATGTCACCGTGTTGCTCTGCGCCCCCGTAATTGCTAGATGCACATTCCCAAGTGCTCATTTGCTCCTGACTAACATCGTGAGTCCCTAGGGAGGGCCTGTGTGCAGCCCCTTGCAGATCTGGTATCCAGACTTTTTAGGTATCTTACCCAGAGATACCTAAACCCAGTCTTATCTGTGCCCAACATGCTTTTGAAATAGCAGAATTTGTTTACATTTCTAAAGCCAAATACAGCCATGGATTCTGCCTTTGGCATCTGCTGAGAAAAAAAGAATCCCTCTGCATCAAAGTCCTGTGTGTATTTTGTCCCATTGTCTTCCCACAAGGAATTAGCCTATGAGACCAGGTGATGAAACCTCTTCTGAGTAGTTGGAATTTTATCTTACCCCAGGCCAAAGTCAGAATCTCACCTGTACAGACTGGACACGCCTGGCTTGCCTGCCTCCCCTTTGATCTTGCCTTAGGATGTTTGAGGTCAGGAGATTCCCACCTGAATGAACAGAGGAGCCTCCTGCTGATCGACAACTCGGCCTGAGCCAGAGGCACAGAGGACTCAGTAATCCAGGCCAGCTTGAGACTGGGGTTGTATAATACTCTAAAGTCATGGCAGCGAGCACTGACCTCCCCAGAAAGAGGCTTTTTCCTCATGCTCTTAGGCTGTGCCAGGTGCTACAGGGCAGGTGTGTCACAACTCAGGTCTCAGACAAGGAACTGGGAGTCTAAAGAGCACACAGAGAAGCAGGGACCCAGTCCAGACTGCAGAGGGTGACACGCTCCTTCTGCTTCTGGGACAGAACTGTCCCCTGGGGTCAGTGACACCTAGCTGCAGCTGTCAGGTTGAAGGAGTCCTATGGAACCTTTCAAGGCAAAGGGGAAGACTGTTGAGGTTGGGGACAAGAATCAGCACTCCAGAGGTGAGGACAGCCCGAAGGGAGGGGTACTTGGGTTGGTGCCCCACTGCTCAGTCTTTGGGTCTGGGGATTGGGGTGATGGTGCAGGAGACAGGTGTTTGATAGAGCCACATGTAAGGCCCTGCCCCAAAGTCTGGAGAGAGGACAGCCTAGCGAGCCAGCACAGCTCTCTGAAGCCCTCACATATGCTTAGCCCTGTCTGTCATGATGGGCATGGCTGTGCTATAGACAGGCAGACAGGACAGGACAGAACGTGACAGGTGTTTCCGAGAATGGACTTTGTATAGAGATCTAAAGGATTCAAGTGCCTAGCCAGGCGGAGGGTCCGGCAAGAAGAGTCCTGGCTAGGAGCCTAGGGCGCGCAAAGGTCCCTAGGCAAGGCTGGCTCAAAGGCCGAAGCCTGTGCCAGTGTGGGTGGAGCCTGAGGAGGGCACCAGAGGACCCTGCCAGTGTTCCAGCTGCCAGGATGGTGACACATGAGCTGGCTTCCAGAGCAGGAGTGGTTATATGAGGCTCAGAGTCACTCAGTCAATCATGAGAGGGTACACAAGAAAAGCCCATCTTCTCTGCTTCTACTGCCAAGGCTACCACAGGGGCCATTCCCTAGAGATGCTGGCCCAAATGGTGTGTCCATTAAAAAAATTTACTGTTGCCAAGTGGTGGTGGTGGGGGCAGGCCTTTAATCGCAGCACTGGGACAAAGCCAGGCAGGTCTCTGAGTTTTAAGACCAGCCTGGTCTACAGAGCCAATTCCAGGTCAGCCAAAGCTTTGCAGAGAAAACCACAAACAAATGCACTGTTATTGTTAAGGGGGAGGGTGCACATGCATGCCATGGTGTACACGTGGTGCTAGCTCTGCTTCTACCTTCACATGGATTCCAGGACTCAAACATGTATTTCCAGACCTGCACAAGCTGACCAATCTCGCCAGACCCCAAGCGTGTCCATTTTAAGACCCAGTGATTGTGACATGTCTTGCTTGTCCCCATTAGCGAGACTATCCTGCATGGTTATTCAGGCAATTCCTGGGTGGCTGTGTTGTGGGAGGATCCACACTTGCCTCACCAGCGCCTCCTGCTGGTGTTGCCTTCGCTTCTGCAAACAGGCAGTGAGTGCCCCATCAGAGACCACGTACATCAAGCTTCTGACGCATCTGACAGGAGAGGAAGAGAGTGAAGACCAGGTCAGAGGGTTTATATCTGTAATTCTAGAACTCAGGAGGCTGCAGCAACAGTCTCTGTGAATTGGAGGCCAGCCTTGTCTACAATATGGAACCCTGTCTCAAAAAAAAAAATTAAAAATTAAAAAAAGCCCCATTGATTCACAAGTCTTGATGTGAGGGTCCCTGAGACAGAAGTTGGTTAAATGGCTCCTGCTTTTTCCGCTTGAGTAGTACCAGAATGCACCGGGGCCCTGGCCAACTCCCATTCTTCTTACAATCACTAGCAGTCCTGGCACAATGCAGGGCTGCCTCCGCTGCAACTCTTAGAGGAGTATCTAACTACAAGCCTCCTTGGCCACCCTCAGCCATTCTCTCTAGAACCCGGATGTCTGCACCCACCTGGAAATGGTCCCTCACCTGGTCTTCTGACTGGGGCTCTCTTCTATGCCTCTGGCTGATTCAAGGTGTTTTTTACACAGCCTTGGGCATCTGGTTGGAAACATCTGGAGTCTTGAGCCCCAAGAAAGTGAGGTCTGTGACCTTCAATGTCTGTGCCGGAGCATGTGTCTGCAGGGAAGTATCTAGGGTGCAGATCCCAACTCACCCGCTGTCTGTCATATGCGGTCCTGTTTCAGGTCCAGCCCCAAGGAGGGCAGTTAAGTGGTACTCAGCCCTACCCCAGAGACTGTTAAAGGACAGGGCGTCTGCATCTCTAGGTGATAGCCATGACATTCCCAGTTCAGTCTCTGCCATGCCACAGGCTGTGGGGGGCGGGGGCATCAGCCCCACCAGAGAATGTAGCAGGCAAGCATATTTACCTTTGAGAGAGTTACACGAGAAGGTAAGAAGCAGGAAGCAGGTCTACTTCTGTGCATCCCAGACAGCCAGGGACATGATGTCAGACAGGATGGAAGCAACAAGACAAGAAATAGAATGGTGGTGCTAGGGAACCAGAAGATTGTTTAGCCAGAAGGTGGCAGAAGTCTTGAAGGGGAGGTTAGGAAGGAGGCTACAGTCAGAGCAACGGTCCTGGGGCAGCGAGTCTGGTGTGATAAAGAAGCAGAAGGGAGGCTAGTGTGACCTTGAGCAGCCAAAGGACAGTCAGAAAAGAGCAAACATTGGACTTTGTGGGCTCCAGGGAGGATGTGACTCGAGGTGAGCTGAGACTTCTGGGTAATGGCGTGGTCCAGCCCAGGTCTCCTGAAAATCTCTCAAGCTGTCTCACCAGGAGGAGAATATGGAGGAGGTGGGTAGATCCAAGAGGCCGGAGGCGGGGGTGTCTATCATGTGCTAAGGACAATTCGGGGAGGGCGGCCTCAAGGTGGCTCCTCACCAGGGTCCTTAGCAGATCATTGCTCACCAGTGGCTCTGCTCTGAGTGCGTGAGGAACATCAAGTCGCATAGCCTGGTAAAGGACTGTTTTAATCTATTACAGAGATCACACAGAACGGTTAATGAACTCATCATAAGCCACACAGATAGAAGACCATGGAGTCAAGATTTGGACCCACGTTGTTGGAAACCAGAACCCAGGCTCTTAAAAGGAAGATCATAATGCCTCCCCTATAAGAAACTATTTATAAAGGCAACAAAACCCTGGGCCTCTATCAGGAAGGTGAGCCGCTGGAAGACGGGTGGAGGTTAGTCTGACTGTAAGCTGCCCCATGGATCCACCAGGGAAGAATTAGTTCGAGTTGGCCTGGGGAGTCCTCCCCCCATCTCCATTTTATCTTCTGGGAATGTGGGGAAGGGAGGATTAGCCACCCAATGAAACACTGGCATGGGGAACCTGGAAGAATGGGAAAGACAGCTCTGGAAATGGACCAGTCACAGGCAGGAGAGGTCAGTGGAGGGGACCTTGGAGAAGGGACATGGAGCTGTGTTACAGGTTCCTAAGGCACTGGGCATTTGGGATGCAGGGAAGTTTAGGAACGCGCCTCCATTCACACTGACTGGTCCTATAAGAAGGGACCCTGATCAAGGTCATGGCGCTGAGACCTGACAAGCTCAGCTAGGACGAAAACCTACCATGGTGGGTAACAAGTCCATCACTTGCACTACTGAAACCATGTCTAGACCCACAAGGACCCTTCCACGGTAAAGTGGACTCCTGTGCTCCTGTCAGGAACCAGCACGCCTGGGGATACAAGGGCCCTACAGTGACTGACCAGAGAGAGCCTTTGCTTGCTCTGTGAAAACCCACCGGTCTCTCCATTCCTTCGTCTAGGTCAGAGATGTCTCTGCTGACAGGAGGCCCCTACTCTTGCAGGATCCTGTCTCTCAGGCTCACCTGACCATTCATTGAAAACAACCCCCAGCCCATCCCTCCCCCATAGGCGGCAGCTTCTCTGCAGGCCCCAGTCTGGCCTGGCCTGCTGCCACTAGCCCACACTGGCCCTGGGCCTCCCTCCGTGAGAAAGTCCCTCCGGGAGGATTTGCCATCTTTTGTTCTCGGCTGCACTTGCTGTCGTGAGCTGAGTGCTGAAGCAGTTTTTCCAGTGCAGACCAAGGCTAAGCTAGCCTGCTCAGTCTGGGACCCATGGGGTCGGGAGACGGGCGGGCTGCAGCGCTGCCCTTGGGGACTGAGGTGTCCCTAACCCCCTCGAGGACCCCCTCACACAGCTGACAATAGTGGCTGCACAACTCCTTTGCTGAGGTCACCAGGCTGCCTGTGTTCTGGAGTCTGGAGTCCCCTATCTAATTCTGAGCTCTGCCCATGAGGTCCCAGGACTGTTGTTCCCCAGTGAGTTCCCCAAAACATTTGAGAAGCCCTTGCTTTGCTCCTGGCCCAGATGGAAGTGTTTCCTTGCTGGTAACCTCTGGGGGTGAACCAATTCCACATGGGCATGGCTCGGGTATGAGCAGGCCATAGCACAAAGGTGCTTCAGGCCGGTGCTATTATGTCCCTATTACCCTCATGTCATTAGCCGTGTGCTCCTTGTCCAGCCAAGCTTCCAGAGGTGTAAACCCATCAGAGTGTCCACCTTTCAGACAACCAAATGGCCAGTGAAGATGAGCTCGGTGTCCAGCTAAGTGTCCAGATGTCAGGACACTTGGAGAAGTGAGGCTTACTCATTCTTTGCTATATTACATTAACTGCTTATGGGGGTAGGCAAGTGCTCGACCACTGGGCTGCACTCCCAGCCTGAGATTATACAAGTATTGTAGTTCATAAGAACACGCTGGCCTCTTCCGGTGCAGGGACGACCCAGCCACGGGTGTTTTCCCTGCGTCCACTGAGACAGTAGCTGGTGTGCAGATGGCCATCCTTGCCACGTTCACTGCTTAGCAAACATTCCAGAGCTCAGCCCCTGTAACAGTGGCAACATCGGCTGTGTTCCCAGATCTGCCAGCTAGGGTTTGTGTGAGGGGGAGCCACTCATGACACATAGCATCATTGGGGATGATGGGAAGGATGGAGGCTGGAGTTAGCTGAGAGATTGCTTTCACCTCCCTCTCTGCGCATCAATGCTGATTCCCAGTGAGCTGAGCTCTTAGCTGCGACACCCACACATGGGTCCTCTATGCAGCTACACCTCCCACTTTCTGGAGGCTGTTTCCTAAGCAGCCCAGGAGAGCACTGGGAAGAGGCTGTGTCAGCTTTTATGATCCAGTCTTGACAATCAGGCCTCATCCTATTGATCCAGGCAGTGTGGAGACCCATCCATGACCAAGGGACCAGAAACAAGCAGTCCCTGTGTCCTGACACAGAGCAGCAAGATCCCAGGAAAGCATATGAGTGGATATACTGCTTTGGCTAATTTATTCTTTTACATTTGTGTGTGTGTGTGTGTGTGTGTGTGTGTGTGTGTGCGCGTGCATATAGGCCAGACACTGACACTAAGTGTCTTCCTCAATAATTCTCCAAATAACAATAATAATTGCTATTATTGTTTTATCATTATTGGTTTTGTTTTGTTTTGAGACAGGGTTTCTCTGTGTAACAGCTCTGGATACTAGGAACTCACTTTGTAGATCAAGTTGACCTCGACCTCAAAGATCCACCTGCCTCTGCCTTACCAGTGCTTCTCACTGAACCTGGTTCAGTGGTTCAGCAGACTGCAAGAACCCAGCTGTCTTCACCTCCCCAGTGCCTGGCTTATGTGGGCGCTGAAGAGTCAGACCCAGGGCTTTATACTGGCACAGCAAACACTTCAGCAACTGAGCCATCTCTGTCCCAGATGGCAGACTTTTAAATAAACGATTGTGTGTCAATTGATTATCTAGATAGAGAGGACAGAAAATTAAATTCCCACCCTGATGTGTGCAAAGCTGCTTTCTGGGTGGGGTAGGACAAAAGCATGAAGGATGCATCTGCAAAGGTTCAGGGTAACGAAGGCACCTGACAAAGAACAGATATCCACAAGGCATGGACTGCAGCTAACAGGGGCAGAAAGAGGAAGGCATGCAGGAAGGATGCCCAGTGACATGTCGCAGAAGAAAGCTGAGAGCCATTCAGCACTTGAGGAGATATCAGTCCCTCACTGTCCATGGTGGTAAGCAAGTTAAAGCCACACTAAAGCCGTGGTGTCCGGGGTGACACACAGCAGCGTCAAAGGCACAAGGGAGGCAGAGGCAGGAGGAGCAGGGTCTCAAGGCCACCCTCAGCTATGTAATAAATTCCAGGCTAGCCTGGGCTAAACGAGACACTGTCTCAAAAAGCTCATACCAAAGTATGGTTCTACTTAAGTCTAGCTCGGTGAACCAACGGGTTTATTTGGTTTGTTTACAAGAGCATGGGTGAGGGGTTTATACCAGGAGTATTGGTGAGCACCCCAAACAGTTGCATCATGGGAAAGTCCCATTTCAGCGTGGGTGAGGACTTCCCAACCACTGCCTACATGGAGTCCCCTCATCAATTAACCTTCCGCCTCCATGCACTCGGTCTGCCCGGTGCCCCAGATACCGTGAGCATCAGGTGACGTGTGACAACCTCCCCACTATCTCTTTTTTTATAGGGAAAGTCAGCAGGCCCAATACTGAGGGCCTCTTGCCAGCAGCCACAGCTGCTCCGAAGATGGTAACTACTATCGTGCTTGGAGGACTGTGTTCCAGAGCAGCAAGGAAAGGAAGGAACCTTAATTCACCCGCTCGGGAGTGGAGTCAGCACAATGGCTTGGGAAAGCAGCGTGACATGATCTAGTGACATAAACTCATATCCATGCCATGAGCAGCCACTGCCACAGTGAGCATGCGAGAGCAGCGGCTTTCCATGCATCGAGATGTGTGCTGCTTGTGAGAGGGAAAGTGACACAGAATAAATATTCTCAGTAAAATGGACAAATACCCCATGCTGGCTTCCTACAGGGGGAGGCTCCCAGCAGCAATGGAGCCACACAAGCCATGTGCTCCTACCGTGGCCGTGGTTCACAAAGTAGTTCACGTCAGCAAAGTGGCTCCAGAATGCAAAGGATTCAGGGGTTAAGCTGAGCCTTGGGTAAAACTAAACAAGGTACTGGCAAAGAATAGTCAGTACCCCTGTGGCTGTCATGTGGGATACAGGGCTCTTATTTTTCTGTAGTGCTCAGAGGGAACCCAAGAGAGTGCTCCGCCACTGAGGCACACTCTAGCCGAAGCTAAGACATGAAAATCATTTTGAGTCTTAATCGAGGTACTTGTTCTTTAAAATAACAATAGTAATAATTGCTGGTCCAGTGGGTGGGAGTACTGGCCACGTGAGCGTGAAGACCTTAATTATGTCCAGTACCCATGGTAAAAGCTGGTGTGTGGCTGCCTGCTTTCATAAGCCCTGCGTTCTCAGGGTTGGAGACAAGAGTGTCATTGGGGCTCATTAGCCATCAGCCCAGCTCCAGGTTCAGTAGAAGACCCCGTGTCAAGGTAAAGAGTGAGAGAAAAGCACACCCACTGAGCCTTTGTCCTTGAGTGCAGAGGCATACACATGTGCACAAACCACACACAAATAAGTTCCTATCCTTTGAAATGCATTCTATAGATTTGTATATTTCATAGTAAAAAACGGGGGAGAACCCTGAAAAAAAAGTGGCAAGGGAATGTTTAATTTCAAGAAAAGCAAAAGGAACTTTTCCAAGGACATTCCAGAAAGCACCATGGCTGCTGAGGCGGTCAAGGCTGCACTCCACACCCTGTGTGGACAGGGCTGACCAGAAGAGCTTTGCCCTTGCCTCCAGAGGCAGGAGCTAAACCAGCTAACCTCAGGAACCAAGTCTAAGTACCCTCCTTTGCAAAATGAGGAAATACTCCGACCAAAAGAAAGAGAGCCTTGTGGCTCACACCCGGTATCGGAGCTATCAGGAAGCTGAAACAGGAGGATGGCTGTGAGTTTGAGGCCAGCCTGAGCTCCAGGATGTGGAGAGGACAGTGTTCTAGAAGCCACAAGAGACTAAGCTCAGAGACAGAACAGTCACCTCACAGAAAAATGGCAGTGAGAAAGCCACCTGTGGGATTGTGTCTACCCTCTGCTCGGGTTCTCAGAGGCTCAGGGGAGCAGAAGTGGCAGCTGGTGAGGCGGGTTGGCCACTGTACCACGATCACTTCTGCGTCACTTGTACTTTTTACACCATTACGCAAAATCCAGCCCTCCCCTCATAGGAAGTAGTTTATTCTGGAGCCAAACATGAGCGACGTGGCCATGTCCCAGGAGTCCAGACTCAGGTTCCCCAAGCATCACACTCCAGTGCAGCAGGAGTCTCGTCGAGTTTATAGTGACAGAACAGAGAAAGGCGTAAGGCAAGGCACTTTTCAGATACTTTGGTGGTAGCAACACTAGAGGTGGGTTAAAGCCAAGGACTGCTCTGGGACCCAGAGGCTGAGTGATGATGTTCTTAGCTTTTGGGTCATAGGAAGCTAGCATGGTTTGTTAATATATCCAAAAATATTTGACATGTTAGTCACGAGGATGTTAGGTTAGGAAGTGGGCGAGGAATGATTACTAAGGAGCATAAAGACAGCCATAGATAATTTGGCTCTGGACCTGCAATGTTCAAACCTTCCATATCTATGCAATTCTAGGCAGCCAATCAGCCTCGTAGGATCGTAACCTAGAGATGTCTGAGTGTAAGTGTGAGTCTGGATGGGATTAGAGTAAGCTGGGGTCTGCTGCTGCCAGGAGTGTTTGGGCTGGGGTGGTGCTGCCTTCTGAGTTTAGAATTCCCTGAAAGTTTCGAATCAGGCAGGGTCGAAGAGGGTAGTGTGTGTGTGTGTGTGTGCACGCGCGCGGGGGGGGGGGGGGCAGGGAAGGGAGGGAGTAGCTCTGAGGCTCCCAACCTTGCCACATCTCTGCAGATTTTCACAGCTGACCAAAGAAGGTTCAGTCTGGACACTGGCCTGGGAACTTTGCTACTGGCCCCACCTGAACTTCCCCCAGGGACTTGAGCGTGAGCAGAGCAAGGTCAATGCACGCTGTTTGCATGGTCTCCCCTGACGTGGGTCTCCAGTTTCAGTCTCTGCAACTTGTTTACAAGTCTGCGTCACTGGGAAACCTTTCACCTGGTGGGTACAAAAGGTTCTTTTTTTTTTTTTTTTTTTTTTGTGTAAATCCTTTTGGGGCAGGGATTTACACACACCGGGGCCCAGGACTCTAGTTAGCACAGGGCGACACCTGGTGGTGGGTGTAGACATTGCTCCATCTGTAGTTCTATTCTGAACTATCATTCTGCACACCAACATGTATGCCACACCTCCCCACACAAGATAGATCCACCCACAGAGCCACCTACCCACCTTTCCATATTTGGTTCATCCATCCACCTACCTACTGGTATGTAACTCTTCATGCCTACTCATCCACTTATCCCTCTGCCTCTCATGTAAATATTTATCTCCCTAGGGAAGGGGGAAGGGAGGAGGGCTGGCAAGAAAGGGCAGTAAGGAGGATGCTTCATCCAAAGCCGGCATGGACACAGCCAGACATGGTGGTCTGCAGCTTCAATTCTAGACTGAGGCAGGAGGATTACAAGATTACCAGCCTTATCTACCCAAAAAGTTCCATGACTAGCCTGGGCTACATAGTAAAACTCTACTTGAAAAGAATCAGATATGTAAATATTCAGTAATCCTCAGAAGCTTTGGCCATCTTGACAGAGTCATTCAGCCTGCAGCGTCTATGCCGTGGGTTCCACACTGAGGCACATAGGAGGCACATTGTTACCTGGTGACTCCTGTCCTCATGAGAATCACCACAGAGGCACTGGTGGAGGGTGACTGCTGCTTTGGGCTTACAACAAGAAAGTATCAGCCTGGACTAAGGGGTTAGGGATGGCCAGACTGAGCCACTGATGTCTTAGGCTGGGAAGGAGCAAGGACAGAGGGCTTGGTGGGCTGGACAAATCCTCACACAGGGTAGGCTCAGAGCCAGAGTGTGATGGGGCTGAGGGTAGACAACCCAGACCCTTGAGACTTCTTCAGTCACTACTTGGGACTTAGGCATCCCTGGGCAATAGGTCACTGAGGAATTTTTCTACTTCCTTATTTTATGACAAAATGTATTTCTACAGCTTCACGTAAGAAAAAAATTGGGGAACTAATGGCTATGATACCACCATGCGAGAATACTGTTTTGGGGATATGTACATGGGCAGCATGACTCCTCCACTCGCCCAAGGCAGAGACTGTGCTGTGCTACTCTGGGCCACTGCTGGGGTGAGCCTCGATAGAAGAAGAACTGGCTCCAGGCTCACAGATCTGTATCTTTATTCAACCAATAAAAGCAACATACCAACAGAAGAACCTCCTACACCAAGAGAAGTCAGGAGATAAGGAGTGGAGGGTTGGGGCTGGCTCTTCTTCCCCTACCCACTTGACCTAGCAGGTCACAAGCAGGCAGGGAGGCTGAGGGAATGTCTGGTAGATGGAGGCAGATAAGAATGGGCCAGAGCAAGGTATGGGCCTCTATCACCTGCTAGGAGGGTCAGTTCAAATGGAGCCAAGGGAAACTCCCAAGTGGCTCCTGAGAAACAGGTAGGAACTTGCCACCAGAATAAAGGACATTCCCCGACCACACCCCATCATCCCATAGGAAGCTGCCAAGCCAATGCAAAATCAGAAATGTCTGCTGTGACAAAACCAGAACCATAGAGATGATGTAAAATCTGCCCCCCTTGGAGGTGTCTGCCATCTTGGTAGATCCGTGACACCTTTCCCATGTGGAGATGTCCTGTGTCCCCTCCTTTCCCAAGACAAACCTCCTATCATGGAAGCCAGAGACTTTGGGGGAAGGGACAAGGTGCTGGCATACATAAAACACAGAGCCACCTGTAGGTCAGTGGTGGCCCTGACAGAATACACTTGGGCTCTATCCTGATTCCCTCATTCAATGCCTAGTGCCCTGGCCCTCTTGGGGCGGGGTCTGGGAGTTCCCCATGCCTTGTGGCTGTTTCTCGGCCATTCCTCTTGCTTGTCTGTCTTCAAGACCCTGGTCTGGTCCACTTTTCAAGGAGGGAAATAGGTCAGTTCCTCTTTAGGAAGACTGCTAGCTTTTCTGAAAACATTTTACTGTGAACAATTTTCAAGCCTTTGACATACATAGTTTTGAAAAGAACTCTTTAGGGGCATCCAGACCCACACACTGAGGGCTCTGGGAGGACAGCTGAAGAGGGATGGCCGCAGAGGCCGCCTCGCACACCTGCCCAGCCCTCCATCACCCTTTAGTCCACCAGCGGCCGCCTTGCACACCTGCCCAGCCCTCCATCACCCCCTTGGTCCATCTAATTTTTGAAATAAGCCTTTCGTCAGCCAATGATATTAGGCTAAGATTAAACATTCCAAATCAGGTATGGAGAGCTATCCACGGGGTAGAAGGACAAACTGGGTTCCCATAAGTTGTTCTCTGTCCTCTACATGCGTGCCTAACCAAAAACAAAAATTTGTTTTAAGTTTTCATGTCAGGCCACAGCTTCTAGGTGATTTTCTTTCTAACCTAAATAGCCAAGAGCCACAGCAGAGAACTTCTTACCAAGCTCGCTTTCCTGTTTCCAGGAGCTCAAGTACACATCACTGTTTTAAATGACGCAGAAGATCACAAGAGGAGCTGGAGGGAGTTAGGGTGTGTCTGGTTAACTGCTCTTACCGGTGTAGATAGGAAACCGGCTCTGTCTCACAGGGAGAAAGAATTTACTATGTAGCCAAATGAGTACCCACCCCCACCTCCACCCTGCCCCAGGAACACAGACTCAGGTTGCAGCCAAGGGGGCGGGGCTCTGCTGTACGCCTCAAATCCTCTCAGAAGGAATTTAGGGGTCAGAACATTCCAAAGAGAGTTACTTAACAATCACAAGAATGTTCCATCAATCACAGGTGTGATCAATAAATGGCTGTTTCCCCGGGCTGGTGGGGATGCACGCCTTTAATTCCTGCAGAGGCAGGCTGATCTCTGTGAGTTGGGGCTAGCCAGGTCTACAAAGCAAGTTCCAAGACACCCAACCAGGACGGTTACACAGAGAAACTCTGTTTTGAAAAACAAACAAAAGACAAAGCAAAAGTCTGTTTCAAGGGCTAGTATTGCCTACGATAATTTGTTTCTAGCCCTGCAGCAATCCTGCTCTGGCTTGTAGAATGTTTAACACAGGCGTGGCTTCTAGGGACTTAGATTCACACAGGTTCCTGTATGGGTTCCCAGGAGCCTCGGGACAAGCCTGCCAATACTAGGACTGGTATCACCCTCGTTTGTTTCCTTCTTTTTGGGTGGCTTATTTTTCTAGATTCCTAAAAGTCCCGTGGTATAAAAGACAAACCATTCCTGAAATATTTGTTTGAATGTCTGAATTAATAAGCACATCTCTTGGTTTGCTGACCCTCAAATCTGGTGCAGGTTTTTTTTTTTTTTTTTTTTTTTTTGTGGTTTGTCCAGCTATTCAGAGTGAAAGAAAGCTGAGGCCAGATTTTTGGAGATTCTAGAGCACAGTGCAAGGGCCTCCAGGTCCAGGGTGCTGGGAGCAACTTGTTTCTAAGGGATATTTAACACCAGCTGCACAAAAAACAAAACAAACAAACAACCCACGTAGGGGACAAACCACATGCAGGGCCCACAATACTTTCTGCTTGGTCTTCCCTTGGCTGGACTACCCTGCAGAATACTACTGTCCCATCTGGTGTTTCAAGGATCCTCCGCCCACCCAACTCCAGAGCAGCCTCCACAATCCCACCCCTGGCCTTCCTGCCTAGTATCTATCTTTCCACCCAACGGGTGGCGCCAGTGACCTTCAGTAGAGCCAGAAGCTAAGAGGGATTATCTTTAACACATTCCTCACCTGTAGACTGTTCTGGAGAATGACTCTAGACTCCCGCCCCAACTCCGAAGACCCCTAAACATCCCCTGAGGAGCCAGGCTGCTGGGTGTACCCCAGCTGCAGCAAACTCCTTAAGGGTGGGCAGGAGAATCGCAGGGAGGGGGAGCGGACACTGCTGCGTCGGTTGTTGCCCGGGCTGCAACAACCCAAACTTGGCTTCACTCCTGGTGGCTGTCTCTTCCCTGTCTCGGTTTTTAGCTCTTTAGCGGCTACATTCCTGCACAGGACTCTGCGCCCGCCCGCCTTGGGTGCCCGGGGCCGCCTCCGGGGCTTTGTGACATCACAGCTCTTGTGAGAGTGGTTGCCTTGGCATTTTAAACGCAGTTCAGGATTAGAAGACTTGAGAACTCACTCTGCAGACTGAGACTTCGGAGCGAGCCGGGTGTGCGCGCGGCTGGTGGGTGTGCGCAGGGCCTGGCTGGGGACTCCAGGCGGGGTGGTCATGGGGTGCCGGCCCGAAATCCAGCACCCTTTGCAAGACTTTGCCCCCTTTTTGCTCTTTTCCACGTCCTTTCTGGCAGGCCTAATTTAAGCAGCCTTCCCTTGTTGCTACATTCTTGCCCCAGGGCATGGTGTGGCAGAAGGAACTCAGGGTGTTAGGAGGCTGGATCGGCAGCTATTTCCTCTTCAAAAGGGACTGAGGCAGGGAGGGAATAGCTCAAACTGCAAGTAACCCTAGGCTCCATCCCCAGCCCTTCCTGGGGATGGTTAGGAACTCTGGCTGAGCCTCTGCAGACAGGAAAACTTGTTTCTATTTGAAGAATGCCCAGGACACAGTCAGGGACTCTGACTGGTGGAATACAGGCCTCGTTTTCATGCGGCTTGCATTCTGGGAGAAACGGGCACTAAAAGCCTTTTAAGTGGTAACCACTTGAACCCATAAAGAAGAAAATGTAAGGTCATTACATGCACTGGTGCAGGAAAGTCTCCCAGAGTGACATCTGAGCCTGAATTTAAAGAGCCACCCCCACCCCACCCCTAACCTCAGGTGAGAGGCTGCACAGAGGCCCAGGCAGACCAAAGCTGTTCTAAGAACAGGAAGATCCTGGCAGCTGAGCTGTGCCTAGGCCGGGGACAGTGGATCCTACCAAACCTGGATACAGGGTTGTGTTAGGATAGGCAGTGGTAGGCCACATAGCGGAAATGCCAACTCTTGTCAGCCACTCAGGGTCAAGATGGGCTGTGGGTTTGGAGACCCCCCCACTCACATACGATGTCTCTCCCCAGGCGAGAATCTCCTTCAGCTAAGGCCAAGTTTTGCTCACCAGTTGGTCCTCAGCCATGGCGTCCGAGGCACATTCCTCTGTGCTCCCTCTGAAAGTGGTCAATGACAGTAAGTACTGAGCTGGGTGGGGGCTCCCAGAGGTCAAAAGGAACCCTGGAGCCCGGGACAGTGAGGTGTGAACTCACTCAAGGACTCTAAATCAACACCATGTGGATGCAGATCCACCAGGGATAAAAGCCTGTTGCACAGCTTCTGTGGCCTTGAGTGACAGGAAGATGGACAGGGCTGGTGCCTTCTGATGTTTGGGAAAGACTGACCCAGGCCTCTCTGCCCTTGGCTTTAAGGGTACCACCCATTTCTGCCTCCACACTTCCATAGTGTTCCTCCTGTGTGGGTCTGTGCTTCAGTGAGCCTTTTATTAGCACAGAATGTCCTCAACTTTTGCAAACACATCTGCAATGACCTTATTTACAAGCAAGGTCACATTCTAAGGTGTTATGGAGATACAGACTTGAGTACGTGGATTTGAAAGAAGACATTGCAGACAGTTGTGGGTCAGGAGAGAAAACCAGAACAGAAGCAGGTCTCTCCACTTTCTTCTGCTGTGGTTGCTACGTTGAGCCTGGAGGAGGTCCCAGTATGGGTGAAATGTCCCTTCTCAGGCCAAATGACATGCACGCTATAGGTGCTCACCCAGGGTGGCACCTAGGGAGGCTGTCAGGTGGACAGTGCCATCGTCCCTGTGTTCTCTGTTCCCTTCAGCTTTTAAATCCCAATTTAATGTATTTTTTGGGCAAGTCCTCCGTAGTTCAAGCTTCAAAAGTATATTTTCGCTCCCCCACACAGCTGTTTGAAAGCCTACCCCCAACATCTCCCCAGGATGCTGTGGTGATGCGCAGACACCCCCTCCAAGCAAGCTCTGTGCACATCCAAGCAGAAACTTGTGCCCACAGTGTGTCCTTTCAAGCACACAATAAAAATGCCCTTCTGCACTCTGCTTTTCCCATGAGCCCACACAGTGAGCATTCTCAGGAGGGGTGGTGCATACCTGTAATTCCAGCACTGGGGCAAATCAGGCAAGAGGATTGGGAGTTTGAGGCCAGCCTGGGCTACGTACTGAGACCCTGATTAAAAAAAAAAAAGCTATCAAAACAAAAACAAAAAACTGGAGACATTTCATACTTTCCAGCAGATTCAAAATTCCACAGCTTGAGCAGAATGTGCTTCATCACCAGCTGCTCACAATGGACACTGTGTATTTTCAAAAAACAAACTATTATGCATACTTGCTCCCACAAGGATACTTAGAGTCTCCCGCCCCCATATTCACTATCTCTCTCTCCTCCTCTCTCTTGTCTGGAAGTATTTAAAAATAAAGGCTGAAATAGATGTCACCTCTCAACACAAAACAGTACAGGAAAACTCCACTACCACAAGAAGACGCCATCCTCCTGTAGAGGGACCTGGGGCAGGGTTGTGAAGTTGGAGGCAATCCTGTAAGAGGGACCTGCTGAGGCAAAACAGCAGGTGTTAGTTTGAAAGGCTTGAGGGTTGGGGAGTGTGTAGAAAACCAGGCCACCAGGGATTGGCTTGCCTAAGTCAGCTGGGAGGTCAGAGGGAGTCCAGAGCGGACCACACCTTCCTGTAGAGGCTGGGACTGAAGGACCAGCCTACTGCCTCAGCAGCTAGCTAGTACAGGCCCCATCCAGGTATACACGGTTGAGAATATCTAGCTCAGAACCTGACCCTCATGATAGAGGGTTTTTGACTAAATGGCCAAAATCGTTTTCCTGGAAGCCAGGTTATGGTGCAGGCCCCTAGCTGTAAAGAGCTTCACTCATGGCCACCAGGTAGGGTCAGATGGGCAGACCTTCTCTGGTGGGCAGGGCTGGGAGCAGCAGCTTCGTGAGGCAGTTCAGAGGAACCCGGCTTTCAGAGAATGCACTGCATCCTGGGAGTTGCAACCTGGCTGTCTCAGAAGGTTCACTGCTGTGATGAGCGCCATGACCAAAAGCAAGCTGGAGAAGAAAGGGTTTGTTCCTCTTATACTTCCAGGTACAGTCCATAGCTGAGGAAAGTCAGGGCAGGAACCTTGAGGCAGGAATTGACATAGAGGCATGGAGAAGTACTGGCTTGCCCTTCTTAACTTTCTCAGCCTGCTTTCTTAGAGCACCCAGAACCACCTTCCTAGTGTGGTAACACCCGCAATGGGCTGGGCCTTCCCACATCAATAACTAATTCAGAAAATGCCATGCGGGCTATAAGCTAGATCTTATGGAAGCAATTTCTCAATCAAGGTTCACTCTTCTTGGATGACTCTAGCTTGTGTCAAGTTGACATAAACCTAGTCAAGTCAGCTCACTAACCATCCAAAGTCAGCCTGTAACCACCGATGGACAAAGCTGGTCATCCATATCTGTGACTCACAATGCACTCCCGTCCACATATCCTGTGCATCAGGGGTAACTGTGAGACCACAGCTGTTTCACACATCTGTACCAGGCCCCTGATGGTGTCAGCCACTGTGTGGGTGAAAGAGGGGAGACATAGGAGGCGCTTCTGAGTTTGGGGGAGGCAGTATAAGCAGCTCTCCCTCTTTGGGGGTACTATTCCTCTACTCTGCTCCTTAAATAGGACAAGAAACCATTCTCCCAGTGTCTGGGCACTGATGGCTCTTGGCTAGTGTGTGTGGTTTTTTTTTTTTTTTTTGGTTTTTCGAGACAGGGTTTCTCTGTGGTTTTGGAGCCTGTCCTGGAACTAGCTCTTGTAGACCAGGCTGGTCTCGAACTCACAGAGATCCGCCTGCCTCTGCCTCCCGAGTGCTGGGATTAAAGGCGTGCGCCACCACCGCCCGGCTTGGCTAGTGTTTTTAAAAATAAAATATAAAGTCAGGTGTTGTGGGAGCTCCTTCTGCTCCTTCAGCCAATAGCCGCTGAGATACCAGCCCACTATTGCTGCAATGAAACACCATGACCAAAGCAACTTGGGAGGAAGGGGTTTATTTCACTCGCAGTTCCATCTAACAGCTCATTATCCAAAGTTCAGAGGGTAGGAGTTTATGAAGGGCAGGAACCTGGAGGCAGGAGCTGATGCCGAGGCCATGGGGGAGCGCTGCCTACTGGCTTGTTCTCCATGGCTTGTTCATCCCATTTTCATATAGAACCCAGGACCACCAGGTCCTTGACTATTCTTATTTTGTTTGATTCCAGGGGTGCGAGAACATGCATGCGGGGGCACGAATGTACATGCATAGGATATGCTGTGGTACCCTAAGGAACAGCAAAATCTGGGCTCTGCCTCAGCCCTTGGTACCCAGATTTGGCATGTCATCTGAACATGTCTGCAGCCAGCTCACAGTGGAGAGGTGTGCAGACAGAACAGGTCTTCCACACCCAGTCTACACTGAGACACTGAAGCCTATGGGGTGAGGGTGGGGTCACACACAGGGACCTTGGCCTCACTGCCTTTGTCTCTACTCCATGCCCTATTTCATTGTCTCATCTTCCTTGTGATGCAGAATCTAGGACTAGAATGGCTTTGAGATGTGCATTTGGTTCTGAGCTCTTCAGAAGAGCTGCCAGACTGCTTTCTTGGTAGCTATGTCTCCACTGCTCCCGGTCCTCGTCCTTGGCAACACCAGCTGTCACTGCATTTGCCATTTGTTGACAAGTGGCCCTAATGCAAGCGATGTGGCGTCTCATCTGGGGGTTGACTGTAACTTCTCTATTGTCAAGGTCTTAGTGGCTGTCATTTGCCCACCTGGGGATGGGTTCTTTATGGTTTGTGGTTAAGCTATAGGGGTTCTTTCTAAATTCTGTCTTTTAATACTCTATCAAAGATTTCAAAATGTCAGATCAATGTCTAACTGTCCTAGAGCAAGAGTCAGTGGGGCTGAGGGAGTGACCTGACCCTCAGCCACCTGATGCTCTATCAGTAATTAACCTGGCCCAGGTTTCTAGAAGATAAGGTCACTTCAGTCTCCCTGGCACATGACACTCTATCAGAAACTTAAGGCACCCCCTCCTAGGGCTGTCATGCTTCCAGCCTTTCTCTCTCTCTCTGTCTGTCTGTCTCTCTCTCTCTCTCCCTCTCTCTCTCTCTCTCTCTCTCTCTCTCTCTCTCTCTCTCTCTCTCTCTCTGTGTGTGTGTGTGTGTGTGTATGTGCTTTGAGACAGGAATAAGAGCCAAAGTTACATTTCAAGGTTTAATTATTATGCCTTAGAGACCCATGAAACAAAAATGCCTCTGATCTGCAAGTCCCTTGCCAAAGGACAGATAGTTCCTGAAGTATTTTAGTATCTTGTGACTAAAGTCCCTTCCCAGAGAGAGATACCAACAGTGTCTACTCCCTTCTACCAAGGTCACCAACATCAAACTGAGGTATGTTTCCACTAAAGTTCGTCTGGAACCAACGGGTTTATGAGTTTTCCTTATAAAGCAGTGGTTAGCAATCTGTGGCTGTCGACCCCCTTGGGGGCTGAACAGGGGTTGCCTAAGACCACCAGAATACACAGATATTTACATTGCAGTTCCTAACAGTAGCAAAATTGCAGTTATGAAGTATCAATAAACTTAATTTTATGGTTGGGGTCATCTCAACATGAGGAACTGTATTAAAGGGTCACAGCATTAGGGAGATTGAGAACCACTAATGTAGAGCCTGGGTGAGGGGTTACTTCCCGGAGGGTGGGTGGTTTCCCCAAAGGCGAGATGATGGCTTTCCTATATCACATAGATGGAGCCCCCCTCTCCCAAGACCCAAGACTACATGTCTATAGAAGCTGGTTAGGAGGGGTGGCTGGATACTCTGGTGAGGGCTCCATCACCTTTCCCCTCCCCTTTTTAATATGATCCAACAGTCCAGCTATGATGGTCTCTTGCTGGCAGGCCCAGTAAAACTTCCCCAAATGGTCTTTTGATTTAGAGGAAAGTTCAGTAGTCATGTCAAGAGAAGCCCCTAGATCAGGACTGCTGGTCTGCATTGGTGGGCAGCCCGGGAAGCAAGGGTTTGGGGATGCGGCACATGAGCAGAGGATAAGCCACATTGGCTCCATGAAGATCTGGTAACAGCCTTCCCTCCCTTGGGAACCTTTCGGGCCCCCTGAATGGCAAACTTGTTCCGGTCCCATAAGTCTCTCCATGCTGGGGAGAGGGCATCCCGAGGAAAAGCAGTCACACTCTTGTTTGGTGAAAGGTCAATGGGGTCAGGGAGGGTTCCCCCACTGATTAAAGTAGGGACGTCCTGATTGTTTGCTCTTCATGAGCCCAACTCCCGGAGGAGAAGAATCAGGCAAGGCACATCCCAGAGGCTGCACGAAGATGAGAAGGGAGGCTTCAGCACTGCAACTCCTGCCCTCAGCCTTGTGTTTGGTGTTTTCTAGGAACTCCTCTTGTTGCCTGGCTGCAGTTTCTCTTCCCTGGGTTTCAACCTTACCCCTGTTTCTATTGTCTTTTGGGGTCTCTGTCTACTCTGCCCACATTGGAGCCCCCCTCACCCCTCTCGGCCCCACCTCCGCTGCAGCCTTCTGCTACTGTTGCACCAAGTCTAGAACAGGGTGCATCCTTGTATCTAAATCCAGAAAGGGAATGTGGCATTTTCACCAACTATACTTTCCTTTGGCAGTCCCTCATTTGCATGAAGGACTGCCTTGGTTGCACCAATAACAGCTTCCTCTTGACCACCAGGGGGCGCTCTGAGCGCTCAGGCGATTGAGTGGACCCAGAGTGGCTGTGGAGGCCTGTCTGCTGGTGGGTCCTCAGAAGCAGAAGTGTGCAGAGCAGAGCCTGGGGCTGTGCAGTGGTAGCAGTGCAAGAGACCTGGGCCAATAGTGCTTGGTGATCCACAGAACCCATCGCAAAGTTGGGAAATGGTAAAAGACTGAAAATACTCCCAGGGGCTGTCTGCGAGTCATGTGAATGAGCCATGGACATAGATTTTAACTTGCATTAAAAGACACATAAAATAGACAATCTGAACCAATAAATGCAAAGACAACTGCACAGCTGACTTTGTCATCCAGCTCTACCCTCCTGTCCAAAACAAAACTGTCTCCACAGTTCCAAAAACCAACATGAAATACCTGTTTATGGAAGAGGCCATGTTTAGACGGACTTTTCTCTCCCACCAACCAGTTCCCAAATAACCACACTGAGACTTATTACTTGTAGCTCAGGTTTGTTACTAGCTAGTAACTCTTAAATTTTAAATTAATCCATATTTCTTATTTACGCTCTGCCATGTTTCTTGTCACCTTTCCCCAGTATAGCAAGTTCATCTCCTACTTCCTCTGCATCTCCTCATGGCTTCTGAGACTCCTCCTCCTCTTCATGGTCTCTTTATGTCTGCCAGCCCCACCTAACCTCTACCTGTTCAACTATTGGCCAGTCAGCTTTTTTATTAAGCCAATCATAGTGATGTATATTTACATAGTATAAAGAAATATTCCACATTCCCCCCCCTTTTTAATTAAAAAGTAAGGTTTTTAACTTTAACATACTAAAACTATATATTAAAAAACAGGTAATATTACACCCTTCTGGGGTCTCTGATGGAGTGAAAAACTAAATAGACTGAAATTTTTTCCTTAGTTATAAGTTAAGGTAAATTAGATATAAAACTTTAGACTTACAAAGATAAGATAGACAATAGAGTATTTTCTCTGTTTTTTGCAAAAACTTGATAACTGCTTTTGTTGTATATAATTTTACTATTTTAAAGTTAAAACCTTTTTTATTAGACAAAAAAGGGGAATGCTGTGGAATAATCCTTTTGTACTCTGTGAAAATGTGTTGCTCTCATTATTAATAAAGAGCTGACTGGTCAACAACTAGGCAGGAAGAGGTTAGGTGGGAGAGAAAAACTGAGGATGCTGGGAGGAGGGTGGAGTCACAAGGAGAAAGAGCACAATGGGAAGTAGGTACTTGAGATGAACGAGCCTCAGGGCAGCACACAGATTAACAGAAATGGGCTATAAGAGTTATAAGAGCTGGCTAAAAAGGAGCCTAAGCTATCAGCTGAGCATTTATAGTTAATATTAAGTCTCTGTGTGGTTATTGGGAAGAGGCTGGCGGTTCACCAGAATCTGTAACTCTGGTCTCAGAACACAGATTCTGGTGACCTGGAGTGACCCATTGCCCTGGCTAGACGATACAACTAGTGTCATCTGAAGGGAGAGAGCCTCAATTGAGAAAATGCTTCCGTAAGATCCCGCTGTAAGGCATTTTCTTAACTAGTGATTGATAAGTGAGGGCCCAGCCCATTGTGGATGGTGCTACTCCTGGACTGGTTGATGTGGGAGGCCCTTCTGTGTATATGTTGCTTTAATTGATTAATGAATAAAGCCACCAACAACTGGTAGTCCTGGGTCCTATAAGAAAGCAGGATGAGTAAGTCAGTAAGCAGCATCCTCCATGTGCCTCTGCATCCAGCTTCCTGCCCTGTTTAAGTTCCTGTCCTGATTTTCTTCCTTAATGTACTATGATGTGGGACTGTGATGAGATAAACCGTTTCCTCCCAAGTTACTTTGGTCATGGTGTTTCATCATAGCAATAGAAACCCTAAGACACCCATTCTGCCATGAGAGTAGCTACATGGACATTTTTGTTTGAGATAGAGTCTTAACTGCCTTGTTACTCTCTTTATAGACCAGACTGTCTCCCAAGTACTGGGATCAAAAGGGTGAGCCCCTATGGCCAGCTCACATGAACTTTCTATAGTGAAGTGAGTCAGAAATCAGTGCGAGGGACATAACTCGGGAGAGAGTGTAAAGGTTGTGGGCAGGTGAGCCGTCTGCTGTCAGCTTCGGTTGTCTTACAGGGCCTGTCACCTTAAGCTGGTGGGTGCTAGAATGTTCCTTAGAAACAAAGCTTCAAAGCAGGGGCTGCTCATCCCGGGCACTGATGACAGTCCCAAAGCAATGCTGGCGCCTGACCTGCATTTATGTATAAGTGTGTTTATCACATGCATGCAGGTGTCTGGGAGGCAGTAGAGGGCTTCCCTTGGAGCTGGAGTCACAGGTGGCAAAGAGCAAGAATCATTCTTAACTCTCAAGATATTTCTACAGCCCTTAAAATGTTTTAATTCTTTGAGAATTTATGAGAATGTATTTTGATCATATTCATCCCAGATTCACCCCTTTCCTCTTCCTCAAATTAATGTACTCTTGAGAAAATTTAAAAAGATTTATTTGTTTGGATGTTTTGCTTGCTTATACGCACATGTGTGTGCCTGATGCCCTCAGAGGTTAGAAGAAGGTGTTGGATTCTTTGGGATTTGAATAACAGATGGTTGTTAGCCACCATTTGGGTGCTGAGAACCGAATGTGGGTTCTCTGCAAGAGTAATTGATGCTCTGAACTGCTAAACCAACTTGCCAGCCCTCAAGTCTTCTTTTAAAGCAGAGACACAGGAGATGTATTTATAGAGACTAGAGACACAGGAGATATATCTAGATAAACCAGAGATATAGAAGATATATCCAGATAAGCTAGAGTTACCTAGATAAACTAGGAGATACATCTATATAAACTAAATATACGGAGATATATCTAGATAAACTAGAGATATAGAGGATATATGCAGATAAGCTAGAGTTACCTAGATAAACTAGATATACAGGAGATATATGTAGATAAACTAGAGATACAGCACCCTTGTGGGTCTGATGCCAGCTTAGGACACAGGGAAGACTCTCTCACTGGGAAAATACCTCTGTTGAGCAGAAAGAATGGGTGAGGATGCTTCTCAACCTTAAAATTGGCAACTTTTGACAATGTATATGGCTTTCTTTTTCAATTAAGAATGAAGATTTGAGGTACAGTTTTGAGTTTGGTTCGCTTTGTTGTGTTTGTGTTTAGCGTTTGGCTTTTAGTATCTTCTAATTTTTATGACGGGATAATCAAATGTTACTACAGGAAAACTTCCCATAGACTCTAGGAAGTAGTCAGGAGGGAGCTCTGGGGAACACAGGATAGTTCACCCCTCATCTGCCCCATCCTTTGCTACCGTGAAACTGTACTCAGTCCTGTAGTATCCCAAGCTTCAGATTGAGTGTTCCTGTGCTCAGACACATTGCTGGGCCTCCAGGGCTCTGCTCACTCTTACCCTTCCACCTGGGACCATTCAGGTCTGACTTCCTCCATCCCAGGGCACTGGGGACCACAGTCATTCCTGACTTACCCTCACAGCTCAGTTCTACTCTCTTCTGGTTCCCCTGGCAGGGTTTGGAGCTCCAGGATGCTGGAGTCCTAGTTGTCTTGGGAGGGGCCTGCAAGGTCCTTTGCTGTGGGTGTCAGGTGACAAGGTCAGTAAAGCAGCTGGACCTCACTGCCTGAATCACCTGAAGAAAGATATGAACCAGCCTCAGGGAACTTGGCCCTTCACCTTAGGTTTCTTGTAACAGGGCCAGGTTAGCAAAACCCTTACCAGATGGGAGGGGGTGGGGCTTCCCAAGGAATGTGATATTGACATTTCCATTCCACCATGGGAGGGGTCAGTGGCACATTGTTTACAGGGAGATATCACGGGGGCTGAGGGAAGGGAAGAAATGAAGCAGCTGCCTCCTGCCGGTTTTCAGGAAAGGGATGCTCATGGCTTCATACAGTCTTACTTCTCAGCAAAGCCAGCATCTGCATCTCAGTTGTAGACCTGGAGGCTCAGAGTGGTGGCTAAGCTGGCGCCTTGAGCATCTGGAATCCAGCACCACCACCCTCGCTGTGTGTTCACAGCTCTCAGGGCCAGGGCACCATCGCTGTGGCTCTCACGTTGCTTTTGTGTCTCACCAGAAAGCACCCTGGAGTTCATGAACAACAGCTCCTCTTCCTTCGTTGAAGATAAAAAGAAACCTCGAAAGAAAAGCAAAGGTAGTTTCCCCAGCAGGGTAGGTGAGGCGAAGCCCGGTCCCTTTTCTAGGGTGCAACAGGTTGGCCTCCAGGGTGCAGGGTGGAGTGGGGTGCATGGCCCCTTTCTTAGGGTGCGTCAGGTTGGTTTCCAAGGTGCAGAGCAGAGGGGGGTGTTAATCTTCCTGTTAGGCAAAACTCAACAGAAACGTGAGGGTTGGTATGGAGTAATCAGTGGTAAATGAGTCAGATCTGAGGTTCAAAACCCTGAGAAGGCATCCGGGTGACCAGGTCCTAAGTCTTCCTGTCTCACCAGAATTTTCAAATACAAGATTGTCTCATGGTCATGAGAAGGCTGATATGCACAACCGTGTCTGACTCAAGGCAGGAAGAAAGGAACCCAAAAAGAGAAAACTCCCAGCCCTTGTTTTCTATTGCTGACAAAATGTGCCCCTTCCCTCAAAAGCAACTAGGGAGAAAGGGCTTTTCTTAGCTCCCAAGGAAGCGGGAACTGAAAACTGCCAGCCAAGAGCAGCCAGGAATCAATGCAGGCTTGCAAGTCTGGAGTGCATCTTCTCCACTCTTGTTCAATCCAGGTCCCAAACCCAAGGAATGGTACTGCCCATGACGGGCTGAGTCTTCCTACATCAATTAATTCACTACAAACACGACGCTCTCATTACTCAGCCTCAGATGGATCGGGCCATCCCAGTGGTCCCATTGAACAGCTCTGGCTCACATTCCATTGACCAAAACTCCATGTGGCCCTAAGTGTGGCTGCAGAGGTCTTTGAAAGCAGACACACCCTTGCTCTCTCCCAGAGCTCTCTAACAGTCTGTACTACACCAGTATTCCTCTTGCCTTCCATAGTTGTCCTGGACTTTCACACTGATGGGGACCCGGGGGACCCTGTGTGCCATTCACCCTCTGACTTCCTGGACCCCTGGAACTCACACTAGGATCTGATTCAGTGTAGAGGAGAAAGGCATGACCAGCATGAGCCCTGGCTTGGGGCCTGCTTCTGGTTCCCTGGATGGATTTCTGCCCATCTCTCTGGGGCCTCCAGGAGTTGGCCTGGCCTGTACCCCACTTGCCCTACCCATAGGAAACCTGTTCAGTTCCATCACTTTTGGCCAGAGGCTCTGGCTTTCTTTCTCTGGGAATGGAGCCTTGCTGGGATTTTCACACCAGGCCAGAGGCAGATGGGTGAGACACATGCCAGGCAGGTGACCAGCTCCCCTAA
The DNA here is from genome assembly GCF_018167655.1 of Microtus oregoni. Lineage (NCBI taxonomy): Eukaryota > Metazoa > Chordata > Mammalia > Rodentia > Cricetidae > Microtus > Microtus oregoni. The sequence goes on along the minus strand of NW_024543061.1, from coordinate 31,326,500 downwards.
GATAAACCACAGAGGCAAGTTTACGGGACTTAAGGACCCAGGAGAAGATACTGGTGTGGTGCTGTATCCCATGAGGAGTAGAAAGTCACGAGGACCCTGAGACATGAGCTATTTTTTCCTTCTCCAGGGCATGTGACTATAGCTGACCCCTCAAGTAACCCTTTCCACATGTCAGGGGATGTGGATTTCTTCTTGTTCAGAGAGCAGGAGCGGAATAAAGCCATTGCAGTAAGTATCTGGGCCTGGGTCAGCCTCTTCTGAGAAGCTTCCCTGTGCTCTGTTCCTTCTGTCTCAGGTAAATGCTTCCCTCCTCAACCCACTCAGTCCAGAGCACTTGCTTTCCCTAAGAAGTCAAGTGCAGACCCTGCTTGGCTCTCTCACCATCGTCTCTGACTGGGCCTCAGTCAGGTGGCTTCCCCGCTGCTCTCTACCTCTCCCGCGTTCCCCGTGTGGAATGCCATTCTCGCCCAGCATTCTTCATGTCCTTCAAGGCCTGTGTCCCCCCCCCCCCCATCTTACCTGCATCCCAGCTTGTTGCCTCTTGTTTTAGTCATGTGACCTGGATCCAGGGTAGTCCTGCATCCCACAGGCCCAAAACAGAACAGCAGACAAGCCCAGACAATGCAGTCCACCTACTGTACCCCTCCTTCACCTACTGCACCCCTCCCCCACCTGCTGCACCCCTCCCCACCTGCTGCACCCCTCTTCCACCTGCCACACCCCTTCTGTTGCACCCCTTCTCTAACTGCTGCACCCCTCCCCCACCTGTTGCACCCTTCCTCACCTGCTGCACCCCTCCTCACCTGCTGCACCCCTCCTCACCTGCTTCATCCCTCCTCACCTGCTGCACCCTTCCTCACCTGCTGCATCCCTCCTCACCTGCTGCATCCCTCCTCACCTGCTGCATCCCTCCTCACCTGCTGCATCCTTCCTCACCTGCTGCACCCCTCCTCACCTGCTGCATCCCTCCTCACCTGCTGCATCCCTCCTCACCTGTTGCACCCTTCCTCACCTGCTGCATCCCTCCTCACCTGTTGCATCCCTCCTCACCTGCTGCACCCTTCCTCACCTGCTGCACCCCTCCTCACCTGTTGCATCCCTCCTCACCTGCTGCATCCCTCCTCACCTGCTGCACCCCTCCTCACCTGTTGCATCCCTCCTCACCTGCTGCATCCCTCCTCACCTGTTGCACCCCTCCTCACCTGTTGCATCCCTCCTCACCTGCTGCATCCCTCCTCACCTGTTGCACCCCTCCTCACCTGTTGCACCCCTCCTCATCTGCTGCACCCCTCCTCACCTGCTGCACCCCTCCTCACCTGTTGCATCCCTCCTCACCTGCTGCACCCCTCCTCACCTGTTGCACCCCTCCTCACCTGCTGCATCCCTCCTCACCTGCTGCATCCCTCCTCACCTGCTGCACCCCTCCTCACCTGTTGCACCCTTCCTCACCTGCTGCACCCTTCCTCACCTGCTGCACCCCCCTACCTGCTGCATCCCTCCTCACCTGCTGCACCCCTCCTCACCTGTTGCACCCTTCCTCACCTGCTGCACCCTTCCTCACCTGCTGCACCCCCCCTCACCTGCTGCATCCCTTCTCACCTGCTGCACCCTTCCTCACCTGCTGCACCCCTCCTCACCTGTTGCACCCTTCCTCACCTGCTGCACCCCTCCTCACCTGCTGCATCCCTCCTCACCGAGTACCACACCCTTGTACCCAGCTGAGATTCTTCAGGATTATCAGATAATGGATTGTGGCAACTGGTGGGTCCCAGCAGAAAACAGACTGATGCTGAGAATCTTTCTGAATGGGGAGACTTCATTGCAAAGCCTACAATGCTAGACAGCACTTAGGCTTGAGAGCTGCTATAGACAGGGAGTATCTATAGACAGATCATGAGAGCTCCCTGTGGGTAGCACACAGGAGCAGGGCAGTGGAGCCAGCCAGTAAGCTTCCAGCGAGCTGACATGACATCCTGCAGAGGGAATTACTAGCCGTTTGGAAACAGGTTTAAGTTCCCTAAACCTTTTGTCAGTTTTAGCAATTCTTGGCCTCAGTTAAAGGGGACTTTGGGTGAAGGGACAGTTGATCATCTCTTAGCCATGCCATGCTAGTACTATTTGTTATTTGGCTGCACATTGAACTGGCACCTGTGTTTGGTATAGCTGCCTCTTCCTAGTCCCATCCTCAGGTGGTCATTGTCCTGTTCAACCCTAGAGGGTGTGTGCAAGAGCCCACAGCCTCTCTAAGAGCACCAGCAACAGAGTGCTCAGCACAGGTGTATGTGTGAGTGTGTGCGTGTCTCCCTATGTGTGGACCCCTTCAGCCTCTGGCATTAGAGACATGCATCTGGCACTGGAGACATGCATCTGACAAGACCCTGGATCCATTGACTGCCTGTCACCCCCACAGGAACGTGAACAAAAGAAGATGCTGAGGGTGCACCAGAAGATGACGTACGCATCCAAGGTGTCCGCCAAGCACACTAGCCTGCGCCGGGAGCTGCAGCTAGAAGAGGAGATAGAGGACCAGGAGCTGATGGCTGAGGCCCGGCAGCTGCACTCTTTCCGCAACAACACTGCCTGGAAGCTGGCCATGACCCAAGGTATAGCACCCCTACCTTGTGCAGGAGCAGGAATATGGGATGATTAAGAAAGGCCCTCTCTCTGTGTGTCTGACACCACATACCTTGGAGAGCTCTGTCTTGCTGGGCCACAGTTCTAGGACACGCTGATCACACAGAGACCGCATGGTCTGCACCAGTAGAGCAAGCTCCGCTTGTAGAGGCTTAGGCCCACCCAACAACCAGCCAATCACAGGCAATGGGCAGTTCAGCTACAGTGAAATTTGCCTTCCAGGTCTTGGTCATCTTGGTCATCTTGGTCACACTGCAGCTTTGATAGGTCATGGCCACCACTGGACTCCTCTCTCTATGCCAACCTCATGAGTTGTGGGGGTACTATCATAAGAGAGGCCCAAGGCAGATAGTCACCAACCATGTGGAGCCTAGCAGTCACCTCTCAGCATCCCAGGGGACAACTTCCTGGAGCCCCCTTGGTATCAGAACCCACAGTGATGTTCAAGTTATATATATGCCCACCTGTATTCTCTAAGTCATCCATATATCTATACATTGTGGACTCAATATGCATTCTATGTGGACAGTTGTTTGTAGTGACAAAGGAATTCTGTTTAGCTGTAGTGCAAATATGATTCTCTTCCATATACTGATCCATTGGTTGAATCCAAGGAAGCACCACACAGATGTGGGAGGTTGGCTATATGCGGAGGGAGCCTTTTCTCCCCCTTTTTCAGCCCCATCACCACTGTAACACCCTGGGTAGGCAGCAGGACCCCAGCTTCCTCTGCGGACTGTCTTAGGTACCTAATTCCAGCCTGGGCTCCAGCCTCTCTCCCCTACTCACCTTCTGGGTCTTGTTGCAGATAAGAATGTGGAGCCTGAAACATTGAATGACTATATGCAACAGAAGCGAAACATGTTCCTCCTCCAGGTGGGAATGGCTATATCCAGCTAAGGGTCTGTAGCTTGGCTCTGGCTCACCCAGGTACCTTCATGCTCTAATGGTTCACAGTATGCCGTGGCAATGAAGCGAAATGAAATCCAGCGGCTAGAAATGCTGGCAACCCGGGAGGAGAGGAGGCTGGAGAGAGCTGAGAAGTTCCTGGAGAAGGATGCAAACTTGTTTGATGAGTTCCTCAGGGAGAATGACCGCAGCTCAGTGCAGGCCATGAGACTGTGAGCCTTCAGGCCCTTGTGACCTTGCCAGTGAAAACCCACACCCGAACCAGTTCTACTCCAATCTTACCTGGACCTGAACCTTGAGCCCTAGCCAGGCCCTGATTTCAACCTATGGTCATTACCCCTAGCTACACCCCTATCTCCCCACCTGACTTGTGCCCGAGGCCAAGGCAATGGCTTCATCCATTTCTGATTGATCTTTAATGATCCATTAAATTGGCCTCTTGGTTCCCCAGGGCTGAGAAAGAGACCAAGATCAAGGTGGAGAAGATCATTGAAATCCGGGAACTCACAAGCCAGATCATGGCCATCAAAAGGTAGAGTACAGGGGGCACCTTTCTCTGTCACTTCACTGGACTCAAGGGTTACCTAGGACCACAAAGGCCTCTCAAGCACTCAAACTCTGTGGGAAGCTGTGGCCTGTTTTATGGGTGTTGATGATGCTGAGACTCAGTGGCTCTCCTAGGCCACACCATCAGGACACAGGACCATTGTGGTCCAGGCTGAGAGCAGCAGCCTTTATCCCCGTGGATGAAGACCCTGTAGATCACAGAGGGTCACAACTTAGGAAATCCTGACTGTTCTGACTCCTGCAGGGCAGGGTCCCTTCCCACTTGCTTCTAGCTAGGACTTGGTGGCGGACACTGCCTAACTTTCTGCATTTCTCTCTGAGCCTAGTGAAATCTCCAAATTCGAAGATACTTTGCAGCATTACAAGATCTACAAGGATTTCCTGTACAAGCTGTCACCCAAGGAGTGGTTAGAAGAGCAGGAGATGAAGCGCCAAGCTCTTAAAAAGGCCAAGGAGCCTGGGGAGTTCACCAAGGAGAGCAGCATGGCCACCTTATTAGGGGAAAAAGGTAGGGCAAAGAGAAGGGTGCCCCCCCCCAAGGGTGGATCCTGGTAGTGGTTTAGAGAACCTGTACCCAGCTTGAAGGAACCCTGTATATATGGGACCCCATCCGGTCCTTTCTTTCATGACTGGCTCCACACATAGGAGTACCTACTTTGAACACCCAAGGAGCTCACAGTTCAAGCTTTCCAGTCAAACCAAGGGCTCTCTTCCCAAGCATTTCTCTGCTTCTTCTCCTGGGCTGGGAGCCTGAATTACCATGGAAAGTCTGGGTCCAGCAATGGTCTGATGGGGTTTTCATTTGCTTCCTGTAGGGTCTGGCAAAAGCAGGATAGCCTTGCTGTGGAAAGGTATGACTGCCCCAGTCCAGAAGGGACACACACCTCATGCCAAGGGCACATACAAACCTTCCCCCTCTTCTCCCCAGAAGTTCAAAGCTTGAAGAAATCCCCAAAGCTTACACAGTCTGGGCATGCCCCATCCAGCAGTCAGAGCCTCCCACAGGTTGGCCAGATCAGCCAACCCAGCCTGTACAGTGAGCTGGACTCCAGACTGTGAGTGGTCTCCAGGGGCTGGGGGGAAGCAAAGGTCATTAAAGGAGACAGTTAGCATGGCAGGGTCACAGGGGGAGGGGCAAGACATTTCATGTGACTATTGGGGAGGATGAGGAGAGGGAAACCAGCTGAAGGTCACCCCATAAGGCTGCCCCAGGTGTCTGGTTCTTGCCCTGGGGTGACTGAGGTAGTCAGTAGCCCTAATGACAGCACAATAAAGGAGAGTGGAGGGGCTATTCCTCAATGAAAGACATGTGCCAGGGGCAGGGCAGCTTTTCCTGTCTGTTGGCTATCCCAGAAGGCTCAGCAAGGCCCCATATTTCAGAGTCCCAGAATATTGGATGCACAGTAAAAGCCTTGCAGTTTGCAATGTAGTCTTGAGCCTGAGCCTAGGATCTGAGCCAAGGTGGTTCCAGGCAACATTATTGGTGGTGTATGGTGTAACAGCATGCAAAGTGAAAAGTGCATGTGTGTACTCAGAACCAAGTCTGCAGTGAATGCACAATGCAACATGGGTGAGTGCTGTCCAAAACACCCCAGATTAATTATACTTCCTTTGTTTGACTTTTAATTATTTATGGTCATTGCATGTTAGGAGACCTTTCACTGTTGCCCAGTTTTTCCCCTCACACTTAACTACATAACCCCCCCCCATGAGATTGGGACCCACAGTTTGAGAAGCTGGGAACCGGGCAGGGTGGTGGTGGTGTCCGCCTTTAATCCCAGCACTCAGGAGGCAAAGTCAGGTGGGTTCTGAGTTTGAGGCCAGCCTGGTCTATAGTATGTGTTCCAGGACATCCAGGGCTACACAGAAAACCCTGTCTCAAAAAAGAAAACAAAACAAAAAGCGGGGAGCTAGGTGAACACAACTGGACAGATTATGAACTGCACAAGGTCACAATTGAGAGGACCATATCCCTTTGGCGGTGGATTCAAAGCAGCGGGGCACAGCAGTCTCCTGAAGTTCCTTGAGTCAGTGACTGAGCTGAGCTATGCACCTATATATCTCCACCTCTACCTCACATCCCTGGGCACCTGTCCCCCAGATAACACACCTGTAGCTCCTGGGCACAGTCCAGTTGGAGTAGGTGGGGATCACTGGGAAGGGCTGGAAAGCACGTGGACGTGGCGTCCATGCAGTGTGGTGGCAAAGCAGCCTCTGCATCCCTGTGAGCTGTCTCAGTACAGTCCCTGCCCTGTGTGGTGCTGCTTGCAGTCAGCTGGGAAGAGCTTGGTATGCCCAATGGCTATGAGTGAGGCAGGTAACCAGACCTAATCCAGGTGGCCTCAGAGGGGCACTCAAAACAAATGGTAAGTAGGAAGGTACGTACGATGTAAGTGAGGGTACAGAAAGTATGATCAGGGCAGAGTAAGCTAGTGGACCAAGAGAAGGTAGTCTTCTAACTGGGGACTCATGACTGAATTTTGAGTGTTTCTTGACTGTGGGACCTCGATGGGGGCTGGTGCAGTATGGGGGAAGGGAGAGGTAGAGAACACGTTCCATCCATGTCTTTAGTCCTTTGACACCTCCCCCCTTGCCACTTGTGGCCTAGACTGGTCCAGGAGCTCTGATCCCACTGTCTGTCCTCAGGTCAAGCCCTACTGCGCCATCACAAGACGACACTGACAGCGATGGGGAGGTCTGTGGCAGGGCTCTCTCCCCTCTTGCACCCCCAATCAAGTACTCTACACTGCTCCACCAGGCCCCGTCCTATACAGCACCCTCTCTGCCTACCCCTCACAGGAGCTGGCACTGTACTTCACTGAGCCCCAACAGCTCTTGGATGTCTTCACACAGTTAGAGGAACAGAACCTGTCCCTGATTCAGAACACACAGGAGATGGAGGAGACCCTGGATGAGCTGAACATCACTCTGAAAAACACCCAGATCCGCATGTAGGTCACCATGCTGCCCCCTTGCCACTCCTGCCCCCATTGCACTATCAGCTGCCCCTTCCTTGTATAGGGTCTGGGTAGATACCACAACCTTGGAGCCATCTTCAGTCAGAAGGCAGCATTGTGGACCTCCCATTCAGCCCTTCTGCCATTAACCCAGGCCCTGGGAAGCCAGCCTTGCCATGTGGAAGGCCACCATACCCTAGGGCCCTCAGGCAGGCATGGTTTGGAAGGGACCAGAAGCTGACCTTCAAGGCACTTCAGCTATGGGGATGTATCAGAGGTCCTCACACCACACCCCTGGCCCCAAGATGTGAGGAAAGAAAGACGTTCCTTGCTAGGGACCTGCAGCATTTGGGTGGGCACCAAGCAGCAGAGGTACAGCTGTTGGGAAGGCTCTGGAGTCATCCTAGGATGAGTGGAGCCTGGGAAGACAGGTCTGTCAAAGTCTGTCTAGAACAGCAAGGGACCAGGGCAATGGAAAGACTCTAGAGAAACCCAAGGTCCTAGATGTAGTCAACAAGGCAGCAGGGGAGGCAGGAGCTGGTCTCACTCCCACCCAGAGCTCCCTGGATGCTCAAACTCATAATCCCTGCTACAGGGTGTGGCCACCAGCCACCCCATCCCAGTTTCCTCCTCTGCTCATTCCAGAGCCCAAGGGGACTGAGTAGGGAATGTTGGGCTGGGGTACTGGGTGAGGGTGTTGTTCAGGCTCATCCACCAAGGCCCTAAACTCTGAGCAAATTTTCTGGGTGGGCCCACGACCTGCAAGGGTCAGGCTGGGCCTCTTCACGGGAACTTATGCTGGATGGCAGCGACGGCAGAAAGACTGATACACTGGCTAGTAGGAAATGTTAAGGGCAAGAGACTAGTGGCTTTTCCACTGACATCAGGTGCAAAGGGTGGGTAACTCCTCTTTCTGCACTCCTGGTGGGCAGAGCCTCCACTCTTCTACACTTACGGCCTCAGGACAGAGCTCTGCCTACTAGGTCATGCCTAGTGGGAGCCAGGTGCTGAGGGAACTGTCTGACCCTGCAGGGACAGGGAGGTCAACCTGCTGAAGCAGTGGATCACCACCATGATGATATCAATCTCCAAGGAGGAGGAGTCAGCAGCAGAGCTGCAGCTCAAAGCCCGCGTTTTCCACTTCGGGGAATATAAGGGTGACCAGCAGGTAGGGACAGGAGTCTCAGAGCAGGGCCCAGGCCCAGCACCTCAGGCCCTGCTCACTCCCTATGCTCTGTGTGCTTGGTGTGGCATGTGCCCCAGGAGTCTGCTCACCTACTCCCTCAGCTGCCTGCACTGCTTCCCAGACTCTGGATAGCAGGAACAAGGGCGGGCCAGGAGCTCAGCACGCTAGTACAGAAATATCATTTATTCACTCAGGTGTTAGCTCTTTCCAGGACTGCCCAGTGCCTTGTGTGGCAGATGCCACCTCAGGGGCCTGACTCCTGCCTGGACAAGAGCTACTGGGTACTGGCTATGGCCAGGCCTGACTAAGCCTTTTTGTCTGCTGCTGCTCAACAATACCCACTCAATACCCACATAGCAGTTGCTACCTGCTTCCTCAATGTCAGACAGGCTCAAGAGAAGTGAGCTCATCTACCCTGGGCCTCACAGAATGTGGTCCTGTGGGGAGCTGGGGTCAGTGCATGGCTCCCTGGAACAGGGACTGGGCCTCAGTGGGCTTGCTGAAGAAGCTGGAGGAAGGGCTGGTATATGAGATGAGTCAGAGCATGACCACAGGAGCACTAGAGCTATTCTGGCTAAGAAAAGCAGGTACCATTGCTCCACCCCACTCTCTGAGCCCACACTGTGGTTGTTCCATCCTGGCTGGCAAGCAATCACTGCTGGTGTAGGCAGGCTATCATGTGAGGGTGAACGGGGCCTGCAGCCATGCCACACCGCTGGCTGACTGTCCCCAGGACAAGCTGCTGGAGAGCCTGAACCACAAGGTGCTGGATGTGTATCGGAAGTGTGTGGGCATGCAGCAGGAGGCCAACCTGGGCACAGTGCAGATGCTGACTGTGGTGGAGCACCAGCTGGATGAGCTGCTAGAGAATCTGGAGAGAGTGCCTCAGGCTAAGATTGAGCAGGCTGAGAAGGCCAAGGAGAGGGAGCGGCGCATGAGGTGAGCCACTGTAACCAAACTTCTATAACTGCAGCTCTGGCTTGGGTGCAGGACGCTCCTCAGCATCTACCCTTGTGTGTTTCTTGACCAGAGAGACAGGCTCAGGTCTCTGTGATGTGAGGCCAGGCCTCTGTGGGTTCCAGAGGGCAGGGGTCATGGGACACAACTATTTGCAAAGTCTGTCTGTCTCTCCTAAGCATGGGGCCATCTCCTCTGGGGTCCCAGCACCTTAAGACTAATATCCTAGCTAGGTGCCAAGGTGTAGGACTGTGGGCACAGGGACTGAAGACAAAGACGTGGATCTGGGGAAAGGTGCTTTTGGGGGGTTGTGGTCTAAACCTTAGGTCACTCTCAAGTATGGTATTTACACCCCCTATCTGCCTTTGTCTACGAATGACAGGGAGGGCAGAGGGGGCATTTTCTACATATGAAAAGGCATGGACTGACCTGGAGTCTGAGTGGGAAAAGGGGTTCCTCCTAGGCCCGGGTCCCTGTAAGCCACCTCTTGTCTCCAGGCTTCGTGAAGAGAAGGTCAGGATGCAGAAGGAGCTGCAGGAGGAGCGGTTGCAGCGGGCTCGAGCCAGGGCCCAAGCTGAAATAAAAAAGAAGGTGAGAGGTGGCTCCAGGGCCATTCTAGAGTGTACCTCCTAGGCTCTCCAGCCTGAGCTCCCAGGCTTCCCTGAAGGCAAATTACTTCCCTGAAGAAACAGACAGGTGCTTGCAGTGCCAAGCTGGAGTAGAATAGTCTCCAAAGCCAGGCATTTCTAGTGCCCTGTCCTAGGGCTGTCCTCACCAGGACCAATCTCCCAGATGTGCTATTCACACAGCCCCTGCCAGGTGCAGATGCTCAGCCACAGAACTCCCATGAACACCCAGTCTCCGGGTCCTGTTGCTCTGTCCACCCCACAAACAGACCCCAGGTCAAAGAACTGCTTGTTGTTAGGCCTGTGTCTTTGGGGTCTGAAGCCCTTGCCCTACAGAAAAAGAACTGTGGCATCCTTGTGCCTTTTTGATGTGACAGCAGAAAGTCTGGCCCTGAAAGCAGGCCTGGAGCCAAGCATGGTCCCTGAGAGACAGGGGAGCTGGTGGGCGTCTATGAAACATGGCTGCCCATTTTATTGCTTGGAAAGATGAACACCATTAATAAGATAGTACAAAACATCCCAGTGTTTAGTTCAGAAAGAAAGCTGAACACATAATTCCCTTCAGAAGATGCAGCTCATTAGGAGAAAGGGCATCCAGGCCATGATCAGGACTCAGATGGCAGGGAGAGCATTAGACAGAAAACAGGACAATATATGGAGGTCTAAACCTAACAGGGCCTTAGCAGGAAGGGGAGGCTTTTCCTTCCTGGAGAGGATCTTTATTAAGAGAAGGGTTTGGGGGCAGAGGGGAAGAGAGAGAGAACACATGCTGCCACGAGAGGGATGACAGGACAGAGGAACCCCTTCAGAAAGCAGCCTTCAGAGAACTTCCCCAAGCAAATCCAAGAACAAAGGAGATAGCTAAGTTTTGGGAGGCTGGCAGACAGATTCATATTACATGATTCAGTTCAACATGTATGTGACAAAGAGCATGGAGGAGTTATGTATTGGTTAGGACCATTGGTCAGGGGCTATTGTTGGACATAGAACAGACAGCTTAACTCAGAAAGAGCTGAAGGTTATGGGATTGGGCCTTTTAGGAGGGATCCCTGTCTTTTACAGGCCGACCTCTAATGTGTTCTGTCACATTGCAGGGTCTCCTGTGGAAGCCCTGAGCTAGGAAATACTTTAACTCTTGCCCTTCAGAAAGTGTGCTCCGTGAAGCTGGAATGGTGACTGCTAGGCTGACCCACACTCCAGGTCCCGTTAGCCACTGCCACCCTTGAGTGGCTGGTCTGCATGACCAGGCTTTGCTGGCCCCTTCCTGAACCCTATGGCAGGGCATGTGAACAGCACGACATCTACATAGGCAGCATAGGCTCACCATGTTTATTGCCCCTGCAGAAAGGCAGGAGATTGGTAAACCGCTCCCATCCACCAGTCATCAAAATAAAGGAGGTGTCTGAGTACGTAATAATGGACAAGGACAAGGAGGAGATGCTCTTCTTCTTCACTTAGCAGCAGAGCTGGCTGAAGGCTCAGGAAGAGGTCAGTAGTTACTGAAGGCAGGGACTGCGAGCCGGAGGGACTAACTTCACCCCATGCTCTCCTGTCAGCCTCCTTACTCAAAGGAAATAAAACCATGTCTCTCGGGAGTCTGAGTGACCTGTTGAAGGAAGCCTCTTGGAACCCCTCTTTTGTTATTTCACCCAAAATGTGTTCGAGGGACAGAACACTATCATGGTTCTCATCAGAGGTAGCTGCTTGGAGAAAAGCTCAAAACCTGTCCCCCAGGAGGGCAGGGTGTTGCTTGCTCTTGGAGACAAAAGAATTGGTGGTCAGCTGGGCAGAAGGGGCAAGAATCTCAACATCATGCACATAACTTTAATGAAACCAGAGCAAAACCTTTGGTACATGACACACAAACACTTTTATTCATTTGTACTAAGAGTTGGGTGTGTGGCAGCAGGAAGCTCCAGTGCTCAGAACATGACAGCCCATTCTGTCACTTGGCAGACACACCTTGGAGGCTGTGGGAGAAGGAAGCTTCTCTGTGAGGTGGGCTCTGGAGGCAGGTGACAGTGGTACCAGGCTGCCCATGGAGTGGGGAGGGCCCTGATGACAGGTGGGCAAGTCCAGTCCCTACACTTGGGCCTGTGATGCAGGAGAGACCTGTGGAAAGAAGTCTTCCCAAGTAGGATTCGCAATCCTACTTGAGTAGGGAGCAGTACCTAGGTAGATGGCACCACAGAGCCATCCAGAAAAGACTCATGCCCAAACTCAGGGCCCTCCCCAAATCCAAGAAACAAAGCAACTCAGATGGGGCAGAACCAAAACAGTATCTGAATAAGTACACACTCCAAAGGCCCAAGAAAAATGCATTTCTGTGTGACCCTGTATCCAGTCTTCACTAACAAATAAATATGTGCAAGGCAACCATCTCCCCTGGGAAGACAGAATCACTGTGAAGACACAGAAGGCCAGGGTCATATAATATCCTTACCTTCAACCTCAACCATAAAACACACCTATCATTCCAGCCCTACACATTAACATACAGCATTCAGAACCTCACTGTAGAGACTGAAGACAAGTTACTATTTACCAAGAATTCCAAATACAGAGTTTAGAAAAATGACTTTAAAGTCTGAGTCTAGAAAGAGGGTCTATTAGCAGGCCACCCCAATCGCCTTTCAGACTAGCTGCCTGTGCAACTTGCCTCAGCCTGAATTTGGCTTCACCATGGCATACAATGTAGTGAGACCAACACACCCACCAAGACCATCCTAGCAGGCAAGAAGCAGTCTGTCACACAAGATCTCAGAAAAGAACCAAATTTCTAGATGTCTCGGGCAAAATGTTAACACACTACAATAGAAGGCTCTGTCCAGACATAGTGCAGAGATGTACCTGAGCAGGGAGCCATGCTCCATCCACTTACTGCAGGAATCTTTTAATATAACAAGTGCTACCCAGCTCAGGCCCATGGGGACCTGGGAAAGGCTGGAATGCAAACACATGGCATGGACACGGTGTCTGTCTCACCGTGGGCAACCTGTGGAGGCAGTTTCAAAGAGTATAGCCCATAACTGGCTCTTGCTGGACTAGAATGAAAGCACTATCCATGCATGTACCACGAAGTCTCAAATTATCAGGCTGAACTGCTGAGCAGAAGTCACATGAGAGCTCCCGGTCCACACCACAATCATCTGAGGTCTGGAAACACATCCTGGAACATGTTCTTGTTTGCTCAGGCTGCTGTCACTGAAGGTCCTGCAGGTTGATAGTGCTTCCTAGTGCCTGCACACTCTCCAGCCCAGCAGACCCTCCAGGTGATGGAAGCACCTCCTGCAAAACCAAGCAGAAAAGTGAAGAGGGGTGGGGTAGGAAGAGAAGGAGAAGGCACAGCAAAGACTTATCCCATACTTTGTCCCTTCAAAGAACATTTTTTTGACCCCAGCACAAGGCAGAGACAAGCATCTCTGTGAGTTCCAGGCCAGCTAGTCAGGGCTACATAGTGAGACCCTGCCTCAAAAACAAAATAAAACAAAACCAAACCCAAAATACTTAAAACAACAGCAACAACAAAATGTGAACTCAGAACCATTATGCTTTCCCAGATTTTTTTCTAGGCTTACTGATGGGTCCATATATATTCAAGCACCCATGTACATTCCTGTAAAACAAAACAAAAACCAAAAATTCGAGATAATATCTGCTTATAGCCCGCAGGCAGTAGGAGGCCCGTGCAGAGGGATGGCCATGGGTGGTACCCATCACTTTCCTGCTAGAATCCAGCACTTCTACTTTGGTCTTGTAGACTCCAAGCTGTAGTGGGCAGGTCTCAGGTCACTAGTAGTTTGTACTTCCCTCCTTTATTGCCTCTTGCTCACTTCCCCACCACCCCATATCTTCTTCCTTCCTTTTCTGTGCTTTTTAGAGACAAATTCTTGCTCTGTGGCTCAAGTGGCTTCAAATGTGCAGTTCTTCAACCCTTGTCTCCTGGTTAATGGGTATCATCTACGTCTATCACGTCTGGCTCAGATTTCCTTTCTTTAGGGATAGTGTTCTGAGGGGCTTAGAACAGTACAAATGACATTTCTGAGGAAGGTCGGCAGCCTGAAAAGTGACTTTCATTCAGACCTAGAGCTGCCCTGGTGGCTGCCCACTCTCAGCTTAACCACCACCTACTTAGCACAGCTAGTGAACATATCTGGGTGCATCTCACTCATGGGGAAGTTAGAACTGGAGTGTGCAGTGCTCACAGGCACACTACGTTTCACCTGTTCCACAAACAGATACTGCAGTGTCAACCAAGCCTTATTTGAAGCTGTGACCCCATCTTTTCAAAAAAAGTTCAAGGTGGCTGGGCTTGACCAGAACCCAGTGCATCTCCAGGGCAAGTCTATGGCAGCTGCTAACCCACGCTATAGCCTCCTGACATGGGAAACCTGTCCATCCTGGGATGGATGCATTCTACTGAAAAGATCAAGACCTGTAGGCACCCAGACCTGGAGGACGTAGACAGGCAGATCCACGGTGAAGTAGGGGTGGAAGGCAGAGCGCTGTGGGCTGAGGGCCAGTGGCAAGCCTCCTTCACCTGAGGGGTCATCCTGGGGAGGCAACATCAAGAACTATCACACACTGGTAATCAGGAAGCAGAAGCACCGGTCCCTCCATAGTTCTCACTTTGAATCCAGTCCAAAGTTCAGTGTAGTCTGGAATCTTCTGCTGCCTGACTCCCTATGTTTATTATTTATTTCAACACTCAAAAACTGTCCCCTGTCCCAACAGTACCGCTCCTCCTATAGTGTATTAAATAAATTCTGTGTGGACACCCTGGTACTTTCTCAAGCCCATGGGAAGGCCTTCTCTCTGTTCCCATCTCGCCTATGGGCCAAACAGAGGCCTGAAAGCAGAAGCCACAAGATGAGGCTGCCAGGTCCCCAGAAGCAAGTCAAGAAAGAATGGTTTTCCCTTCTCATATGCACATTTAATTGTTGTGCTGTGGGCTGCGTTCCTGCCACCCAGCTCCTGGCCGCCTGGCTAGCTTATGCCCCGAAATAACAACACACAAACTGTATTCATTTAAGCACTGCTTGGCCCATTAGCTCTAGCCCTTACTGGCTAATTCTCATATCCGGATCAACCCATCTCTAATAATCTGTGTAGCACCAGTCTTACCGGGAAAGATTTAGCATGTCTGACCTGGCAGCTTGTTTCATCGCATCTGCCCTGGGGAGCAGCATGGCGTCTCTGACCTTACTTTCCTTTTTTCCAGCATTTTATTTTGTCTACTCCATCCACCTAAAGGCTGGCCTATCAAATGGGCCAAGGCAGTTTCTTTATTAGCCAATGACCTTTCTCCATCATTTAATTACAGCTGCCTACCACCCCCAAACTGAGCACTCTGTTCTTAAGCACTCCATCCTCCCACTTCCCCAAGGACCTTCTAAATGCCATTTCCATCTCTGACAACAAAACTGAAGCTGAGGGCCAATTAGCTGTCAAAAGACAGGTGAAAGAGTTACACCCAGGTGCACACACTTTCCAGTGGGCTCATTTTCTGCCTGTGGTGGCACTTTTCTTACAACCTCTTTACCCTATACCCTGAGCCCTAGGAGTGTCTTCTGCAAACTGAACTGCACACGGCGGTTATACTACTTTGGGACAAGCCTCCCACTCTTTTCGCTGTCCCTATCTCTAGGAGTCCTTGATCTCTCCCACAGTTCCAAGCTGTTCTACCATTGGGTCAAACTAGGAGGGAGGAGCATGATTTTCAGCTCATTTCTCTACACAAGTCCAAGTCTCTGCCCACTAAACCCTCACATGCTTCTTTTTTGGTCTAGAACCCTTTCATTGCCTCTTCCCCAGGCCACTCTTTGCCACCCATCCCCCTATAGGCTCTTTACAGCCTCCTACCCCTGGTCCCACCTCTTTCCTTCATGGTTCTCTCCCAGATGGACCTTGCCTGTCTCTAAGCTCTCCGAAGTAACAGGAACAGCTCCACCCTCAGTCTCTGACAACTAGATTTGCACTGGCCTACTGGAGTTTCATCTACAATTCTAAGTGGTGTGCACCATGCAGGTGTGTGCGACTGAGTCAGAATATAGCCAGATCTCTCAACTTCCAAACCTCTTCCTTCCTCATTCAACCTCCTCAGAGGTCAGCCTGGTAGTGCAGGTATGTATGGGGCTACTGAGTGACTTGGCAGTGAGCTCCCATAGATGGCTGTCAAATAAAGGTCTGTTGAGCCCCCAAAGAGGTGACTGAGCCCTATCTTCAGTGACCAATGAGAAAGCAGAAAAATCAAAAAGGCCCTACCACTTTCACATGAAAGCCTGTACCAGCTGCTGTGCAGGCAGTGGTACTCAGAAGCATGGCCAGAGCAGTCTAAAGAGAGTTTATAGGAGAGTCTGGGTAGAGGTGGGGGCAACATGAAAACCAGCAGCTGTGAGGCTTACATATGGCCAGCTTGGGCAGTCTCAGATGCCTCCAGTCTGCATAAAACGGTCCCAAGCAGACCTTGGCAAGACAGAGGCACAAGCCATTACACCTCCAAGAGATGTGGGGAAGATGGACCAGGTTGAGGAGATTAGACACAGGGTAACACAGTGCCACAAACCTGATACGTCAGTCCTAACAAAGGCAAGGGCTTGCACAGATGCAGTGAGACAGGCTGGGAAGAAGAGAGAGGCTGGGATTATTAAGATGGCTGGGACAGGACACAGGACCTGGAGCAGTTTACTGAAAGGGCAGCGGCCACCCCTCCACCATCTTGCCCCTGCAGACCTCAGCATTCACGTGGGTGGTTCCTACCTGCAGAACAGGGATCTGGACACACTGCAGACCAGCTGCAGGGGCTGGTGCTGGCAGATTTCCATTGGGTACCATGAGGTTTCCACAGAAACAACTATGCTGACCTGAGTGGACATGAGGATGGTTGGTCATGCCGCCTTTCATTTTCCCATGAGCAGTCTCAGATGTTCCTAAAACCAAGCAGATAAAAACAGCACATCTAACAATGCTTCCCTGGCTGGGCTCTGGCCCTGACTGAGAATTTTTGAGGGAGAAGCTTCATGGTTCCCATCATCCCATATAGCTTCACTGACTTGAACATTGTTCCAAAGGAATTTTCATGAGGTAAGAGGTAAACAGACAAACCTACCAGATTTTAATGGAAAACTTACCAAACCTATTATAATCATTTTGCCTGACAGAACCTGAATCTAGATGCTCCTTCTCTGAAGGCCATGTCCCTAAACTCCCACAGCTCCTGGAAGGTAGAAAACTCAAAAGCTTTAGCACTCTGCACACAAAGATGTGCCATGGAAGCTGGCTTTGCCACCCAGCAGACCTTCTAGTTGCAGCAAGACTTGTTTCTTTTTCTTTTTTAAACATGGAGGTCAAGCGGTGGTGGCAAGCCTTTAATCTTAGCACTTGGGAGACAGAGGCAGGCAGATCTCTGTAAGTTTGAGGCCAGCCTGGTAAACAAAGTGAGTTCCAGGACAGCTAGAGTTGTTACACAGAGAAACCCTAGCTTGAAAAACCAAACCAAACTAAAAAAATCCATAGCCCTCAACAAGGCACACAACTCCCACGTACCTGCTTATCTCACTCATGAAGGTCACCAGCACCTCGTGTTGTCCTGAGTGTGTTGTACTCATGTTTGTGGCTGGTATGATACCTGGGACTTCCCTTTGCTTTTCTCACAGCCTGCTTTCTTGGGCGAGGTGAGGGCGCTAAGGAACAATTTCTTAGAGTGCAAATATTGACTAGGTTGATGGACCAGGTGAGGAGAGCCCATGTTGTAAGCAGAGACTAAGCTCTCCTCATGCAGGAAGAGTGGTTCCACTACAGTTTCAACTCATCTGCCAGAGTCTCTGCCAAAATCCCTGCTTTATGCAGTTTTCCTACCTAAGTGCTTCCTCTGTTCATAGCAGATCAGGGTTGGGATTGGGTCTGTCAAAGCAAGAAGCTTCCAGTCACTGCTTCTTGAACATCTATACTATCTTACTCAGCTCTAGAACTATACACACATGAACTTTTATGCTTTTAAATTTCGTATTAACCCAGCATGCTTCTCTAGCATAAAAATAAGGACATAGCTAGTGTGTGCTGTGTGTGTGTGTGAGTGTATTCTACACTGCATGTCCTAAGGTTTGCCTGGGTGTTTTTCAGTGTAGCTGTTGCAAGGATAAGAGTGTAAGGAATTCATGTTTCCAGAATATTCAATCCCAGTCATGCTGGACACCCACCTTGTTAAGCCAGGTGCTCAGAGTGGGTTATCCTTTCCTTTGCCAACCTATATGACTTCCTATTTATCCTTTCCAGTGAACTTAAAACTGACAGGTGAATTTTTAACTATTTGGTTGTTGGAATTTGAGTTTTTTAAAAAAAGAAACTGAGCAAAATAAGCCAATAATATGACTTGAAAGTTTTCTGCCAAAAATCTGGCAGACCTTACCCTGCCTGTCCTTGTCACTTGTGGCCCTGGAATGGCTTATTTTTGTTTTGTCATTACCATCTACTTTTTTCCACTATCTTCTTTCCTGTTCAACAGAAAAGCAATGAGCTGAGTGACCCATCATAGTGCCACTCTTTCCCACAGGTCTCTTGAGACTATTCATAATTTGTGCTGAGGCCTTTCCAAGTTTAATGATATCATCATGATAAGCTATCACCATGTTCCTCTTCACCAACCTCTGTAAACCTCCCATCAGAGAGTCAAATACTGCCACGAAGTTGTTTTGATGTCTTTCCTAGATTCTCAGGGAATTGTCTTTGGCTGTTCTCTAATAAAAATGGTGATGGCTTCCCAGCACTAGGGAGTCAGAGGCAGGTGGAGCTCTGTGAGTTCGAGGCCAGCCTGGTCTACAAGAGCTAGTTCCAGGACAGACTACAAAAGCTACAGAGAAACCCTGTTTCAAACAAACAAACAAACAAACAAACAAACTGGCGATGGCCACTATTATTAGGGGGACATCTTGGGTTCTCAGTTAATTAGGCCTGGAAGACTGTGACAGTTACTGATTGATTGTAGAGACACCATGGTTTTCCGGTTTTTGACATGGCCAATAATGCTGGCAGGCTGCCTAACTAACCAGGAGCCCCTTGAAGCTCTAGGCAAGCCTTACCCACTCCTTACAGTCCACTTCAACTGAGGGAGGGCAGACATAGCACATGGCCTATGGGTTCGGGTAATCCTGGGACCAGTCTGCCTTAGATTCTAGTCCTGGTATTGATCCTCATTAGCTATTACTGTTTCATGTTCCAAGATCCTCATCCAGAAATGGAGATAACAGGACATATACCTTTCAGAGTTTTAGAGAGGACTAGGGTTGGCTAATAGACACAATACAATGACTCAGAACCAGGTCAGGTGCACAGAAAAACTTAGATACGACAACTCAGTCAGGTTTTAATATGAAGGGTATTTTATACATACACTAAATATAACTATTTGAAATGTGTTCCATGGCTAGTGATCTGTGTATGTTTTATTACTCATTTAGCAAGTATTATCTACATCTTCATCATGTGATACTTCCCCCAGAGCTCCCAATGGATGGCTTGTAAACCTATCATCAAAATGCAGTGGTAGCTGACGGTACTTCATACCACTAGACCCAGCATTTAAGATAGGATAGTTTGGGACCAGCCTGGGCTACATAATGAGACCCTTTACAGTATACTCTGCTCCCACCACCCCAGCAGTATGGAGACAACAATGGGGACAAGGACAGAAGACTACTACCAGGGCTCCCCCAGTAGCACCTGGAACCTGATCCTGAGATCAGAGAGATGGGGCTCAGGTGGGAGGGAACCAGACAGGCTGCTGTTGTGTGGCAGGAAATATCTCCCTTGTCTGTCTCTTTGTACTGTTCCTCTTCTAGACTCTGGTGACACCATTTTTCTTGGTCCCTTCTCTTTGGTAGGGGGTAGTCCCTTACTGCTATGGTCACTCTGGATGTTTGCTTCTCAATGATTAGCGCCACTGTGCTCAAGTGGCTGCCTGCAATGATGCCTTTAGTTGTGGTCAGGAGAATGAAAGAGCTCAGGCTCAGAACAGAGATGACCAGAGCGCATCCAAGATCATTTACAGACACAGCCTGTAGAGAGCAATCATTTAACAGTCCTCAAAGGCCGGTGCCTAAAAGAGCTTTACCAAACTTAACACACAGAGAAGAGAGGCTAGGCATAGCTAGAGCAGAGGCACCTGGCTAACGGACAAACCATGTGGTGACAGTGTAAAGTCTATACTCCCCTTTGGTTCCCCAAAGCCACCTCAACTATAGGCCTGCATGTTCTAGGTGTGTGTGTGTGTGTGTGTGTGTGTGTGTGTGTGTGTGGCCCATAAGGCGGGCCAAAGCTCCTGCAGCTAAATGACATTCCCATGAAATCCAAACCCAACTAGTGCTTTGCACTTAAACTTCCATGGAATTTTACAGATGTCACTAAATTCGCTCATAGAAAGAGAAGTGACAGCAATGTGACTCCTGGGCTGACAGCAAACCTCTTCCTTCAAGGAGTCCCTTCTTCATTCATGATGGCAGCCAAAGGAAACCTGTGATACACATGGCCAAAGATATTTGTTTTAAAGTGAAAAGATTACAATGAGGGTAAGATCACTGACTCAAGCCTCAACTCAGCCACCAACTCACTCGGGCATTTCAGCCACATGCACATGGCACAGCCACATAGCTCTCTGGCTATAGACTAGGCTTTGCTGGGATGAGTAGGTCACCCCAGGGCTACCAAAGCAATTGAGTGGAAAGCACATGCCTACCCTGGCTTCTTTCTCCAGCTTCTCTGGAAAGGGAATCACACATCTGTCTACTAATGACACCAGAGAGCTTGGGAAAGCTTCACAAGCCACTCAGAAGAAATGCCTACTCTACTGCTTGCTATTTTAATGTGACAGTTTTAATTTCAGTTTTTAAAATTACAAAATTTATGTATTCTCAAATACAAAAAGTAGAAATGACCACAGTAAAATATTCACAATCTTCACACCCAGTGTTGGGTGAGACTATCCATGAATGGGCATGTCTTACCTAACTTCTGTTTCTATGCAAGTATATACACAGATGTCCATCCATACACCCATCGTTCTTGTAGACTGACTCACTAAAACATTCACAAAGTGTACGGCTTTGTTGTCATACATCTGAGTTGTAAATATTCTCTTACCAAAAATTTTGGTAGAATAACAGCTTGCAGACGGGTCCTTTACACGGACTCCTGGTATCTTCATAAGCCAGACAGTAAGGTGCAGCTGCACATGTAATCATTACCCAGGTTTGCTATTTTCCTCTTGGAATCATCACCTAATGACTCTGTAGACACCCAGGTCATCTTCAAGAGGGCCTCCTTGGATGCCTATGCAGCCACGCTGGCAGTGTTCTGTAAACACTTGTTCATGGTAGTGCTCATCGGCCTCGCCACCTTGAGTTCTCATCAGATGTGGCTCTGGTCAAATCTGCTGACAAGATGTGTTTACCATGCCTCTGGTGCCTTGGGTCTCCTGCCAGCACATGTGTAACATGTGAAGACTTGCCTAGCCTGCCAAGGTGACTGTGGGACCAAATGGGTCCTTCTGTTACAGCAGGTAGAGCAGAGTGCAGTTAAGTGCTGGCTGTTGTTACAGCGTTTTCAAAAGCCCCAAACCCTCTGAATCCACAAAAGGTAGCACTCGATTGTTAGAAGTACACAGGGTCACCTCTGCCACATGCAAGGATGCACCAGGCCCTGTTTCTGTGTCCTGGGCTCCGGTTTGTGACTCTACCCATGATACACCATCATTCTTTCTCTGCTGGGCTATTGTGGTAGACATGTGACAGACTTGAGCATTTAGTGTAGTCTCTAGACATCCCCTTGCTTTCTTACCTCATTCTGTCCTCAAGCCTCCTTGGAATTCCAAGTGAGAGTGTCACCACCCTGTGGGATAAGTGTCAGGCCTGTAACACTCCTTTTCTTCACACCCAGTTTTAGGGGCCCCTACTTCTAGACAGGCCCCAACTCCCTCTCACTGTTTGGCCACCACTGACCCCTAGACACGTTGGCTTCAGCTGGATGGCCACAGAAATCCCTAGACATTCTTGTTTCCTTCCATGCATGACATCTGTTTATTGTCAAAAGAGCAGGTGGAATGGCCTTTTAAGACATCATGTCCCTTTTCTACTGACCCTTGCAGGGAAGACCAGAGATGTGATTATGGCTTATAAGGGGTACAGCTGGGTCACCTTAGTGCCTCCACTCTAGCTCTGCCTTGCTAGTCTCTAGTGAGGTCAGCCTGACTTCTCTTTGGACAGTCCAACCACACTGCAGTTTCAGGCCCTCCCTAGATTGTCTTCCACTGTTTCCATCCCTGTGGCACCTTCTCATCTCCAGGTATCTTTTCTGATGCCCCTGTCTCTCCTACTGAGAACTGAAGTTCTTCTCATCCCTTCCTGGTTCTATCTTCATTAATTTCATCATTTGATTTACCCAGCCTTTTCTCATCAGGTACTTCCATTCCACTCAATGGATTGGTTATCCACTGTTTACCTTTCCCTGGTGTACTGGAGGGAAGAAATTACACCACCAGGGAACAACCCATCTCTGCCTTTCAGCTAACTTCTGTTGTCTTCTCCATGTAGGAGAATACCTGCCTGCTTGTGAAATTTCCTCCTGCAGGGCTGCTGTGACCCTGCAACCACATTTCTTCACTGCTAACTGCTGCCCTTTAGAGAACTCCAGATGGCAGACATTCTTTAACTGGACATTAAATTATCTCCTTTTTCTAATTTTTTAGCTGAATCTCTTGGGCTTTTCGACAATGAAGTCGCCTATAAATTATCAATCTCCTCCAAAGAATCCACCTTAGTCCTATTTTTGGTTTATTTTCAAGGCAAAACCCTTCAGAAGAACATAAACACCTATGGCAAGAATAGGAATAAAAGTTAGGCAGTGGTGGTGTGCGCCTTTAATCCCAGCACTTGGGAGACAGAGGCAGGTGAATCTCTGTGAATTTGAGGCCAGTCTGGGCTACAGAGCTAGTTCTAGAACAGGCTCTAAAGTTAGAGAAACCCTGTCTTGAAAAACAAAAACAAAAGAGTAAGAATAGGAGTGACTCCCAAATGACCTGGGCACACTTGTGCCCTTGAAGCACAGCACTGAGTGGGTGCTGGCTGCTAGTCTCAAACTCACCAGGTAGCTGAGGACAACTTTTTTTTTTTTTTTTTGGTTTTTCGAGACAGGGTTTCTCTGTAGGTTTGGTGCCCGTCCCGGAACTAGCTCTTGTAGACCAGGCTGGCCTCGAACTCCCAGAGATCCACCTGCATCTGCCTCCTGAGTGCTGGGATTAAAGGCGTGCGCCACCATTGCCCGGCCTGAGGACAACTTTGAACCTGTCCCCACTTGAGTACTGGTTATGACAGATGTGTGACACCAGCCAGCAGAAATCATCATGAAATTTCTATTTTCACCAGTGATGCCTATTAATTTTTTAAGGAATACAACTTAAGATCTGTTGAGGGCTGGAGAGATGGCTCAGTGGCTAGGAGTGCTTGCTATACAGCACTCAGGTCCAAGTTTGCATCCCCAGAGCCAACATCAACAAGCTGGGCATGGCTGAACATGCCTGTAACCCTAGAAGTGACAGGAGGAGAAGGCACAGAAACAGAATTGCTGGGTCTAGCTAGAAGACAAGAGGGATAGCTCCAGGTTGTGAGAGGCTCACCTCAAGGAAATAAGGGAGTGAAAAGTGTGGGATTGCTGATGTTCCCTCCTCTAGTAGTGCACAAACATACCTGTTGAGAAAACAGTAGGGCTCTTCAGAGTTTCCAATCCCTGTTTAGTCAGAATATAGTAAACACAAGATGTTCTGGATGCTGTTTAGAACACTTTACCTATTATTTTTAAGGAAGCACCTATGGCCAGTCTGTGTGGTTGACAGCCTTTGCTGTTCCTATCCTAGGTAGAGTACGGTATGTAGCCAACTGCACAATACACTGGTGCATGTACCTTTTCCATATTATAGTGTTCACATTTGTCTTTCAGAATGCTGTGCTGTTGCAAGTACTATAATGTACTATTACAGTGTATGTGATATGTTTATCTCTGTTTCCACTGACAGTGCAACTTTTCTTTTGTTGTTTTCCTTGATTCAAAGTCAGCAGAAATGGAAACCAATGGCCTGGATAACTGTGTGCATTTAAGAACATGCTTTGTTCCACCCAAGTCAAAAGTTCCAACCTGAACAAATGGTTACACAGCACTGGTTGTTACACGCTTGTTTTCCACCTTGTACTTCCTTTTCTTAAGAGGTTGCCTGTGCACACATTTGTACCTATCTTCCAGCCACATCCCTGGAAGAGTCATCAGTAGCTTATACTCCAAGTGTCCTACGGCTACAGTCTCATTTAATCTCCGCAAGAGATCCAAACAAGTGTTGCTACTGTTCAAGGGATCAAACTAGGTAACTCCAAGGCTATCACTTTCTGTTGTTATTAGGCGTTTTTTTTTTTTTTTTTTTTTTTTTATTCTACTACCCAAAGGCTTAGTAGGCTTTATTTTGGCTTCCAAATAATTTTACTTTGTAATTTATACAAATGGTTAGAAAACAAAGCCCTGCCAAGATTTTTCCCTATGAAGATGTTAGTTGTAATTTTCTTCATCCCTCATTTCATGTACTATGTCTACAAACATTGGGTACAGACTATATATAGTCTATCTAGTAAATCAACTTCATTAGCTGCATGAATAAACATCCTTCACAGCCTCACTGTTCTGCTGTCTGCACACAAGTTACAAGAGTCATTTTCAATACTGCTAGGCCTTTACTCATTCTCTCCCTAGGTTTCTACCATATTTCATTTTGCACTTGAGATCTAAGCTTTCAGAAAAAACGTTCTTTAACTCTGCTGTGTAACACATGGACAACAACCTCTCCATGGTAACGTTACCTCTGCTTTGGGGTTTGTTCTGAGTCACTGCTTGCCTTCCCATACATTTCCCTAAGGTTGGGCTTTGCTTAGATGTATTCAATCTTTGAATCCTGGCAATGCACTTAAGACTTGTTTATACTTTCAGAGTGACACAGAGGCCTTCGGGTTTTGGTCACACCGTGCCTCCTTTCCTTTCCCTGCTCTTAAGCCACTGCTCACTGCTTACTATGTGCAAGGACCTAAATTCAATCTCTAGTAATGACCTTCCTTCTCCAAAGGTATTTTCACATTGAGATTTCTTACACTGGTGATTCTGTTAGGAGCAGCTAAATGTCTGAGCTGAAGGTGCCAGCAGTGCTCTTGTATTACTCTCAGCAGCAGCACACTCAGAGTAGCCTTGGATTTCAGACCACATATCTTCTGAGAATGCACACGCAGTGTGGGGCTAACATTTACAGTAATGATGTCTTTCTGTTTGTTAAAGCCACATATGGTGTAGTCATACTGGGCTTCTGTGCTCAGACTTAAATACAATTCATAATCTCTCATCACAATGTCAAAATGCAGATACCCCAGAAACATAAATTTTCCCCTCAAACTTGTTGCCAAAATAGCAGCACAACCCTACCTGACGAGAAGCCACTTAGTCTGAGCTGATCTCACATAGAGGAATGTTTCACTATAAATACCAATACAGTAACAAAGAATGTGAAATACTGTGTACATACCTTCAAAAAATCATAACATTCTACATAGAGATCAATTAAAATGATATTTACAAATATTTCCTAGCATGGTCACTGAGAACTTAGGGCTTATAGTTCACTAGCAGCCAGCACAGTCTTGGACCCACAATCTGGTTGTAAATACCAGTTTCCAGTAAATGAACCAGGGCTCTCTGGAGAACTGGTTGACTGCAGGCTGGGACAAGTACATGATATGAAATTCAGGATAGGTTACATTGGAAGGGCACAAGAATACACTTTCAGGAACTCCCAACGGGCAGAGCCAGACACTCAAGAGCCACAAAACCAATGCTAGCCATACTATAACCTGAGTCTATGCCGAGAGTGATAGAGTGCATCAGTGAGTGGGGAGGGAGAGCATGTATCTGTAGAAGAACCCTCATACAAATCACCTGCACAATATCAGGGTCATACTGTCACAGCCAAGACTCACTGTCTAGTGTTATCTGTGGAAAACATGAGAAACAGGATATCTTCTGCACATAGTAAACAATTAGCCTTGCTGAGCTCCTGGAAGATGACCTAGGAGCCCTAGAATGTCCCGCCTGTAAGCATGTTTTTGCTTCCTGAATAGAAAGATAGCTCTGTAGTTAAAAGCATAGGCCGCTCTTGCAGAGGACCAAGTTTTGATTCCCAGTACCCATTTGCTAGCTCATAATCACCTGCAACTCTAGTTCCAGGGGATTATAATGCCATCTTTTGAGCTATAAGGGTACCAGGCACAGGCATGGTACATGAACATACATACAAGAACCAGCCTCACCCCCCCCCCAAATTAAAAACAAACAAACAAACAAACAAAAAAGAATGCTATGTTTCCCTGGGGTACTTAAGCCATTTCAGAGAGCCAATGACAACAGTGTGATGTATAGTATAGTCCTGGGTCACAAACTGCCAACCCTATCTCTGGAGGGGCTGGGCCTTACATAATTGAGTCCCAATAAGCGCTGTAGATAGCATGCTTCAGGTGAGTTCTTCTGGTCACCAGCGCTGGAAAAAGTTCACAATGTCCTCCTCACATAGATCCTGCTCTTGGTCTGATCCTGTCATTTCACTGCATAACACTGACTGAGCACAAGGGCTTTCAGTAGGCTGTGAGCTCCAGAGAATGACAGTTGGGGGCACATACCTGCAAAATATCTATGTCATGTCAATACACTTATACCCAGCACAATGCACAAAGGCACATCACCTCCAGCTCTAAAAGACCTGAACCTCATTCTAATCAAAAGAAGGCTTCAGGAAATGCACATGGAGAGTCTGCAGGCCAAGGAACTGTATTCTTCAAAAGCATCATGATAGGTAAGAAGGGCTGAGGCCCTGACATGCCTGGAGACCAGGAAGACGTGACAACAGAGCCCAGGTGGGAGTATGCTTTGGCCCAGGCAGAGACAGGACCAGGGAAACACCAGCCGAGAGTGAACGTCCCATGATTGTGACAGCAAATGTTGTCAGTAACAGATTCACCAGGGCTACAGAGAGGATGCAAGGAGTGGCTGGGTGACATGTTACACCTGTGGATGTGATGGTGTGTAGTGATGAGGCGAGCAGGCCTGCTTTTTGTCACGCCCGGCTCCCGCACGGCTAGCTTAGCCCTGGAAATAACAACACAGAAACTGTATTCATTTAAACACTGCCTGGCCCATTAGTTCTAGCCTCTTACTGGCTAACTCTCACATCTTCATTAACCCATTTCTATTAATCTGTGTTTACCACAATGTCGTGGCTTACTGGGAAAATTCTAACCTACATCCATATCGGGTTGGAGAGCCATGCATCTGCCACACAGCCTTCTTCCTCCCAACCTTCTGTTCTGTCTACTCCACCCACCTAAGGGCTGGCCTATCAAAAGGCCAAGGCAGCTTCTTTATTTAAACCAATGAAAGTAACACATAGACAGAAGACCCTCCTCCATTATTGGTGACACTACTATTGTGCACGGTCACCTGAGGCAGAAAGGGTCTGTAAGTGTAAACTTACAGTATATATTAGGAGAGGCACAGGTGGCTTCAAGGACTATTTAAAGGTGGGACTCCCTCCTGGCTGGTCACAGGATTTCAAGAGTGCTTTCTGAGAAAGACAGGTAGGTGGCAGAGATAATCCTTCACCCTGGCAGGGACATTTTGCTTCTTTTCACCCACAAAAGCTAGACACCTTGCAGATGCCACAGTTCTATTTCCCTTCAAAGTCTATAAAAAATTTAAAATTAAAATACATGAAATGCTGTGATTGTCACAGAAGGTGGCCAGAAACTACTCACAAAGACCTGACGCAGACTTAAGCACCTCAAGTTTCTCCTATCAATTATACCTCAAGGTGAAGAACAAGAAGCCACTCTTTAGACAAATGCCCTAGCTAATAAGAGGAAGGCAGAACTATTATCACCTTCTCTGCAGACCCCAGATGCTATGAAACAGTTCAGGTGACTCCACAAAGAGCCCAGCACCACTTCAGTTTTACTAACTCTCCTCTCTCCTAAAGGAATCAATCAGATCAAGCCCCAAGATGTAATAGCTAATTTAGGGAAACACATGACGAGAGGAAGTGCTCAATTACACCAGTGAGGCAAGCTGCAAAAGCCACCTGAGCAGGCAGGACAGACCAACCCACACAGCACTCCACCAAACACGGGAGAGTAGGAGAGACGCTATGGCTCTAAACCAGAAGAGTAGCTGCCAAGTACAGCCTTGGACTCCTCTGTGGATTCTAATGGCAACAGGTGTCAGCAGTGGGTATGGCATTTTAGACAACTGAAACCCGCAACATTTGCCAAATACCAATATTAAGGACTTTAAAAGTGTCTTTGATTTTTAAAATGTCATACTGCAGTTGATAACTGATGGAGGAGGGTCATCTTTCTATCTGTTGTTTCATTGGTTAAATAAAGAAACTGCCTTGGCCCTTTAATAGGACATAAAATTAGGTAGGCGGAGTAAACAGAACAGAATGCTGGGAGAAAGAAGCTGAGTCAAGGAGTCGCCATGATTCTTCCACTCCAGACAGACGCAGGTTAAGATCTTTCCTGGTAAGCCAGCTCGTGGAGCTACAGATTATTAGAAATGGGTTAGATCGATATGTAAGAGCTAGACAATAAGAAACTGAAACTAATGGGCCAGGCAGTGTTTAAAAGAATACAGTTTCTGCGTAATTATTTCGGGTAAAGCTAGCCGTGGGGGCTGCCGGGTGCCAGGAACGCAGCCCACCGCTCATATTACAACAGATAACCAAGTAATTAATCTCTGAAGATACTGCCCCAGCGTAGTGAGAGCAATAAATTTTGTACCTCAAGTCTAAAGCACTCCCTTTCCTCCAATTCCACAATTAATTACGACTGGGCTCAATAAAGTCATCTGACTTTCCTAATGAATTTGGCTTGCATGTGATAATTTTTTTTCTACAGACCTCCATTTCCCCTTTTATTTTCCCTGCAAGTTTTACACCGTAAGTTTTGGATTCTTGTGCCACAGAACTGTTCTAAGTCACAAGTGACACTGACAGGAACACTGGGAAACAGCTGTCTGAAGAAAACTATTATTTTAAATCAGAGCTATGGCATAAGAACAGAAAGACATAAAATTGCATCAAGTAAGTTTAAGCAAATGTAAAGATGAATGATGCCTGAGAACACCAAAGAGCTCTGCTGACATTAAACAGGATTCACCAGTCTCCATTCAGCACTGTACCTTCAACCCATGTGCAGAAGGGGCAGCACTCAAGACCACAGACTTATGTGATACTCATGTGACACTGTTTTGTTTCGTTTTCTCATTCAGGTGAGCTGCTGCTCTTAAAGGTTCAGGCTGATTCAACCAGAGACTTCTGTGCACAGGCTGCCGTCACACAGCTACCCTAGAGAGACAATGGTTGTCCTATCCCATGGTTTCTACCACAGGACCAGGCACCACTTAGCATCTAGCCACTCTCCTGCTTTCCTGACACCTGGCTGGCTTGACTCATTTATTCAGTAGCCTTCCAGAACTGACAATGTTTGAACCCTTCACTTTCCCAGAGCCTCTTTAGACCTGTCAAGCATGTTCAGACACGCTGGGGATTTGGTTATTACCTGTTTTCTAAGTTTATATAAAGCTAAGAAATTGATAAAAGGGCATTTTGAACATAGAAGACAAAGAACACAGAAACAACTGTTCTGTGTGCTTCCTCTGCCTGTGACTGTGACACAAGAAACCTTAGTCCCTTGCCCACCAGCACTGCAGCACACTCAGCCTCACCTTCATCGCTCCCAGTTCCTTTCTGCTTTTTTTTCTTGACTAGTTGAATGGCTCGGTAATCAGTTCTTGCTGAGCCCCCACTTTCCTGGGACCAAAGAAAAGTGTGTCAGTTGCTTGATCTAAACAGCAGAGGGAGGGTAGCAAGGGGACTAGAGAACCGTCCTAAGTCTGCCTTGGGAATGTATCAGAGCTCCAGGAATCAGTCACCAGCAAAGGCATGCGGGAAACCACACGTTCATTTGTTAGCACAGGAAAATGCACACAGCTTCATCACCTGGAAAAGTGAAGGTCATTCCTCCAAGGTCTAAATGCACTAAAATATTTTAGAGAGAGGCTGCTAAGCGCTGTACACTGCCCTGCTCCCTAAAACACGAGTCTTCTGACGCCAGGGTTATGTCACGGCAGCCCTGGGCAGTGTTGGCAGCAAGTGCCACACTGACATATGCCAATATAGAAAGTGTCATTGAATTCAGCAAACTTATTGAAGTGCCAGAGAAACAGTATTCAAATAAGGTATTTAAAATTTGTAAACACTTAATAAGAAAAAGTTTCATTCTTAAACCTACAAGGAACAAAGGAAACCAGCCCTCCACAGCTCATGGTATACAGAAACCCATTCATAACATATTCCTACTCAGAGAAGCAAGGAAGCCTAATGCCACACAGCTAGCAAGAGAACAAACAAGGGCAAGCCCAAGCTCTGCTGGTTCCTCCACCTCCACCCATCGCTGGCTCTGAGATACAGGAAGACACGGAGTGCCAGGGACAGGCTTCCCATGCACTGTGACCTGTGGTTACCTCCAGTTCCTGTCAAGTCACCTGCTGTTCTTAGCTATGGTAGCCTAAGCAGATGTTGGCAAGTGTAGCTCTGCCACCAGCAAGCCAGACACCAGATATGAAGAGACAGGCCGTGCTGCTCTCACATTGAGAGAAATCCAAGTCGGCTCCAGTAGGTTGGTTACTAGGGACCCTCATGCTTGTAGTAAGATGCATGAATCTTAACATGACAAATGTCAAAACAAAATTCAACCAGCATTACAAAGAAACCTGTATGATCATTTCCATCATAGACTGAGGAAAGTCAGACTCTTTCTAGGAATCTTTAAGTTATTTTAAATTAGATTATATTAAAGGTATAATTGATATAAATATAGAATACAATAACTGTCCAGCATCAAAATTGGAGTATTGTTATAATCCTTCAAGAATGAAGGTTCAGGAACTACTGTTTAATTGTAATAAAAATATCCTGATGTAGCTTTTAAGTTCTCACTGAACTGTTAAGATGACTGATGCCAACATTGCTCTTCTAAGACTCGTCACGGTGTGAAAAGCATGAACGTGAACATTTCAACAGTAGGAAATGCCTCAAGTTTTCTCAAGAAAACTCTAAAATCACAGAACTCAAAAGAACCATAGAAACAATGTAGCCCAAACCCCTTATTTTAGAAATAATTGAGGATTTAAGGCTCAGATAGGTTAAGTGATATGCACAAAGCTGTAAGAATGTCAATTTCAGAATCAAGGTCAAAGTCAGGCTTCCAGACTACTGCCCAGGCTCCATCTGTCCTTCTGCACACCAGAAAGAACCATCTGCTTAGACAGGATTCATCCCAAACATGATCCAAGGTGCATTAGGGGAGTGAGCTAGTGGTGGTGATGGAATATAGTGCTTCATACCAAGTAGAGGCTGCGGGTGCCAGCACTGAGCTCTGAGTCCTTTTGAGCCCCTGGCATCTCTGCAGAGCTGGACAGCATAGACTGGGATGGCTCATGGCTTTCTTCTGGCCCCTGGACCACATCTGGGACAGGAGGCAAGTCTTGTTCTACCTTTATTGGAACCAGCAGATCTGGGACTCTGGTAGTTTCTTGGGCAGTGCCTGAAGAGGTTGGTGCAGTGTCAGGGACTGTCAAGTTATTGCTGGGAGTCAAAGCTGGTGGGTCTTGATCCAAGTTCCTCACAGGCAGAGCCACCAGACAGCCTACTGCTCCTGTGCTCATGGCCTGAGAATCATCCGTACTGAAACTGCCTGGCTGGAGAACTGTGGCTGATGTCCCAAGAACAAGAGGACTGTCTAAACTCGGAGGCATATCACTGTGGGTCACCAGAACCAGGGGGTCCATGGACCCTAAGGAGTTATTATTAGAAGGGAGATTCCCTCCCAGAGAGGAGCTCACAGAAGAGACATCAATGGTGAGGATCCCAGAATTCAGGGCTTCATCTGATCCAGCTGTCGAACTGCCACTGTTAGCAGGTGTGTCAGAGAAAAGTGCTGCTAGATCTATGTTGGTGAGCTCGCTTTGGCCTGGGCTACTCAGTTCACTGCTGGGTGTGAGAGAACTTGGAGCTTCCAGCTGAGGTACAAGATCTGTGAAAGCAATGGATATTCCAGTTACTATTTGCCAGACTGAGAAATCTTCTTCCTGCTTGAGATACTAGCAGGCAGCCCTTGAAGCAACACTAACTACCCTTTTGCTAGACCTTGCCACCTGGGTAAAGCAAGACCTAATGCTGGCATACAGTGAATAGCAGAAACCAAAGGAAGGGCTGGCTTGACGACAACAGGTACTTCATCTAATACTTCATGTCCTCAATCTGTGTTTATGTTCCAAAGCCTGCCCTTCCTTCTATGCTGCACTAGCTAACCAAGGTTTCAATCCACCCCACAGCATGAAGCCTCTATAAGTCAGCTCTGATCCAAGTCTGGCTCTGGAGTTATTTCTGAAATTAGCTTCAGTCATCTCTGTAAAACTCCGTGCCCTGCTTCACATCTACTGTCATCCACAAGATGGTCTGAGTCCTCAAGGAGTCCTCAAGGAGTAAAACCGGCTGTCTGGGCTGGGTTGAAAACTCCAGGTTTAGGCAGATGCATGGAACTCAGAAAAGGGGACCTCTAGTTCGCCTCATTGCAGCCTCTGAACTGCCCCAGTGCCTGAAGCAGAGGAAGGGGGGTCTCAGCTGTTTCTTCCACATCAACTATAAGTTAACCACAAATGCATACTTTCTTAAGCATGAAGGCCGGCTCAGAGTGCATAATGCACTTTTGTTGTTGTTGTTGTTGTTGCTTTTTGAGATTTGCCTGTTTCTGCCTCCCAAGTGCTGGGATTAAAGGCGAGTACCACCATGCATTTTTAACTCAAGCCTACAAAAGACGTCTAGTCTAGACATAAGAACAGAAACCAAAGTCAGAATCTCTCTTTAGGTTTTGTATCAACCTAACATTTTATGAATTCCATAAATGTCAACCATAAATGGACATACTAGAGAAAAATCACTCTAGTGCTAATGGTTAGGACTGTGCCTTTGGGTAGCAAATAGATCCCAGTAAAGAGCTGGCTTAAGCACTCCCTCTTGCTGTGACCTTGGCAGGTATTTCTGCAGCAGCAGGACAGTTGTGAAGTGAACTGAAACAAGCTGGCATTCATCACACTGCTCTGAGTTCCTGGTCCTCTACTGACAATGGGCAAGAGGAATGCTAGATGAGTCAGCTGATGTATATACAATAAACATGGGTCTGCTAGCAGGACTTCTCACCCATCCAGAGTTTAGGGAAAACTTGTGAAAGTAACCTGAATTAGCTAGCTTAGGGTAAGGGAGATACAGTTTAAGAAGTCATGTCATGCTGAGGCCTGTGGGGCCATACAGCACCAGTTCAGAGCTGGAGAGAAGGTTGAGACCCTCTGGGAGGAAAGCTGACACCAACTGGGAATAGGCTAAATGGTATTGTCTGCTTCTCAGATCACAGTGAGGGGGAACTGGTTAGAAACATGTACGGCCTCCACCAATTACCATACCAACAGCAGAACCTACCTCATCTCAGAGAGAACCGTCTCTGTGAATGCACTAGAGAGATACAGACATTGTTGCCTCTCCTACATTCTTGATGTCCTGCATACAATTGTAGATAAGACCTAGAGGGGCAAGTTTCTAAGTGCTGTACCACAGATGCTGAAGGTCAGGTCCTGCATGCTCAGCATCCTCCCCGCCACATGCCCTTGACCACTATCATGAGGTCTCTCATACCTCAGCCCATTTCTAAGACACAACTTTGCTCTGCGCTTGGAGGGTTTCCTGCCCATCTTTAGAACACAGTTCTCTGTGTAGAATCCGCTATCTCCTAAGACCAGGAGGAAGAAACAGGATTCAGTGCTCAGGAACAGTGGACATGGTGAGACAGACTGAGAGGATGCAGTTACAGGGAAAAGCATCCAGTTGCAGACAGGCTGATAGGAAGGACTTCACAGGCAAGGGCAAACCAAATACAAAGGGGCTGTGGTAAGATGCAAGTAGCAGGAGAGGAGAGAGTGCAAAAGTTCCATGGCTGTGTGGTAATCCATAGCTCCAAATTCATGGTTTATACATGACTGAGTGATGAGAGGGAGAGGCATCATCCCTGTTCTCTCATGCTCAGGCGTGTACATTTTTGCAACTCTCAGGGGCCACAGTCACAAACCTTGGCGCCGGCTGTGCTGCCGCACCATGTGTGCCTTCATGCTGTGCTT
This sequence comes from Microtus oregoni, assembly GCF_018167655.1. NCBI lineage: Eukaryota > Metazoa > Chordata > Mammalia > Rodentia > Cricetidae > Microtus > Microtus oregoni. The sequence goes on along the minus strand of NW_024543061.1, from coordinate 31,292,316 downwards.
AGAGGTGAAGAGTCGGTTGCAGTTGGACACTGGGCAGCGGCTTTTCGGAGCACCCACATCCTGCAGGTGTTTCTTAGAATGAATGTACAGACTGCTTCGAGCTGAGAACCTGGCACAGCACCCTTGAACAGAGAGGAAACAAGAGTTACATCTGAGGATGATCAAGGATACTTCCTAATTACATTAAAATGATATGGAGTGGTAAGACAGCTCAAAAGGGAGGTGTTTGCAGCCAAGTCTGATAACTTGAGTTTGATTTCCAGAACTCACATGAAGATGAAAGGAAGAAACCAACTCTACAAAGTTATCTTCTGACCTCCACATATACACTGTGACCCACTGTGCCACATGTACCTCCCACACCCACAACTGCAATTAAGAATCATGTGTCAACTAGTTTTATGTCAACCTGATACAAGCTAGAATAATCTGAGAGGAGGGAACCACATGATAAAATACTTCCATAAAATCAGGCTATAGGTAAGCCTGTCAAGCATTTTTTTTTTAAAATTAGTGATTGATATGGGAGGGCCCAGACCATTGTGGGTGGTATCACTCTGGGTTGGTAGTCCTAGACACTCTATGAAAGCAGGATGAACAAGCCATGAGTAGCAAGCCAATAAGCAGCACTCCTCTGTGGTCTCTTCATCAGCTCCGACCTCCAGGTTCCTGTACAACTTGAGTTCTTTCCTTGGCTTCCTCTAATAGACTGTGACTCAGTATATGTAAACCAAATAAACCCTTTTACCCTCAAGTTGCTTTTGGTTATGGTGTTTCATCACAGCAATAGTAAACCCTTAACTAAGACAGAAATTAAACCAATGGGGAATTACAACTCAATCCATGCAGGATGACAAAGGGCTCAGATCTTTCAAGAATAAAGGTTTGGGTCACTTAAGGATAAAAAAAATAAAACAACGACAAAAACAAGACCCGATGAGGTGCTTGTTGGGGTGATGGAAATACAGAATGGGTAGCAGAAGAAGGTAGCAGTAACTACTAATGCCACGTGACCAGTTGCAAAACTGAGGATGATAATTGACATGTGTTTCTGTCACATTTTGTTAAGAATGTATTGTAAAGATATTTCATTTTCTTTCCTAGATTTCTTTATCATGTTATATAACACAATTGAGGTATCAGTGGTTATCATATGTAAGTTACAAGATACTAAAGAATGTCCCTTAAGGGACATTACCAGCTAGTCTAAGATATATAATGTGTTAGCAGTTTTAGGAGTAATTATTGCCTGGTTATTGATTTTATTTGGAAATGAAACCTCTTAATGACTTAAGGAGATATGATTGTGTACCAAGTTGACAAGGAGTGAATTTGTGATAGCTAACCTTGGTTGTCAACTTTACTACATGTGGAATTAACTAAACACTTGTGAGGGATTTTTCTTGATTTGAGGTCAGAAGACCCACCATAAATCTGGGCCACATTCTCTGGTGGCAGCCTATATAAAAGGACATAGAATATGAAAGTTTTTGTCTTTTGCCTGCTTATCCTCACCATCTCTGGCAAGTTTATCTATTGTGATGCCAAGGCATTCCTTCACTGGCATTAGAGAATTCTTTGGGATTCCAATGTATACTGATGACTAGCTGAGACATCCAGCCTTGTGGACTGAACGATTCTTAAACTTTACTTCAGGGGACAGTCACTGTTGGAACTAGCTGAACTACAGCCTGTAAGCCACTCTAATAAACCCCCTTTTAAAATCAATCAATCAATCAATCTGTCTATCTATCTATGTATAGAGAGAGAGAAAGAGAAAGAGAGAGAGGGAGCCACTTCAGCAATTCTGTTCTAGAGAACCACAACTAATATAAAGCATGACACTACGTTCCTAAGCACTGGCCTGTGACAAATGACATATACCAAATACCCTAGGAGGAGCCACGGGATAAAGGAAAAATTGTAAAGGAATAAGCAAACCATGAATTAGTCAGTATAAGATATGTGACCAGATCAAACTCACTCCACTTCCATCCACTGCTCAGAGTTAAGTCAAAACAACTCCTCCAAAGTTTAGTTGCAAAAATGTATAATCACCTCTATTAAGCAATTACCAAAAAAAAAAAAAAAAAGGAATGCTACAGTTCTAGGGATTGGAACTATCTCAACATGTGACCAAAAGGCAACCCAACCTATTTCATCTCTGTGCAGCTCAGAAACTGATCAAATGTCTCTAGGTCACAGGTACAAGTGGAGCTCAACTCACTTACACAGCAGATCTGGATTCAAATGCTGGAAGGCATACACATTTACAATTGATTACCTTACCTTCATCTCTTTCTGCCTGTCATGTTGGTGTTCTGCCCTTCATAGACCCAGAAAGGGGAGGCAGAGCTGAGGCTTGTGAGTTGGCTGAGCATGTAGGTATTAAGTTAGAATAAAAGGCAGAACAAGAACAAGATCAGAGCTAAAATAATGACTGCTGTAGAAACAGCTTCTGAGAAGACTGAGACACAGGTGCCTGGGCAAGGTGGGTGACTCTGCCCCTGGTGAGTGATGGGACGAGGCCTGGACTAGAAAGGTGTAAAAGTCCAGGGAGCTGCCCAGCTAAGGCTGTCTGCACGCAACCCTCATTTGCTCCATGGCTATGGACAAATTTCTTTCTTTTTTTAAAAAATATTTTTTAATTAATTAATTAATTTATTTATTAAGGATTTCTGCCTCCTCCCCGCAACCACTTCCCATTTCCCTCCCCCTCCCCCGATCAAGTCCTCCTCCCTCATCTGCTCGAAGAGCAATCAGGGTTCCCTGACCTGTGGGAAGCCCAAGGACCGCCCACCTCTGACAAAGGTCTGATCTCCAAAAAAATATTTTATTTATTTATTATGTATACAATAGTCTGTCTGTGTGTATGCCTGCAAGCCAGAAGAGGGCACCAGACCTCATTACAGATGGTTGTGAGCCACCATGTGGTTGCTGGGAATTGAACTCAGGACTTTTGGAAGAGCAGGCAATGCCCTTAACCTCTGAGCCATCTTTCCAGCCCTATGGACAAATTTCTGGCCCTTTGCAGAGCAGCTTTTCCTTGTCTGTAAAATGAGATGCATGGGGGTCAAGATAAGGAACAGATTTAGAGCTTGTTTAGAAACATGTTTGAAGTTTCATGTGAGAATGAAGTTAAGTCCCAAACTGCACAGAGATAGTCAGGGTCCTTCCTCTTATGGCTCGATTTTTCCTTAAATAGCCCACTTGGAGGTCCTGGGGACTGGCACTGCCCACCACCTTGAGGATGGGCCCGATGCTACTCTGAACACAGGCCCTAGCTTCACTTAGTCCAGTAAGAAGGGGTTCTGGAGTCTCTGCACAACTCTGCTACACTTCTCTCTGCTGAGGCTGGTTATCTTAATGACTCAAAGCTCCTTGAGAACTTCAAAAACAAATGCTCTCTCTTTAACAGTGAACTTCTGCCCTTTCTTCTCCCACCAATCACCTCCAGAAAAGCTGTAAAAATGAGCAGTCCCTGCCCATTGATCAGCAACCCTGCCTGAGTTATCCTACTAAAACTTGCCCACCAACACCAAATGGCACTTGAGGGCCTCAGCATTCTGAGTTGGCCCTCCACAGACATCCTTCTGGTTTAGCACCCTACCTAGAGCTCCCAGCAGGACAGCCTTTTCACTGTTCTACCACTGTATGTGGCTCTCCTCCGAGGCTTAAAATATAGGAAACAAAACTCCACCTAATAGCAATCACTATAATCATCAGAACTGACTAGTATCAATGCTTTTACAAGCTTTAAAAGTTTTAATTAGTTGAATCTCTGCAAGAATTTATAAGGTTTTATTTACTTTATGGATAGGAAAAAAGGCACAGAGCTTAAGCTGCTAATCCCAGGACCTCTCTGAGCCAGACAAATGGCAGACTCAGGACTAGAATCCAGAATTCACACTTACTTTTCTTTTCTTTTTTCTTTTTGAGACAGGGTTTCTCTGCAGTTTTGGAGTTTGTCCTGGAACTAGCTCCTATAAACCAGGCTAGTCTCAAACTCGGAGATCCACCTGCCTCTGCCTTCCAAGTGCTGAGATTTAAGACGTGCCCCACCACCACCTGGCGAATTTACACTTTCAATTGCTTGAGAATTCCATCCACTTGCAGGGTTTATGCAAAGACCTGTATGCCACCTGCCTCACTTGTAGTCCAGCCTATTCTAAGCCAGCAGCAGACAGAGTCTGCTGAGTACCTTAAGCCAAGCTGATGGTATAGTTTATCATTTTATGTACCATATGACCAAACCCTCTCCCCTCCCAATTTCAGTTGAGACACTGATCTCAACTACTGTCCCTCCCTCATCCAGGTCCAAATCATTACAGCATGCTCTGACTTCTGTCTTTGCTATTGATGGGATTCTCTTTTGAGCTGCTAGCCCCCAGCCCAGGGTGACTGTAGTTCCTCTCCACAGACCAGACTAGGCTTTGTCTCCAAGTGAACGGCTGTGAATTCTCCGTTTCCAATAGCCATCCTTTAATGTCCGGTTAGCTTTTCCTCCTTAAGCTGACCAGGACATTCACACTCCCTCAAGAGCAGTATGGATGAAGTGTAGACATCTCACAGCAGCTTGTATGTTCCTATTTATCTGTCCACACTTACAGTTAGTATGCTGATAAGGAGAACTTGATCATACCATTTGTATTATGTTCAGTATGCTGTAAGAACTGGTGCTGGGGGGGCTGAAGAGATGGCTCAGTGGTTAAGAGCATTGCCTGCTCTTCCAAAGGTCCTGAGTTCAATTCCCAGCAACCACATAGTGGCTCACAACCATCTGTAATGAGGTCTGGCGCCCTCTTCTGGCCTGCAGGCATACAGACAGAACATTGTATACATAATAAATAAATAAATAGTTAAAAAAAAAAAGAACTGGTGCTGGCTTTAAGTGGTCTTTATTATCCTTCTCCAGCTAAGATAACTAAAGTCCACAGATTTAGCTGAGGCCATCAATTTAGGGCCCATCTGATTTGTATGAATGGGTCATACAAATTTTTGGCAAATAAATTACACTTTAGCATTTTAAAGAAAAAAAGCCTGTGCTACCTAGTTTTATACAAGTTAGTCTTTTTGAAAAGGGAACTTTAATTGAGAAGAATGTCTCCGCATGATTGGTCTGTGGCTATATCTATGAGGTTTTTTTTTTTTGATTTATGATTGACGTGGCAGGGTCAAACTCACTGTGGGTGGTAATATTCCTTGGCCTGTGGTCCTTGGTGCTATAAGAAAACTGGCTGAGCAAGCCATGGAAGCAAGCCAGTAACCAGAACTACCCCATGGCCTCTACTTTAGCTTCGGCCACCAGATCCCTTCTTTGAGTTCCTGCCCTGGTTTTCTTTGATGATGAACTGTAACAAAGAAGTATAAGCTGAAACATACTCCAGGTTACTTTTGGTGATGGTTTTTTATCACAGCAATAGAAACCCTAACTAAGACAAAGCCTCAGCAATACTCTTATAAAAAAAAAAAAATCAGACAGGCCAGGCGGTGGTGGCGCATGCCTTTAATCCCAGCATTTGGGAGGCAGAGGCAGGTAGATCTCTGTGAGTTTGAGGCCAACCTGTTCTGCAAGAGCTAGTTCCAGGACAGCTAGAACTGTTACACAAAGAAACCCTAGCTTGAAAAAAAAGAAATCAGACAGACTATTTCTGTCCGGTTGCAATAAGACTAGTTGCTTGTCATTTAGTGAGCCCAAGCTATGTGCCAGACTATATATAAAGAAGCATTCTTCTCCTCACTTCACCCGTTCCTCATAATCACCAAGTTAAACAGGTAGTGGAACTAGAGCCTCAGACTGAGTGTCAGGGCAGAAGGCAAACCTGTACCTCTTCCAATACACTCCTAAGACGGTGTGCATGCACTTTCAACCAACCAAATACAGTGCTGTGTGCTGTGTGGGAGCCCACGTGTGACTCAGTTTCCATCTGGAGTCAATTCTGACTTAAAAAAGTCGTTTGAGTTCAAGCTTGCCTGTTCTGCTTTTTCCAATAACCTTGAGGGCTGTGAGAGACTTCTGATTTAGCCCATGGCAAAGAGCATTTTGCTTATGAGAAAAGAACACTCTATCTAGTAGAAAGAACGCTGCTGATGCTAAACCTCAGGAACATCATATAAGGCTGCTTCTGAGCAGCAAGTACAAGTCAGATAGGAGGCTGCTCACTCGAGGACAGGAATGGTCTTATGGTTAGATACTGACTGACTGTGCTGTGTTTTGCTCTGCTTTTGTATATAAGCAGGCTCTGAAATAAACTTGAAACTGGCCAGAGTAAGCTGGCAGTCCCCTGAATCTATCCTGTGTTTTCTGTCTCAATAATTTCTCTCAGTCTAACATTTCTTTAGCCTCAGTGACCCCTCCTAGGCACACCCTGTTGATTTCTGTCCGAGTGGGCTCCATCAATGCTGTGACTGGCAATTATCTTAGTGCTTCTGCAACTCAAATTTATAGCTCAACATGAGTGTCGCTGTGGCACTTTGTCTACAGCTAAATCGACATTTTAAAGGCTACCTTCCACAGGGCACTCGAATGGCTTTGTTCCCAGGTGGGTGATACTGTGGCCCTTCAGATGTTCTGCTCTAGTGAATGACTTGCCACAGCCTTCCACAGGGCAGATGAATCTCCGGTCATCATCATGTTTCCTGAAACAAAAATGAAGGAACAATTACTACTCACAGGTTCACAGGAATGAGACTTTAGACACAGAAACAGCATGCTCTCTCCATTCAGAACGATCAGTGCATTTCAGAATGTGCACACAGAGTTTGTTTGGCTGCCCCATAATCAGAAACTCAACTTTGATAATTAAGGTGGCCCCATAGCCAGACACAGAACAATTAATGCTACAACAATCTAGGACTAGGTGAGTCCCAAAGGAGTGAATGCAGCAATCTAAACTGTTTAGAAGTATCTATCGTCTATGTGCTTTCCAAGCCACAGATGGCCAGAAGATAGACAGACTGACAGACATAGAGATGGGGGTGGGGTGGGGAGCGAACAAGAGTGCACCTGGCAACAGTGGGAAAGAATTCTCTTAAGTCAACTTAGAAAGACTGTCCTTTTCTAAGTAATGTTTTTGCTCTGAGCACCTCAGATTCCAGTTATGCAAAGCAACATGGGCCACCCATTCCCTAAGTGTGAATAATACTAATCTTGGAGCTGTGACCAAGATGGAATGAGACAACATATTGAACATCACGGGTACACAGACCCCAGATGTCAATATCACTACTGAAAGTTTGTAAGAACATGAAAAAAAGTATTTCTAAAACATCTAAGAGGAAAAAAATGTAATTGTATGACAGTATGCTAAGTAAACCAATCCAAACCTAACAGGAAACAATTGCTATCAAGTGAGATTCTTAGTGCTTTCCTTACAGTTTTCTGATTTTCTACAACACTGACACTGAGCTCCATTTTAAACAGTCTGAAATCTGTAAGTGATTCGCTCAAAGTGTTTTATGACACATACTTCATGTGCTTTCAGAACCTAAATAACAAAATGTAAGGTTTACCTTTTGTGCCTTAGAAGTTTGGACATACTAGTGAAGGTCCAGCCACAACTGTCTGAGTCACAAATAAATGGCCTTTCACCTTGTAAAAGAAAAAAGTGACACAGTGTAACTATGAGCACAATAGCCAGCGCAAAGCATGGGTCCACACTGTGGTGCACCCTCTAACTCATACCTGTATGACTTCGCAGGTGAATTTTCAGTCGACAGGCTTTGTCATACTGTTTATTGCATCCAGGAAAGGAACAGGAAAAGAGCTCTTGTTCCCTGAAGTGGGCTCGGTTATGGGAAAACAGGGCACTCACTGTGATGAATGTCTTCTCACAGCCTGAATAAAGAAAACAAAATTCAGCTCATAGGATGACAAAAGCACACAGGGCAGCTTACAGTGTCCACAGCCTGGGGCACATTCACCATGAGCAGACAAAGACATGACTCGGAAACCATCTCTGCAAAGCCCTGCCCACCAATATTTAGCTTTCTAGAAGTACAGTAGGAGTAGCACACACAGGCCACTTGCTGCAGAGTTATGTGGAGATGGCACAAGTGATTAAGTGTCCTCCAAACACAGCCTTGGCCAGGCAGTTCTGTAGCCAATCTGCATAAACTATGAGTCTTCCACAAACTCAGTTGGCAATGCTGTCTGAGTGAAACCCAAGAAATCAGCAGGACAAAACGCACTAATGAGCAAGAGTTAGTCTTGGACAGCTCTGCAGGGCTGCAACCATCCCACTAGCTAAGATTTTCTATCCCACTGGGGGATACTGCATCCTCCACACTTTTCAATTTCCTCCAGCCTCTGCAATGGGCAGCCCCACATCTTATCATCTGTTTTCTCTTTTTCTTTCATCCATTTCCTCAGGTTCTTGTCATATTCACCTCCATCCGCATAGACCCACCCAAACCCACCCCATTAACCCAAGCAACCTACACCTCAGCAATTCCTACATCAATACTTCTTTGACAGAAATATTCGGTGTTCAAACAGGGTGGAAAATAAAAAGCTGAAAGATGTTTAGGAGCTATCTTTGTTGAAGCTCTTCCTCAGAGTCCCTAAAATGCTATCATTATGGCTGTGAAGCACTGCACAACCCTGAATAAAAGTAGCAGCCCAGGGAATCTCTGCCCCATCCAAAAGTCCTCTTCCATACTTAGTTTCAATCTGTTCCCTTTGCTACATAGGATGCAACTGATTAGTCTAATCTGAACATTAGCATTCTCTGCCTTAGCAACAGCCCTCATCACCCCCAATCAATCGCCATGCTCTTTTATCCTGCCTCTGTGATCTTTTACCTGAAGCCTCCCCACAACTCCCACCACCACTTCCTGGCTCATGTTGTTAAAAGAATCCTTTCTTGACTGGACACTTAATGGTGCTCTCCAGCCCCTCTCTTAGCTTCTATGGAAACCCAACTGATCACAAAACCCTCAGTGGCACCTCATGCTTTTATGTGAATCCCTGTCCTTCACACAGTACAGCACACAGATTTTCAGACTGTATCAGATAGTCTGTGGGCATGTAAGAATACAGTAACAGACTTTGTTGCAAACCCTACATATGAGCATACTCTATAATGTGTATTATTAGAATAGTGTGTATACATGTCCCAGAAACTAAGAAGTCTGACAAAAATAAAGCATAGAAGACACAAAAACATTTGTGCCACACACCTGATGGTGGCTGCAGCGGTTCACCCTGGTGAAGGAGCATCACTCTGTATAATACTGGGACGGACAAGGTATCCCTGGGGGCTCTGTGCCTGCTAATTCGTGGGCCTTTCTTTCAAAGAGGCTGGAGAGGGTCCAGAGAAACACTAACGTGTACTGCCATCCTCTCAGTAATTTAAGGAGACATACTTGGCCTTATGAGTCTTGGATCTACTAGCATATTCTAATAAACTTGAGTAGATTGAGAAAAAGTCCCAATTCAATCAACTCTGAGAAGCAGTCATTTTCAGAGGAAGCATCTTAACAAAGGATTTGTGGCCTCTGCCAGGGACAGCTGTGACTATGCTTGCCACTTCGCGGTAGGAACCCAAGGCTTCACATCTAACTACCTGGAAGGAACGTGAACACAAACACGGGAGTGTTTCTTTGCACGCTCCCCACTTAGGGCATCCCCAGGTAAACCCTGCCTAGACAGCGACACAGAGCTTGGTCCCTGGTCCCGACACCGGCTGGTTCCGCCCGCCCCCGCAGGTCCGCGGCTCGCGCTCACCGGGGAAATCACACTTGTAGGGGCGCTCGGGCTCGAAGTGGCTGCGCTGGTGGGAGCTGAGCTTGGCGTGTGTGGGGAAGCGCTCGGCGCACACCTCGCACTTGAACAGGCTCTCCTGTTCGTGGCCCTTCATGTGTGCCTTGAGGTTGTACACCGTGGTGAACTTCTTGCCGCAGCCCCCCACCGGGCAGCCAAAGGGCCGCAGCTTGTCGTGCGACTGCAGGTGTCGCTTCAGCTTGTAGGAGGTGGTGAAGGCCCAGCCGCAGCCATCCAGCGGGCACTTGAAGGGCCGCCGGCCCTGGAGGCTGCCGTGCGTCAGCAGGTGCACCTTCAACTGGTGCTTCTTGGCGAAGCTCAGTGCGCACTGCGGCTCCGGGCAGCGGTAGGCTGGAGAGCCAGCGCTGGAGGCCACCGCTCCGCGGCGAACCACGGAAGCGCTCGAGGGTTCTGGGCCCGGGATGGTCGCGGGATGCAGGCTCGGGGCGACCGGCGCGGGCGCTGCGGCCAGCGTGAAGACACCGCGGTCGAAGCGCACCAGGAGGTCCTGGTTGTGGATGGTGACGGTGCCCGCCAGAGCCGCGCCGGGGGCGGCGGCCGGGACCTGCTCTGGGGGACTCGCGCCGGGACCCGGCTCGGCCTCCCCCTGTCCGTGGGCGTCAGTCGCGCGCGGCACTTCCAGTAGTACCACGAAGGAGTCGCCGCCGTCCTCGGAGGGCGGCGGGCTCGGCCCCGGCCCCGGGGCCTCCTCCTGACGCGGCCCGGGCCCGCCATCTTCCGGGCCCCTCAGTAGCAGCAGGCGGCGGCGCCCGGGGCCCGCACCGAAGGACGGCCCCGCGCCGCGGCGAAGTCGGCTTGGCCCACCGCCATGTTGGTCTCCCCGCGCGACCGGGGCGGCGAGCATGGCCGGGAGGTCCATCTTAGGCCCAGCTGAGGCCTCAGAGCCACAGCCTCCGGAGAAGAGCCGCCCGGCCCTGCCAGGCATGCGCGCGACGCCAAGGGTCCGCCCCGCCACCCCTTAGGGAGTCTCTGTCAAAGCTCCGCGTAGAGTAAGGCCGAGTCGCAACTCGAGCTGCGCGTGCGCAAGAGCCGTGGGCGTGGCGCGCGAGGGCTGTCGGGACTGTAGTCACGAGGGCCCCGGGGGGTGGGACAGGGGCTTCCAACTTCTGTGTACTTTGGTGTGAGTTCCAGTTTGAGAAAAGAGGGTCTTCAGCCTTTGGCTCTTCCTTTTGCTATTGGGTAACGCAAAGGAATGAAAACTAATCCCAGTTTGTAAGAGTTTCTCGTGCCCTCTGTGCTTTGAAAATATGAGCTAATTCAATCCGTGATTGCCAGGTGTGAGGAAACAGATGTCAGGTTTATCTGCAGCCACCTGGCCCGGAACTTGCAGGCAGGCTTTGAACCTCTCCACTTTGCTTGACATCTTCTCCATGACCTCGCTGAAGTGCATACCTACTTGGTACTACCGGACTACAGCCCTTGATTGCCCCGTAGCAGGTCCTGATGGGATCCCTGCCTATGCCACTAAGGGCATTCTCTTGTTGCCTTGACACAGAGTTAGCCTACTAACTTGCTAGTTGTTCCCTGGACTCTGCTGCCTTACTTCTCCCATATGGATTTGTCTGGAGTCCCTTCATTTCTGTCATCACCATTCAAATTCAAACCTATTTCATTTCTAGGTCTCAAATAACTAAGGGGCCAGTCTTCAGCCTCCCTTCACTCAACTGCCTCCCACTCAGTCTGTTTTCTGCAGGGAAGGCTTTAGTCTTATAAAGGTGAAAATACTATTAAAACCTTACCAACCTGCCCTTTGCACCCACACTGATTTATCCCCATTTCCCACCAACCTGTCCCTTACTATGCAAGGCTATGCAGCTCCCCCTGTATCTACTCCAAGAGGGATGGAAATATGTCCATGCATAAACTACATGAATATTTGTATAGCCTTAGTTACAACTCCCCAGTGGAAATAACCCAATTTTTCATCATTAGATGAATATGTGTTTATACAGTGAAATATTTTTGAGCCATAACATAAAATATTGCAAGTTATATCATGCCCAAACCAAAAAAAAACATTTTAGTTTTGAAAGGAGATGTGTTATAATAATGACATGTATAGGAAATGTTCAGAAGAGCTAAGTCCATCAGACAGTAGATTAGTGGCCACTGGTGACTATGGGGGAGATGGGGAATTAGGATTAACTTCTAATAGTGATAGGTTCTCTGTGGAGCAAAAGGTTTCTGCATTAGAGGTGCTCACTGAACAGCACATCGGATATACAAAACTACGAACGACAAACTTGACAGCAATGACTCTTTTGTATGCTTCAATTAAAAAAAGAATGTCTAAAAGTCAACACTGAAATTGGAATATTCCATTTGTTTGTATGAGAGAGCATTGCATTATCTGTGCATGTGCTTATATACTCTGAAAAAATTTTCTAGAATGATCTTTGATGCCACTTCTGTGGTGGGGTGGAGAATGAGGCTTTTAGTACACCCTAGATTCTCTTTGGCATTGAGTTTATTATTTGGTTGTGGGGTGTGTGTGTGTACCATAGTAGGTGGGGGTCAGAGGACAGCTCACTGCAGTCAGTTTATCCTTCCATCATGCAGGTTCTGGGGTTAAACTCAGGTCATCAGGTTGGGTAGCAGGTGCCTTTAAGCATTGATCCATCTCACTGACCTTAATTGATTTGTTTTAGATCACAAATAGCTTAGAAAATCAATTCTAGATTTAGAAATTATTTTATAGGGAAAATGTTTTGATAGTTCCTTAAAAAAACATGAAATTATGCGATCTTATAGTTAGAGTTTTAGGTGCAGACTCAAAAGCGCTGAAAGCAGGGGCTCTGGTGGATGTGGTGATATTTTGTTTGTGCTTTAACAAATAAAGCTTTCCTGAAGATCAGAGTGCAGAGCGAGCCACACTTGTTAGCCCTAGAGGCCAGGAAGTGGTGACACACGCCTTTAATCCCAGCACTAGGGTGGTGGAGACAGGAAGTGGTATGGCTGGGCAGAGAGGGAAAGCAGGAGGATACAGGAGCTCAGGATTCAGTCTGAGGTTTCGTAGAGACAGCGTTTGGTCTGAGGGTTTGTAGAGACAGGATACCTCGTTTGGTCTGAGGATTTCATAGAGGTAAGAACTAGTGGCTGGCTGCTCTGCTTCTTTGATCTTTCAGCTTTCACCCCCAATATCTGACTCTGGGTTTTTATTATTAAGACCAATTAGAACTCGCGCTACAGGTAGATACATGCACACCTGTGCTCACACCAACATTCACAGTGGCCGAATAGCTAAACAAATGTGGTCCTCTATGCAATGCAGCCTTGCTCAGTCTAGCACGGAAGGGCATTCTGCTAAATGCTGTCATGCGGTTGGACCCAAGGACTTGGCAATGGTTGAGTGAGCTGGCAAGCACTATGTGACACTGCATTTGTGAGGCCTCTGGAGCACAGAATACATAGGAAGGCAGTAGGGAGGGGACAGTATCAGCTTGGGGCGATGACAAGCTCCTAGACCTGGGTAGTGGCAACTGCTGCATTGTACCCTGGAGTGCTTTGGATCACTGCGCTGCACCCTGGAATGTGTTTGGAGTGGTAACTTTGTTATGCATGTTTTACTACAATAATAGATGAAAGAAAATGTTCTGGAAAGCAGCAGCTAGCATGTGGACGTTATTCTATGTTCTCTGCTGTTTCAAGAGTGTCTCAGTAACTTTTAGGACTCTGTTATGGGGTGCATTCAGCCTCCTGGGTTTGCAAGGAGCCATCTTACTGATCCTGCACTGCTCACTCTCCTCTGGTTCACTAGGCCTCCTGAGCCAGGTCTCCGAAGAATACTGTTCTTCTGCTGCCATCCCTTCCAGGTTGTGGTGCCTTTCGGGTCCTGGCTCCAGCAAGGATCAGGGAAGCCACTCTGGTTTTCAGATGGACGTAGGACATGCTGTTGTTGCATTTTGTAAGGATCTCCCCTGGAGTGCAATTAGGCTGAGGAGGAAGGCAAGGGACTACATAGAGGCCACTGAGCAAAACTGGCCTCACAAGCAACAGAGGAGGCCAGTCAGCACAGTGTGGCATTAGGGGCTGCTTGTTGGGGTTTCTGTCCTGCCCAGTTTCCACAGCCGGCAAGTCCCAAAGAAAATCACAGAGGTCTCCATAAGTTATAAACTCATTGGCTCATTAGCTCAAGGTTCGTATTAGCTCTTATAACTCATATTAACTCATTATTCTTATCTATGTTAGCCACATGGCTCGATACCTTTTTCAGTGGAGCTGGTCACATCTTGCTTCTTCTGTGATCTGGGAAGGACTGGGGAAAGAGCTTCCTTCTTCCCAGAATACTCCTTTTCTCATTGCCCCACCTCTACTTCCTGTCTGGCTACCAGCCAATCAGCATTTATTTAAAATATGATTGATAGAATATAGAACTGTCCCACACCAGCATAGGGCCCATTCCACACAGCTGTGTTGGTGGACACTTTTCAGAAGCTCTCCACAAGATTGTGGCTTGTTGTTTTTGAATGCTACCATATGTATTTACTTATTTTAGACGTGTGTGTGTGGTGTATACTAAGTGTGCATGTGTACTAAGAATGTGTTCTACCACTGAGCCTCCCCCAGCCTTTTATAAGGACTGCATTTTTATAAGCAAACATGTTCCTGGCTTTTAGGAGAAAAATAGAATCAGCCCAGCCTAAACCAGGTATATATGTAATTATAATCTCATTATATTTTAGTTATACTTCTATGAGCTAGAACTAAATTTACTTTAAATGAATTAAACCGTCAAAATTTACAATTCAATTTCCTGTCACACATGCCACATCCAAATAATGAATATGTCACATGAGGTATCCATTCTACTGAAGATGAGGGCTAGCAGCTTGTGTTGACTGTTGCCTACCATACCCTTCACACTGCAGGGAAGTTCCTCTACAGGGAAGGGCTGGGGCTCTGCATGACAACAGTGCACACACATTAGGTCTGCGGGTAGAGGGGGCTGTTCCAGTGCCATCCCCTGCCTGATCCTCTGCTGTGATACCACATAGAGGATAAAAAAAAAAAACCAAGATTATATCTCAACAGAGATCTAGGTATCATGGCTTTGCTGGGCATATTTGGAAACTGAGGCTCAGAGACTCTGGTCTCTCAATGAAGGATGTCTGGCTTCACACCTACTTTTCAATGTAGGAAAATTCTTGTTTTATGCAAGAAATATAGACCAAGCTACCAGATATCAAGTTTTGACCTCTGCTATGGCTCAGCTTATTCAAAATGCTGTTGGGAAGTGGCAGAACATGTAGAGGTAGAGCTGGTGGTAGGTCTTTGGGTTATTTGGGACATGCCCTTCGGGGGCTGTAGCACTTGGGTCCAAACTTTCCTTCTTTGCTTCCTGGCTCATAGTGTAAGCATTCTGTTCTGTCATGTGCTCCCTGCCATTGCCATTTGGCATTGCTGTCAGAGCAATATCACTTTTTGATCTTGGGTGGGGACCTCCAGAAGTGTCAGCCACAACACCCTTTTCTCTTTGTATATTAATTGCCTTGCATATTTGATTACAATAACATCATTAATAAAGCATCTTTTTGTGTTTGTATCAGACTGAATTACATTTTCCTAAGACTCGGTGTCTCCTTAAGTCTAAATAACTGCACAGGGAAGCCATTGGTTACTTTTGACAGTGAAGTAGGACTACCAAACCCAAATCTCTCAGTTCTGCTCCCACGGTGAGCATCATGGTCTATCCTGGACAGGGGTTGCTGGAGGACCCTGATGTCCTCCGTATGGCACTCTGGGGAAGACAAAGGGTTCCTTCTGTCTGGTCTTATACCAGTATGAGTGAAACCTGACAGACAGTCTCATAGAAGCACAGCTTTTCTGGAGCCAGGCCAGTCTTTCTCTTCCTTTTCTCTCATCCACCTTTGGGTTTTTCTCTTAGCTCTGGTTCAGCTTAGGGGACAACAAGCCTATGGTACCCACAGCAGGAGATCTGGCTTGATGAAGGTTGAAGAGAGGGCACAGGGCAACAGGGTGGTGGGAGGGGCCCTGAAAGCTGAGGTTTGGGGTAGGTAGGAGGCACTATAAAGTAGTAGTAACTTCTAGAGGAAGGCCCAAGGAAGCACAGCTACCCAATTCTCTTTGCCAGGGCCCCTGCTCCAGAGGCAAGCCAGGTGTAGAACTGGTTGGTCATTCTGAGAAGGGTGTAAGATTCCAGCTTTAAGCCAATTAAGCCAATGCAACTCCTGCAGGATTCCAGATCCCAAACAGACACCCAGGAACCTCAAGAAGTGGTTGGTTCTGTTTTTCAGATTCACACAGCTGGCCTGGAAAGTGTCATCTCTCCACATGTCCCAGTACCTGGCCACCTTGCTCAGACACGGCGCTACCCACTCCCCTTGCCCAGTTTAAGACACACACTTGCCTCTACTTTATTTTTTATTTCCTGCCTGTCCCCCCTTACTCAGCATCAAGGACCTAGTGGATGGGATGGGCGGATGGCTAGGAGAACGCTGTAGGGACAGTGTTGGACAGGAGACTGAACAGCACTCCGAGAATGTCACAGAGAGTCCCGGGAAACTGTGGCCAGCTTAGTCAGCATTCGAGGTTTCTTCCCATCCAAGCTGGAGTCCACTCTACCTCAGGTGTAAGGACCTTCACATAAGCGAGACAACGCCCTCCGTCGCAAAGCTCTCAAGCCACTGGTCAAAGACAAGTGCTTCCACCTTGATAGGCTACTGTGGCTCACTGTGTGGGACACTAGGAACACTAGGCTGGGATGTAGTGGGGGGGCAGTGATCTGAGAGGGGAGGGCAGAGGGAAGGGGGACATCAAGAGGATCTCAGCTCTTCTCAGTGCCGCAGGGCCTGCTGTAGCACTTGCTCATCTGCGACCTCGTGGGGAAGTGTCACCACTAGACCACTGTTCTCCTGCATTGTCTGGCAGATGATCTCATAGGCCTTGGGGTTCCCAGACCAGCAACGCCGAGCCACCTGCAGAAGCCAAGGACAAAGCATATCTATCAACATCACTGGGCTCTCCACTTGGTATCCTGGCTCCCAAACTTTGTGCCCTCTGCCCGGGGATTTCAGAACCTCCTTTGTAGCTGCTAGGCTCAGAATCCCTGTTCTCTTATCTGTAACAACTAACTAATTTACCCTCTTTTCAATCTGAAACCAGTTATTATTCTGGCCAGCTCTCTTCCCACCTCTAAGAACGACCTGGCCTTTATAGAGGACACCCCCCTGGGTAGAACAAGTTACCCATCCTTTCCCCTTTCAGAACCCTCACCATCAGCTACACGATCCCTCCCTAGCCCACTTCCTTTCTTATACCTGGGCTGTCCTAAGTGGTGACTATGGCACCTCCCCATCTATCTGCCACCCACCGTCTCTAAGCCTCCTTCGGCCTATATCTACACCACTGATAGTGAGGTCTCCTGGAGGAAGCCCCATCAAGACTTACTCTAACTTCTAGTGTCAGGATGTAGACCCCCAACTTTTTGAAGTGCTAAAGCTTAATGGTTCCTGGTGAGTGGCCCTACCAGAAGCCCCTTCCCTTTCCCCCCTGCCTCTGGGTACAACCTCAGTCATTTAGAGCTACTGTCTTCACTTTGGTCCTTTGCTCTGGAATCCCTCTGCGGTTTGCTCATACCCTATATACCTTTCCTCATTGTTACCTGACCTCTGACCTCAGGTCAACCCTTCTGGGCTGCCTGTGACGTGGTTTGGGAGAGGAATCTGACCCCTCTCCCCAGATGCTGTTACTGCAAAGATGGATCATAGTAGCAGGATGAAAGGCCCATCGAGCTTCAGAAATGTGCTCATTGGCTGCCTTCGAAGGTGACAGTGAGGGCTGGCGTAGCTGTGGTACAGAACCTGCCTGACATGGGCAACAGCCACCCAGGCAGCAAAAAGGAACAGCAATACAAAGCAGGGAAATATGACTGATGTGGGAATGATGTATGCTGTGAATATGTTTTATTGCCATTGGTTAATAAAGAAGCCAGCTACTTTCAGTCAATGGCTTAACAGAATATAGCCAGGCTGGAAGATGTGTGTGTGTGTGTGTGTGTGTGTGTGTGTGTGTGTGTGTGTATACATATATGTGTATATATATGTATGTAAGTATGTTATGGGAGTCAGTGAGAAGCCATGTAGCCATCTGCCAAAGATAGACATGCTGGAATCTTGCCGGTAAATGACGAGCCTTGTGGTAAAGTATAAAATAATAGAAATGGGTTAAATTAAGATATAATCTGGCTAAAAAGACACTTAAGCTATTGGCCAAACAGTATTGCAAATGATATAGTTTCTGTGTGTTTATTATGGGACCGGGCCGGACAAAAACCTCTTCCAACAATGGGCCTTAAGAGGAAGATCATGAGGCCAGGGCACAGCAAAATGACAGAGCTCATCATGCCTGAGGCCCTTAGTTCCATTCCAGTCCCCAAAGAGTGAAGCCTCAACACCAGTGTAGGGGGAGCTTCAGTGGAAGGGCTGAGCCTGCCAGGGTCCAGCTGCATTTATAGAAGCTAGACTTCAGGGCAAGACCAGAGACAAGGAGACCCAAAGGAATGTGTGGAAACAGTTGGGAAGGGGTGGTGCAAAGGGAACCCTGGGGGCTGGAGAGATGGCTCAGCAGTTAAGAGCACTAGCTGCTCTTCTACAGCACCTAGGTTCAATTCCCAGCACCCACACCATGGCTCACAACCATCAGTATCTCTCCTTCTATAGGACCTGATGCCCTTTTCTGACCTCTGAGGGCTCCAGGCACACACATAATGTACAAATATGCAGACACACTCATATACATAACATCAAATAAAAATAAATAAATCCTTAAGAAAGAGGGAGCCCTGGAAAGTCTGAAAAGGGAGTAAAGGCTCTTACTGGGGAAGGGCCAGAATTGCAGCCCAGACTTCCAACCTGGAGGCGGAGCCACGGAGAAGAAGGGGGAGCAAGAAGCTGAGGAGTTCTGGGGGACTTACACCGTTGGAGACATCCCAGCTGAGCATCATCCTGGCTTTCTGCTCAGCCTGTGAGGTCCCATCTAGCACGAGGCCAAATCCACCATTGATCACCTCACCCCTGCAAGAGACAAAGGGGTTCCCGGCTCACTCCCTGTGTAGAATTGCTTAGTGCAAACATCATGTAAGGTTATAGGCATTGACCTGAGAAGATATCAGCTTTCAGGGAGCCTTGTCCCATTGGCCTCTACTTCACAGAGCCATGTGGTCAGCAGAACAGAGTGGCAACATCCTGGCTTCTCAGCCAGTTATGCTTCTGAGCTGGTCTGGTCTACTTCATGTATACTTCCAAGACCTTCTCTATGTCACGGTCTGCTCAATGCCTGTTTGTCCACTGGGATGGGAAGCAATCATTCTCATTGTACCCAGGGTTTTGTACATGCTAGACAAGTGCTCCGAGAAGGGAGGGAGGTTGCTTCTCAGGACCCTCTGAAGTGGCCATAAAGAGTGTATGGGCACACAGGAAGGCTGCTTGGCACACAAGATGCCATGCCACAGGTGGGCTGCCAGTTACCCAGACTCACTGACTGCCCCGAGACTGCCTGTGTTAACTTACCTGATCTCTTATATGAAGTCTACCCCCTTGCAATCCTTTCCTATAGAAAGAGCCTAGAGAAGCCTTTGCGAAGGTACAATCTCTCCCACTCAGCGACTTGGCCAAATGGCCTTGTCCTCAGTAACTTGGCCAAATGGACACATCCGGGAGCACAGGGAGCTGCAGCCAACTCTTGTTCTCACTAAGCATGACCAATGGACACACGGCACAAAGGCAGTGGCTAAGCAGATACTCCAAAAGAGCAACAGTGAGGAGGCTGAGGTCATGGCGTGCCCTACAATTGACACAGCTATGGGAGGTGACCCTGCACAGAGAAGAACCTGTCGACAGGAGACCGCCCAGGAAGGGAAGAAGCAAGTCAAGAAGCCTGAGGACAAACAGCTCACACACAGATTCCTGCCAAATGAGGAAGAAACCAAAGCCACAGAACTGGGTGTGACTTGTCCTTGGAGAAGCAACAACTGAGAGCACCTTCCTCAACCCTTTCCTCAACCCTTTATGCAATAGTGCTAGAACCCAGGACTTCCCTCATCCTCCCTAGTGAATCCCTAGCCCGCCTGCTGCTTTTGTCTTGTGAGGTTTTGCACAAATTTCAGCCTCTGTCAGAGTCACAGTTGTCCCCTCCCATGCACCCCACAACCAGGGAGCTCTTGTCTGTGCTGTTCTCCAGCTAGGATGTGCACTATGGTCACATTTTCCATTAATTAAAGCCACCTGACAGGGCTGCAGCTTGGAATTCCAGCCTTGGTGGGCATGAGGCCAAGCGGGTCATCTGAATACTCTGGAGAGCTGGTTAATGGGAGGAATTGGCTCTTCAGGACAAAGGCTGGCCTGGATCCAGCTCATACTGGCTCTGGTCTTCTCCCTCTCTGAGACCATAGCAGCCAGGGCTCCAGTTTTAGCCTGCTCAGGGGATCCCAGACAGGAAACTTCCCAAGCAGAGGCAAGTCGTCTGGGCCCCAGTCTCCTCATCGTTAAAAGCCTGTGTCCTTTCTTTGATTCTGTGAGAGGGAACATCGAAAGGGGTCAGCAAATGATGCTGCATCATCTGTGTCTGATGAACCTGAGTTAATACTCTCGGCAGGAGAGGAACAGCCAATGCCAATCAGAATGAAACCCCACAGTCCGGATTTTCAATGTTCACTCGAGGGCCGTGGTGGGGCTTCATGGGAGGTCTTCAGATCACTGAGGAAGGACCCTTGCAGGACCACATGGGATCCCAGTTTCTTCTTTTCCCTGTCATGGATGAATGGCTCTATTCCCACCCCTAGAGGCTCCTGCCATGCTGTGCTGCCTAAAACAGTGTGGCCGACTGACCATGGACTGTGAAGCCGTGAATCAGATAAACCTTTCCACTGTACAAGCTAGAGACCACTTTTGTTACAGGCAAGAACAATGACTAACACGGAGGTCATCACAGAGTCCTTAATGACCCTGCCCTAGTGCTGGCTGGAAAGGGACCTGAGTGAACATAACTGTGAGCTGGGGAGAGCGGGGAGCCTACAACCTGCTGTCCTGGCAGCCATGGGCTCCCACTCTTTCAAATTAAATAGTTATGGTGGGAATTGGAATGTAGAAACGAACACGGCTGTTGCTCATGCTAGCCTTTGATTCCTATATGACAGGTTTGGGCCAAACTGCTGGAGTTACTTTATAGAAGTCTCCCTCTCTGTTCCTCCATCCTCCACACCCCAACATACTGACCCTCTGGTTCCCAGTTCGCATGAGGACTGCATTTGCATAAAACCCTCAATAGAAAAATGGCCAGAGATCTAAGTCAAGAACCTCAGGCCCCTGGACCTGTCTCTGTCCCAAGAGGTCCCCACAGTCTCCACACCAGCCCACAGCCAGCTCTCTGATGCCTTCTTACCAGCCCACACCCCCTCCATTGTGAAGAGCAACCCAGGTGGCACCACGACAGGCATCTCCCACGAAGTTCTGCACAGCCATGTCTGTAGAAACAGGGCAAACATGATCCATCATTCCTTGCACTAGGTGGTCTGGGGGCCAGACAGACTCATGCTGCTTCTTGGGACTGCAAAACAGTGTGACAGGGGACAAATGGGGAACAGAGACAGGGGAATCTGGAAACAGGAAGCAAGAGAAACGGATGGAGCCCGTCATACCTATTATCCATCTTGCACTAAATGCCCATTCATGCCTAGGGCAGGCATTGCAAATGAATGATGCTTCTTGACTCCATCAGAGAAGCAAGGGCCCCATGTTGGCTGTTGGGCAGGTATTTGACATGAGATCACCTTTGCACAGTGGGTGTGCTGCCCCTTTAAGTACTGTCTGTCAGCCCTCCACTAAGTAGTACTTTTGCTTCAGATAGGACTCTCCAGAGAAACCCAGAAGTTTTAGATGACTTCAGATGGCTCAGTCTTTTAGATGACTTAGAGAGAAATTTGTTTATTATCACACTATTCTACCCAGGAGATATTCCTAGCCAACATTTTTCTTTTGGAGTGGGCCATGTATAAAGCTGCAAGGGCTCCATCTGAGTATGCTTAATTGTGAGGTGTCTTTCTATATGAACCTGTATGAGTTTCCCGATGAAGAACCTCTGGCTTCCTTTGTTGTTTTGGCCGTGGTGCCAGTGCTTCCCCATGGGCATGGGCTACAGGTAATTAGCTAGCACCTCTTATCTCCTCAGTTCCTTTGCTGCACCAGGGACAAGCCCAGCATTACACAGCAGCCATGTACCCAGCCAACTATGGAACCAGGCACCCAAGGGAAGCAAGGCCCCAGCTGGTTGCCTTCTAAGCATCTAGCATGCTGAGGACAGGTGCGAGGAGGTCAGTGACTGTTGCCACTTTGCCACCCTGGAGACACAGGCATAAGACTGCAGCTTCCTCTTGTAGCTCTTTATCCACTTTCCCTTCCCTCCACCCTAGTTCTCACAGAGATCAGGGAACCTAAGCTCTCCCTGGTGCTGGGTGAGGAAGAGGAGGAGGAGGAAGGAAAAGAGCATACAGCCTGTTATCTAGAAGACAGGAAATCTAATTCCTCCTTTGAGATGAAATCTCTCTATGTTACCCAGGTTGCTTCTATTATTATTATTATTATTATTATTATTGCTTTTTCGAGACAGATTTCTCTGTGTGCCTTTGGAACCTGTCCTGGAACTCACTCCGTAGACCATGGTGGCCTCAGATTCACAAAGATCTGCCTGCCTCTGCCTCCCAAGTGCTGGGATTAAAGGCGTGCACCAGCACCACCCAGCTACTAATCAGAAGCTACTGCTTCTAATTCTTAAGCTCAAGCTCCCTGTGCCGCTGAGCTGCCAGAGGTGTTGGGACTAAGGATGTGCATCTCCTTGGCTGGCTAATGCTAAGGGACAATGATGCTTTCATTTTCCTCACCTGCACAGAAGGCAGAACCGTCATAAATATTTGAAGTCTCCCTGAAGGGGCTGTCAGTCCCACTCACATCATGGTGGTCACGGCTCAGGACCACTGGGGCCTGTAGGGGACAGGGAAGGGCATATCATCAGTAGTGTCTACCAGGCTTGTTGGCACGAGGCAGAGGATGAGAATGGGGCCACTCCAGACACCATTTGGATTCTTTCCCCTTGAAAATAGACCCAGTCTTAGAAATGAGAGGATTAAAGGGTAGATTATTGCATCTACTTTTAAACTAAAAAGCAACTACTAATATTTTACCTTGGTATGGATTTTTATATATTGATATAAATTTAAGGTTGTTTTTGTTATAACATACTGTATATATGTTTTTACTTTTGTATAATATCTTGTACCTATGCAGCTCATTTTAAAATGTAAAGTTCTAGCTCTTGAAAATTATTACAAACTATTTAGGATAGTTAAGAAATGTAGGTTAGTAATTAGTTATCTATAACAATCAAACTTGTATCCTTACCAAAAAAAAAAACAATCAAACTTGTAGTCATGTTAGGTATGTTTTCAAAGTCAAACATATATTTTAGATAGATAGGTGACCTTCAAACATTTCAGAGACATACAGAACATGTCATTTAAGATGTTGTAATTATATAAGGCTTTTTTTATGACAGTGAGATATGTCTGCTCCTGATAGCACTGCTCTACTTCAGAGATGCAGCTAGCCTTCCCAACCATTGACAGTGGTTCTTGGAAATTTAGAGGCTCACCAAATATGATGCAACATGCTGGGAGGCTTGAGGACACCATGAAACTCAGAAACCCCCAGCTGCCCTTGCCTTCTGTGAGCAGGCCATGCTGTGCCTATGACTTCATCTCTGCCGTGGAATTGTTTTCCGGCACCTCTGGTCATTCAGGGTTCAGCTGAATGCCAGAACTTCAGGAAGGCCTGTCCTGACCAACCATGTATCTTCAACTTACCACCTGGCTCATGTTTTCCCATGCTTCAATACACCTGTAAACACCTCCTAGCTCATACCTGCAGTTAGGTAAGCATCCCCTAGCTCATACCTGCAGCTAGGTATCATCTCTCTTTATTACAGCAGCTCCAAGCTGGAACTTTGCCCATCATACCCTCTGCTGTGTCCCTCAAAAGGCACCAGCACAGTAGAACTATCAAACCTTGTCCAGTGAACAAAAGTGGGAGAGTGCTATCTTGGGTGTGAGCAGGGACTTCTCAGCAGCACCCCCTCCAGTGGACTTCTAGGAAGCATCCCAAAGAGCTCAGGATGTTGTTCTTGCTGTGGTGACACTCTGGGCCTTCCACACCTCAGCCTTTCTTTAGTTCACCTTCACCTCTGAGTGACACTCCCAGTACTTCTGACAGAGCAATGCCACCAGGAACAGGACACAATCCCCAAAACAAGAAGGAAAGGAGCAAAGGACTTTAGTGCACGAGCTCAGGGTTCTGGGTCCCCAAAGGAGAGAGGAAAGTAAGCAAACCTGGGGACATTTGTCACGGTTTGAACAAGGTCATTCGGAAAAGATGTGCAGAATTATTTTTGTGGACTGTGACTCATTTGATCCTCACACTTACGTGGGGGCTATCAGCATGCTATTCTTCCTACAGAATAGAGAAACTCTGGGTCAGAGTAACCTGACTTGCCCAGGTCACAGCAAAAGAAACACTGTCGGGGCTTGTGTTTGAACAAGCCTGCTCACTAGTTCCCTAGCCACAATGACATATGATCAGGGTTGGGGTTCTGGGGGGATGTTAGGCCCTCTGTGCTCTCCTTCCCTCCCCCTTGCCTCTCAAGCAGGAACTGGTTCCCAAGGCAGCTCTTATCTAGGCCCCTCTGCTTATCTGCTCCACCAAGTCCAAGGCCTTCAGGGAACCAGTACCCCTACCAGGGAACTCAGCCAGGGGAGGGTGAAAGCTCCCTGCTACTAGGTCAGGGTGCTGGTGGAAGCAGCTTTCTCAGAAGGTTGAAGAGGTGGGGAGGACAGACTTGAGTGTGAGCAGGAGGTCCGAGATGAGAAGCCCCCAAGCAGAGACTGGGTGAAAAGGTGTCTGTGAAGCCTCCTTGAAGCCCCACAGGCTATCTCACTCACCTTGATCTTCCCACTGGCGATGGCCTGGTTGATGGCCACAGCAATGGCCACACGTCCTTTCTGGTCTGAGTACAGGATCCTCGCCTGGGAGCCCACCACCTGCAGAGGAGAGAATGAGAAAGCCCTCCCCCGCCCCAGCCAAAAGCAAGCATCCCAGCTAGCGATATGGAAAGATGTGAGAGATACTATAGTCCTGTTACCTGGCCAACTCCAGCCTGCTGGCCCTTCTAGGGAGAGCTCAGAGGACCCCGAAATGCATGGAAATGCTAAAGTATGGGACTCTTGCGCACCTCTCTCATGAAGCCCATTATACACCACGTTGGTAGGCAATGCATGCCCACACATTGACTTTTCTTGAGGTCAGGGCCACCTCATTCTCTTCTATGTCCTTTTCCTTATGGTCCATTCCTGAAGGCGCCCAGAGACTGACTCCACGTGTACCATGCAGGATTCCTATTGTGGACCCTGCCCCCTTTGAGCCTCTTTCACATCAGGACCACCAATGTGAGACTTGATCCAGCCTGACTTACTGAGAGTACTGACCCCACAGTCCACAGCTGAGTCCCCAAGAAGATACTGCTTTCTTGTCACAAGCTTGATCACACGGATGAGGAAACAGACTCAGACAGATGGGTAACCTCCCTATAGGTCGGCACTTGGATCTCATGCACTTGCGCTGCGCCTCTGTGAGGGAATGCCAGTGAGCTTCCAGAGACGAAAGGGAGTCATTTCTTGGCCCCATGGCTCTCAACCAGGATGCTGCTTGCAGTGGCTGCAGGTAATTTTGGTGTGTGGAGCAAATAGAGATTAATCTAGAACCATATAGGTGTCTGCAAAGCCATGAGTACGGTGGCATTATTCACAAGAGCAAGCAGTGAAAACAACACAGGTGTATGGTAGCTGAAGCACGGACAGGTGGTCTGTCCATGTGATGGAAGAGAGCCTGGATTAGAGCTTCTGCCCCTGCAGATTCAACCAGCTGCCCATCAAGAATGTTCAGGAAGTCTGGGTCTGATGGCACATGCCTTTCATCCCAGCACTCAGGAAGCAGAAGCAAGTCAATTTCTGTGAGTTTGAGGTTAGTCTGGGATATAGAGTGAGTTCCAGGACAGCCAGGGCCGCACAGTAAGATCTCATATTTTAAAAATTTCAGGAAAGGGTTAGGGGAGATACTACAGTGCATAAAATGTTTTTTTAAATGAAGGTATAAAGACCAGAGTTCAGATCCCCAGCACCCATGAAAAGCTGGGCAATCCACCTGTAATCTCAGTACTCGATAGGCTGAGATGGAATCCCTGGAGCAGCCTAGCTAGCTAGACAGAAAGTTCTAGGTTCAGCAAGAGTCCTTGCCTCAGTAAATAAGTGGAGAGTAGTCAAGGATGACACTCAGTGTCAACCTCTGGCTTCAAACACAGACATACAAGCACATGAATCAGCACACACATGTTCCCATACAAGCAAACATGCATACACACACATGCATGCCACACATATACATATGAAAGAAAAAAAAGGATATTTAGGGAAAAACATCCCACTTATATTGAATGTGCATGAGCTTTTTTCTTGTGGATATTCCCTAAGTGACTCAATATTTAATGTTACATTGCTTCTATTTTGTCTTAGATCTAAAAATTCATCCAGAAGTAAGGCATGTGGAGGGCCTGTGTAGGTTCTGGGCCAACGCAAGGTCGCGTGTACCAAGGATCTGAGTGGGTTGTGGTATCCATCAGTATCTGGAAACCAACCCCCCCCACTTCAGATATAGAGGGAAAACTGTAACATTGTAGTCTTGGGAAGACAGAAGATTCTCGCTCAAACTGCACAGAACGCCCTTGAGACATGCCAGCTGGAACCTGCCTATCGGGATAGACAAGTACTGCCCTGTCTGCTCTTAAGGGGGCCTCCTAGGGCTGGGGAGGGAGGTTAGTGTTTACTAGAAACAGAGTTTTAGGTGAAAGATGAGAAAGTTCTGGAAATGGATGGCAAGGGCAGCAGGACATCTCTGAATGGGCTTCACACACTAGAACTGTACCCTGAAAAAGGTTTGAGGATCATAAGATTTATGCATATTTATATATGTCTTGCTGCAATTTAAAAAAAATGCCTCCTCCCCAAATGTTGGTAGTGTCTGGCTGTAAAACCACAGTGTCTCTAAAGAAAGTGCTGCATGTTTTCCCCTCCTCCCTGGGGATCTGGCCAAAACTGCAAAAGGTGGCAAGGATAGGCGACGTGGACACTAAAGTCTTACTGAGTTCAGAGTTAGCCCAGGCAGTGGGGTCAGTAACCTCACGGGGTCTAGCAAATGCAAATGGCTTTAGTTACTACAGATGCCTTCTAGGTTTTTGTTTGTTTGTTTGTCTGTCTGTTTTAACCTGCAAGTGTGAGTCCGTGCTGTGAGGTGTTCAGATTTCTTGGGGGAAATGAGGAAGAACTGGTATAAAATGGCTTGTGGTAGTTAATCTTCATTGTGAATCTGACTGAATTTATAATGACCGTGGAAACACATCGGTAGCACGCTAGGAGGAGTTTAGGAAAGGCTAACTGAGGAAGGCAGACTTCTAAGATGAGCAGCACCATCTTCTTGACTACAAAAAGCAGGAAGCAAGCTGAGCGATCTTCCTCTGCCTCTGGCAGTGGATACAGTGTGGCCAGCTGCCTGGAATTCCTGTCTCTATAGCTTCCCGGCTGTGAAACAATGAACCATAATAAATGTTGTTTCTCCAGTTGCTTCTGGTCAAGGCACTGAGAAGGACAGTAAACACAACTGCCTAGTTTATCAAGAACGTCATAGATAAAAAGAATTGCCAGCTTTCAAGAGAAAGTTCACTTCCATCAAAGGTGGACATCGCGTTCTGCTTGCTGGCCTGTGACATGTGCAGCTGACTTTGAACCCACCCCTTATAGCAGTCCCAGACAGCGGCATCCCTGCTGCCAGCTCTGCCTCCTCTCCTCCGGCCTCTCTGGATGGCTTCTGTATTCTGTCTGCAGCACTCCCTCTACTCTGTCCCCAGCCCCAGGCTCCCTGGCTTGGAAGTGAGTCATAGAGACCAAGGGTGGCACATGGGGGTTTCATGGAGACACACATGCAAAATATAGCCCTAGGATGGGATGGGCCCTGATGGGGACAGTTTCCTTCTGGCCCTGAGACCTCTGGCCAGGGACCTGCTGGTGAGCAAAGTCATGTGTGGACCAAATGTTCCTTCTTCATTTAATTTCCACAGTCCTCCCATCATCTCTAACCTGGGCCTGCTGGCTGTTTTCTGTCATTAGACACCATTCTGATCAACCATCCGTTCTCCTACAGGTGATGTCCTTCACTTACGTGCTCAGTTCTGGGACTGACAGAGCTGTGTGTGTGGTGGGGGGGATCACAGAGGCCCACTGCAAGCCAGCATCACTACCTCCATGTCATAGATAGGGGTTGAGCCACTCACCCAGGGCATTTATTTGGGAGTGCCACAGAACCAGCTCAGGTGCCTGAGCTCTCATCTCCCGCAGGAACTCCAGAAACTGTGGAGTGACTGGATGAAGGATGACCTTGTTAGCTGCTTCAGAGCCCCAAGCCACCCTTCTTATCCTCTCCATTAAAAAAAAATCAGTAAAATACACTGTCCTGGCTAGTTTTGTGTCAACTTGACACAAGCTATAACTATCTGAAAGGGGTGAGTTTCAGCTGAGAAAATGCTTTCATAAAATCCAGAAGTAGGGCATTTTCTTAGTGATTGATGGGGAAGGACCCAACCCATTGTGGGTGGTGCTATCTCTGGGCTGGTGGTCCTGAGCTCTATGA
This sequence comes from Microtus oregoni, assembly GCF_018167655.1. Taxonomy (NCBI): domain Eukaryota; kingdom Metazoa; phylum Chordata; class Mammalia; order Rodentia; family Cricetidae; genus Microtus; species Microtus oregoni. The sequence continues at coordinate 31,263,738 of NW_024543061.1, read as the reverse complement.
GCAAGCAGGCTAAGCAAGCTATGATGAACAAGTCAATAAGCAGCACCCCTCCATGGCCTCTACATCATCTCTTGCCTCCAGGCTGTGTTTCATCACAACAATAGGAACCCTAGCTAAGATATGCATATGACATAAATTTGACTGCTTTAATAATGTTTAGCAAGCTGCTTAGTGGCATGAACCACCTCACAGTGCTATGCAGCTGGCCCCACCATCCTGCTCCAAGACCTTTTCATTCTCCCAAGCCAAAACTCTGTCCTCATGAAACACTGACTCTGCACACTCTCCCCAGCCCTGGGACATACCCTGCCACTTCCCTGCTTATGGCTTGCCTACTCTAGGGGCTGCATGTGGGTGGCATCTTGCAAGGGTTTGTCCTTCTGTGACTGGTTTATTTCTCTTAACATCAAATCCTTCAGTTTTACCCAGGTGTCAGTGACTGGCAGAATGCCTTTACAGGTTGCTTTGTGTGGAAGGACATTTTGTTGATCCATTTGTCTGCCAAGAGCCCTTTGGATTGCCTTGGCATTTTAGTTTCAGTATCTATAGCACCCTAAATAGGTTCCAATCCTATTAGGGTCTACAACCAGCATGGAATGACTAGATTACATTGCTTTACACTCCCACCAACATTGTCTAAGGTTTCCAGTTTCTCCATGTTGCTATCCAGACAGCCTTTTACAGGCTCTTTCCTGGATAGGTGGCTGCCATGATGCTGCTGTCAGCAGTACCTTCTCAGGGCATTCAAGATGGGTGCTGCGACTGTGCTGAGACCTCTGTGACTGCATCCTGTTTCTGGGCAGTTTCTTGACAGCTCAGCCTCCTTCATGCTTCTGAAGTACCCATCTTCCCCCAAGCCAAGCTCTTACCAGCCGGTGCTTGGCAGCCTCCCGGATCCAGCGGATGTTATCCATATACTGTAGCTTAACGGATGCCTTCACTGCAGGGAGAAAGGGGAGTGATATCTTAGGCCTTGGAAGTTGCTGCTCAGAGTTCCTAGCTCTCTTTTCTGCTGGATGTTTGCACAGGCACCTGGAGACCTTGGGTAATTCCTCCTACACTAGCCATTCTGCATCTGTGAAGAGGAGTGTGGGGAGCTAGTTACTGGGGTGATGCTTTAGAGGATGCTGGTTACTGGGGTGATGCTTTAGGGGGATGCTGGTTACTGGGGTGATTGATGCATTAGGGGATAAAGGTTCCCTAAGAAAGGGAAGTTCAGAGTCCTCAATGCTGAGAAGCTCTGTGGGAACAGAATTCCAGAGGGAACATCCAGCACAAAGCCCCAGAAGTGGGAATCGGCCTACTCCAGAAGGAGGCAAGAGGAGGAGGGTGGCCATGGCGACAACAGGTCTGAGCAGCTCATGAGAACAGACTGGTGATGTGAGAGGCGAGCATAGAGAACATCGATATCTTACTTAAATAAACTCCCGCTTTGAAAACTATATTCGGGGTGAAGGTGCACTTGAACTCATCCCTGTTTGCTACTCTATGGTCCTGTGCTGTGCTCTGTGCCTTGGAGGTCCTCAGCATCTGTCTTCTCTGCCTGGCAGTAGCTCCTGGAGTGTTCCTGCTCGGCACGAGCAGCTCACATTGTAGCTGGATGCTGGCTGGGCTGGGGATTCTTAGCCATCACATTTGGAGGTGTGATAGCACCCAGCTTCTCTGTGGAGCACTGGGTGGTAGACACCCAGCTGACACCCAGTTGTGTCTGCTTAGGCCCAGGCGGCTGTTCTGAGCTAGAGAAGCTGGGAAGGCAATGGGCCAGATTTCCCAATATAAAACCCCAGCTACTTCCTTTAGCTTGGTCTGGCCTCCTCTTTGCACTTGACCGACAATGTCAAGTACCTTAGAAAGGACAATGTGCTTCAAGGAAGCAGCAGAGACATGCAGACACAGGAAGACCACAGACACCTAGCCAGGAGGCAGAGCAAAACGTCTGCATCTATGATCAAGATGAGCTCAGGGGTCCAGGGCTCAGAGAAGTTGAGCATGAGGTGGATGACAACAGGCCCTGGCATGGGCGTGACATGCTCACAAAAGGCAGCTGAAGTGAATGAGAAGTGCTCCTGAAATGCATCAAACAAGGCCATTGCTCAAGTGCTTCCCTCCCCCATGCATGGAGCCCAGGGCCTGCAGGAGAGCAGCTGGGTCAGAGAGGTCAGCAAGTTATCAATATCCGGTGAACCCCAGGGATTGTGGGCCCAGTTGCCAGCATGTGGCACCATTGGAGGATGATGGGACCTTTAAGAAAAGGGAGGAAGTGAGCTCATTGGGGATGTAGCCTTAGAGGAGATGTTGGGGTTATCTTTCCCTTTGTCTCACAAGGGTGTTCATTCCAAAATAATGGAATCATCTGACCACCGTTGAAGCCTTTGAAGCCAAGAACCAAAAGGAAACCTCCCCAACTTAAGAAGGAGGTTGTCCCACTCAGGTGCTTGTCACAGTGACAGACAGCTGACTGACTTAAAGTTCCTTGTGCCTTGCAACCAGCAGAGGCAGAGGCAGAGGTGAGCACAGGGCTGGGGGGAGGGGCAGAGCCCCATACATGGATGGACTTCATGCTCTGAACATCTTTGAGAGAAGAAAGTCTGAAAGTGCTTGAGGTCCCCTTGTGCCTGTGATTCATGCAGGAGATGACACTAGTCACCAGTTGTCCTACAGAAGCAGGGAATTTGGGAGACCAACCACTCTTGAGTACCATCCACCCAGAAGTATCACCTCCGTCGGCAATGGCTTTCTCCAGCACAGATGTGGCCAGATGATCAGTGACAGCCAGGTCCTGGGGGTCCCCTGATGTGCATACCCAGCGGAAGGGCCCAAAGCCCTGGGAGAATATGTCCCTGCAAGGACAAATGTCTCCTTAGCCACAACCTCCTGGGCTGCCTGCACCTTCTTGCCGAGCTAGGGAGCGGCATGTAGGCATGCCTAAGGGAGCTGGGCAGCAAGCAGAATGAACTCAAAACAGTTGGCTTCTAAGGAGGACATCCTTGCTCCTCTGCCTCCTCCTTGGACTCTGCTCCCATCTCTTAGCGACTGGAGATGGGAAATGGAACAAAGACAGACAGACGTTTTCTCGAACTGCTCTTAGAATGACTACACAAAGACCAATCATCTAAAGTAAATAGTTGAGAAAAGTGGGTGGATGTGTTGACCTGGCCTGGCCTTCCATGGTGACTCAGCATCTGTGGCAGTTGAAGTGGGGCAGAGGGATGCTATAACCTCGGGCCATACTAACTCCATACTGGTACACGGCTGAGTACACCCCTGCTATCTCTTTCCTGCTTCTCTGAGGAAAACCCGGTCACTCTGGATCCCAGTGTCCTAGCCCACCCTTGGTTCTGCTTCCACCCACAGTAGTATGGCTCAGAAGACAACTTCTGCTTCTCTGGACTCTGTCCTGAGATATCTTACATTCTTCCCTGGCTCCCTCTGTGCATACAGGCCTGTGAGTCTAAAAGTCCACCCTCCTTGATTGGTCTACCTTGGCCCTGTTTCCTGCTGGGTCCCTTACTTCCCTATTTCTCTTGGGCTGCTGGCCCTTCTCAGACCTGCCTTGAACAACCAGATGGTGCAAGACCTTTCAAGCCACCGGGGGTCTTGGGCTTCAGGATTGAATCATCGTCCTGGCTTCCTGGCCACATAACTTAGGAAAATGAGTGGATACATGGCAGGGTGGTGTGCACAGGAAGTGACCATGGCTGTCAGGTCCCTCAGTTCCCTGTCTTCTCACTCAGGCTCTGATGAAGCCCCCTCTGCACTTGTGTGTTATGTGAAAATGCTGTGACCACCGTTTGGTTACTTCCACAGCACACAGCCCTATGGTGATCTGTGTTGGAGGCCCTTTCAGTTGGAATGGCCAGGTCCTAAGTCTGGAGAGGATCAGAAAAGGTACTAGACACCCCAAAACAGAACCTCCATCACTCACCCCATAATGTGCTGGACATAGGAGGGGTAGCGGAACTCCGTCTTGTTGGCTCCTTTCTTCTGGACATCTGCTCCTGTAGAGTCACCCATCTGTGTGAGCACCCATGACCACACAGACAGTGACTTAAACAAGGGGCCCTGGGAAAGTCAGGTATGTATGCTCACACAGGTATGTATGCTCACACAGGTATGTATCCTCACACAGGTATGCTCACACAGGTATGCTAACACAGGTATGTATGCTCACCCAGGTATGCTCACACAGGTATGCTAACACAGGTATGTAAGCTCACACAGGTATGCTAACACAGGTATATATGTTCACCCAGGTATGCTCACATAGGTATGTGCACACAGGTATGCGCACACAGGTATGCTCACACAGGTATGTGCACACAGGTATGCTCACACAGGTATGCGTACACAGGTATGCTCATACAGGCCCCAGACACCACTTGTCCAGCTTCCCCTCTGCCTACCTGCTCTCTGAGCCTCCAAGAGAAAGGCGTTACCATAGTCCCAAAAGAAGAACTTCTCCTGGGCCAACCTGTTGATGGCCGAGACATGCCTCCTCAGACTGTAACAAACAGGTGATTAGCCCCCAGCTTGTCCTCCAGTTCCGCAGCCCCACCCCATCAAGCTTCCCAAGGCCTTCTAAACCCAGTGCCAGAATGTCTCTGTGCGAACCAGCCTCCCCTAGTTTATTGTGACTGCTCCCAGTGCCACTGATTCCCGTGTCTAGTCAAAACCACAAACCCCTCAACACCCCCTGTTTTGTAGTGTCCCCCCAAGCAGCATTCTTCATTGGAACCCTGGGTCCAATGTGCCAGACAAAGGTACTACTGTGGGTATCCCAGTGTGTATCCAGCATAGACATGTAAGCTGCTCTAGGAATCTGACAAATATCAATTCAGTTTGTCCCATCATCCCCAAAAGTAACGTGCCCACGATCCCCCCTCAAAGAAGGAAGCCAAGTCTCAGAAAGGTTAGGATCCTGTAGGTTCTGCTGTCCCACCCTGAGCATCCCTTCCTGTCACCCACCTTTCTTGCACCAGGTGCTTGAAGGCAGCTGGGTTGGAGGACATGAGGCTCTGGGCCTCTGAGAAGCTGAGCTGCACAGGGTAGTAGCCGCCATTGAACGGGTTGTGACAGGACGTCTGGTCTGACCCCAGATCCACCAAGAGCTCCCCTGTGGTGTCCAGTTCATGGACCAGGCGCTCCCTGGGGAAGCGGTAGGGTGGTCAGAGCAGGGCCTGCAAGCATGGATTGGAGGAGGGCCAGCCAGCAGAAACTGCAGCCCACATGTCCATCCACACACCCTGCAGGGAGTGTCTTCTTTCTCCTTTGCAAAGTGCATGGGCAGAAAGGCTATGCGGGTCTGGATGAGGATGATGGCCTTCCCAGGAAGGACAGAGCTGAGGTTCAGAGCTTGTGGCTTGGAAACACTTAGTAGCATCCCCAAGGTACCACTTACCAAAGATCCACCACGTTGCCGTGGTATCCAAGGCTGAGCACCTCCTTCTTTTTCCTTGCTTCCCTAGAAGGACAAAAGAGCAGAACAGACAACCGACACCTGTGCTCAGCTGCCCTGGATGGAGCTGCTCTGCCTCCATACAGGAAGTGCAATGCCGGCCAAATGTGGCAGACATAGGAGGCCACCTAGGGCCTGTGTGTGAACGTGGTCTTGTGTGAGAGTGAGTGGATGTGAGTGTGTGGAGCTGTGTGTGTCTGGAGACCTGTGCATGAGTGTGAGCCTCTGTGACTATGGGCCAATGTTGACTATGGGCATGTGTATGAGTGTAAGTATAGGCCTGTGTGCAATTGCGGGCCTATGTATGAGTCTGTGTACATGTGCGCCTGCATGGGCCTGTGTGAGTTTGGACCTGAATGAGTGTGGACCTGGAGGCATGTGCTAGGGTGAGGTATGTCCTCTCATATCCCATGATACAAGAAAAGAAAAAGTGCAGGCTGGAATGTCCCAGTTGGTTGAGCTGAGCTGCAGCGGTTACTGGGAAACAGGTATCTCAACCCTAACCGGCTCTTCATAGAACTAACTCACTTATGGGGTGGGGCATGGAAGTGGTAGGACTTACTAATGATGATTACAAAATTATTTGGAGAAATAGAAATAGAAAAGAGGATGAATATAATTAAGTCAGGCATGGTAACACATACCTGCAATTCCAGTACTAGGGAGGGAAGTGTGAAAGAGTCTCAAGTTCAGAGCCCCAGGGCTGCCCACAAGCCAGCTGCAATAATCCCTGGGAAAGGAACTCTCCAGAGACCTCTCCCATGGTGCTTCACAGTGGAACCTCTAGATGGCACCTGTGGCCAGAAACCAGGCACAGAACGGCCCTAGCCACGCTTTCTCCCCCTCCCCCCCCCGACCCCCTTTCCAATGCCTGGGTTCAAGTGCTCTGAGTCCCACACAGCCGACTGTACCTGAGTCTCACAATGCAATGGTCCAAGCTGTCAGTCACCTCCATCAGCCAGCCTTGCCGGTGGCGTTTTACAAGGGCAGCTTTGTCAACCTGAGGTCACAATATACATATAGGCCACCCATTACATCTCCCCTGAACAACCTCATGAGCACCCCATGCACCCCACCCCACTTTCATTAAGCAGCCTCAGAGTTGTCACTACAGCCCATGGGAAAAGGAGAAGGGGCTTCTGTGAGACGCGACTTTCCTGCTGAGATAGACAGCTAGAGCGGACATAGCTCTTCTCATTTCTCTCTGTTTTGAATGTGGATGGCCAGACTGGCATGTGCGGAGACTTTTATCTCCATGAGAGAAGCCCAGGAGAATCCAGAGGAGCTAGCACTGATATCATTGAGCTGCTGAACCAATACCAACATTGTCAGTAGCATGAGAAAAATAACTCTCATTCATATAAGCTGCTACAGTTGCCCTGTTACCCTCAGCCCAACACAGTCCTAGCAAAGCTCAGACAAGCACGACACAGGTAGTGTCAACTAAGCCGAATTTCACGGTGTGTCCCCAAGACTTAACTCAAAGTTCCTCCCTTCTGCTTCTCCCTGTTTCCCTCCTTGACCTTGGCATCTTCCAAACAGATGTGAGAGCCACAAGCCCCCTGTGCACACCTCTGTGAAGGAGCAGCTTCACATCCATCCAGTGCCTACTCCATCCAGTGCCAACTGCTAAAGCTGGGGGAAGGGTGCTCTATACTAATATAATTCACAAATAATTATTCTTTCATCTAGGTTCTTCATCTAGAAGGGACACTGGAAGCAATGGCTGTACACACACTGTTAAAGCTTCATGGGTTGGAAGTTAGTGGGCATAGAAAATGGAGGGTGCTGGGCACTGTGCAAGCAGAGCCCATCTGTTGCCATAGGGACCTGACCAGGGAGGTAGCATAAGGCTTTGTGGAGGAGGTGACAGGGTTTGGTGAAAGAAATCAAGAAGGAAGTGGAGTGTGGGAAGAGAGGAAAGGTGTGGATGGCAGAGAAGGAAGAGATAGAAGGAAAGGGAGAGGGAGGATGAACGAGTCAGAGTTCTGAGGGACAGGCAGAAGTTCCCCAGCTTACCTCTGCTATCACCCCAATGCATCCAACAATGGCTGCAGCCTTGGCTTGGGCCCCACTCATCCCACCAAGCCCGGAGGTGACGAAGACCTTCCCGGCCAAGTCCTCGAGACCCAGGTACCGCCGACCAGCGTTCAGCACAGTGAGCTGTAGGTAGGGGAGGCAGGGTGCTTATTGTCCCCTCCTGGCAGTTCCACCTGCAGGGACCCGCCACTCATGTGTGCCCATCTCTCACCACAGTGCCATGGACGATTCCCTGGGGACCAATGTAGCAGTAGCTGCCCGCTGTCATCTGGCCGTACCTGAGCAGGGAAGAAAATGGCAGTGCTTAGGAACTTTAGACTAAACCTCAAAGGTTGTCCTGTGTTCTCTTCTGTTATAACAAGTGGAAGAACTAGAGATCATTAAGTTAACCAGAATAAGCCAGAGTCAGTCAGAAAGACAAACATCTCATATTCTCTCTTATATGGTGTGTGTGTGTGTGTGTGTGTGTGTGTGTGTATGTGTGTGTGTGTGCTAAAAAGTAGAAAGAAGACTATGAGAGGGAGGAGATCTGAAAGGGAAGAAACAAGAATGCATGTGTCACGAAAGCAGGAGGGGGACTGCGTAGGGAATAAAGGGGACTAACAAGAGGGAGAGACATCAGGGAACAGTCAGGAAGATGAGTAAGAAATATCTAAAATGGGACTGGAGAGAAAGCTCAGTGGTTAAGGGCACTGGTTGTTCTTGCAGAGGACCCAGGTTTGGTTCCCAGCACCCACATAGCAGCTCACAGTTGTACAAAGTTCCAGTTCCAGGGGACTGAACACCCTCTTCTTGCCTCCTTGGGCATTGCATTCATGTGGTGCACAGACATATACACAGACAAACATTCACACATGTAAAATAAAAACAAAACTTAAGAAAATCACTAAAATGACATACATGTATAAAATGTCACAGTGAAAGCCATTTCTCTGTGTTCTAACCAAAATATTTAAAAAATTAAAGTAAAAATAAAAAGGTAAGGATATAATAAGCTAGCGTCTCCTGCCCCCTCCTACCTACCGGTATTTTCTAGCCATGTTTTATTCCTCTAAAATCTGTCATACAATTAACTTTAAAAAATCAGCACGGGGATGATTGGGCTAGGCAGAGCAAGACTGAGCATGGCCCAGCAGGCCCGTACTACATGCTAGTCACTCACAAAGGCATTCACAGAAAATTTATCAGCAGTGGCCAGTATCTGACGCCATTGAAATGCCCACACGTGGAGAGGGGGGAGACAATGAACTGTGATGTAAGAACTGAATGAGAAAGGAGGATATGATGTGTCCATGGCACACGTGACCCAGTGAAGGTGTCGGACATGGGAAAACAAGTTCCGCAAGATTCCATTCTGGTGACATCCAGTAGGGCTTAACTTATGCTTAATCTTGGACACATGGCAAGGTCATAGCAGCGAACACATGCCTGTGAGAATCCTTATGACACACCAGATCCACAGGTGGGATGCTGAGAGAGGTCTGCTGTAGGGTTCTTGTTTGACTGAGTCTGGGCGCCATTCCGAAGGGGTTGCTTTAGTACTGTGTCCCCCACAGCCTGCCCTTGGGTTCTTTCCACCTCAGCACAGGGATTACTGGTCACGGCTTCACAGCAGATGGCATTCAGAGCCATGGTTCTCTCCGCCCTTCCGGGAAGCCTATCAGCTCTGATTTTCTATGTCAATGAATGAATAGTTATAGTGGTGTGACCTTTTGTGACCTCCTTCCACCTGTGGGCTGTGTCCACAGGGCAGCAAGCAGGCCGGAAGGCTGTGAGGTTATCAGACACAGATATTTCTAATATTAACAAATGCCATTGAATTTCCAGTGATATCACCAGTACTGCCTGAGTGTGGCCATTGCCATTGCTGGATAGGTAGCGAACACTGTTTTGGGCAGTGTAATGGGGACAGTAGCATTGCTGCTAGCTTAATTGCACTCTTTGCTGACGACTAGGAGTCTCTCAAGGTCTCTCTGCTGCTTGTTTTTCAATGCCAAGTTTATTAGGACCTGGACCTATTAGATTCCTGCCTGTCAGTGGCTTTCCCCTGTCCCTTCTCTCCTTTGATTGGAGGTTGTGTTGTCACAAGCTTATGAATGAATATCAGGTCTACCACACAACCACATAATACACCTGACCATCCAGAACCTTTGTTTTCTCTTCTAAAAACGGAGATATGGAAGCATGGTATACACCTGTAGTCTCAGCACTCAGAAGTCGGAGGCAGAAAGATCATGAATTCTTGCTTCTAGCAAGACACTGTCTCAAAAAGATAAGCAAACAAAAAGGATGCCTTGTCCCTTCTCTCAAAAGACTGCATAAGTATCGCAAACACAAGAAGACCATGTTGGCAAAAAAGACGTCATCTAAAGATGGTGAAACTCGCTATGAGCCCCTGGGGTCAGCTCTCTAAGGAGCTCTGGCATTATGTGAATATCCCAGTCCTGCAGATAGTTCCTGTCATTTGATAGTCTCACACAGTCCACTGTGACAGGACCTATGAATGTCCCCTCTGCCGACACTTCAACCAACAGCCTGAGCCTGCTCCCCCATCCTTCCCCATGGGAAGCACATGGATCTGCCTACGTGCCTACCTGTGCCACTCTCCTGGCAGGAAGGTTTTGGTCTCCACGTCTCAGTCTCCTTACACAGTAACCTTGCCCCATCTCTGCTGCAGTTCCCACCTTTTCTTTGCACTGGGGACTGAACCCAGGGCCTCACGCATGCTAGGCAAGAGCTCTACCACTGAGCTATAGCCCCAGCTTTTCTTTGAAAAACATATTTTTTTCATAAGTGAGGGGGGAAAAAAACTAGCCCAGGCTATCTTTGAACTCACACTGTATCCCAACTAGGCCTTAGGATCCCCCTGCCTCAGTCTCCCAAGGGGATGCACCACCAGGCCTGATTTCTATTCTTTTGCAGTCAGTGTCCCCACATCTCCCTGTAGCAATCCCTCAGCACCACAGGCAGACAAGCGCTGACATTTGTAGCTCTGCCATTTTTGGACTTTAGTCCCCACCTATGAAATAGAACTGTGGGGACAATTCAGGGAATGGTGGGCCAGGATGTGCTCCCTCAGCCCTCTGCTTCCACTGGAGCAGAAAATGTTTCCAGGCCAATAACATGAGCAAAACTCAGAGGCGGGTTACAGCCAGCAGCAGAGTGATTTGTTTTCTGAGGCCCTGTTTTTCCTGTTTCAGAAGACTGGTAAATCCAGGGTACACTGTTGTTGTTGTTGTTGGTGGTGGTGGTGGTGTTGGTGTTGGTGTGCTGTGCTTTGCTTTGGTTACACTATGGACTGTCACCTTGAGGCTAAGTCATTGGCTCCCCATTCTGAATTCTGCAGATTTCATTTTATGTGGTGTTTCCCTGAGTGATGATCCCAGAAGTCTACAAATATGTCGATATCAGAGCACCCTCTGTGCCGTGCTAAAGACTGAAAGCCTTGCATTAAGGGTCACGGTGCCTCTGACTACCACAGAAGAGAGTGAATTGCCAAGTCTGTGCTCCACAAACAGACTCCATGCTGTATTGTCAATGGGAAAAGGCAAAGTACAGAGACTACTGCGATGGTCTTAACCCCTAGCCCAGAGTCTATGGGCATGAAGGATGTTTGGAGATACAGGAAACACGCTCCCCTGGGGGCCCATGTGGGACAGGCTTTCCTTACTCAGAGCAATTCCTCCTGTGACATTTGATGAAACCTCTAGAGGCAGAGCCTGGGTTAGCTTTACAGAACACCGAAAGCTTCCATCGCCTGTCAGGGTCCAGGAAACTCTTCAGGTTGGTGACAGGGTCCTGTACCTGGTGAGTCACATCGCTGCATGGTTTGTCAGAGCACATTCCACAGGGCACAGGGATGAGTGTGTTTGTGGGAGAATTGTCCGTCAGAATCCTTTCGAGGGGTAGGCTCCAAGACACCCCCCAGCAGACTCCTAAGTCCTCTGACACTTACATCCTGTCTGTCAAACAGCCCACATCTATCTGCACAGAACCTGTGTAGTTCATGTCATGCAAGTGTTGTGTAGGTGGCTATGGTAACCACACTTGTTCAGAGAACAACAGCAAGAAAATGCCTGCATCCTGTTACTGTGGAATTTGATTACAAACATTTCCAATTAGCAGCTGGTTGACTGTACATATAGCTATCACTTTCAAAAGGAAAAGAAAGAGACCCAAAACAAAGATCAAATCCCAGTCAGCCATATCTGCAATGGACTTTTGAGTTTTCCCAAAGCCAAGTTGAATGGATGGATGGATTAAGGGGCAGATAAGCAGACATGCTAAAGCAAGAAGTTGTACTTTTTTGGATTGCTTGTTTAGACATAGGGTTTCTCTATTATGTAGCTCTGGCTGTCCTGGAACTTGTTATTGTAGATGAGGGTGGCCTTGAACTCACAGAGATCCATATGCCTTTGTGAAGGCTGGGATTGAAGGCATGTGCCAGAATGCCCTGAAAATTGTTTCACTTTTTCTTTCTCATTAATAAAAATCACCTTATTCTAACCATACAGAAGTTCTCTGAGCTGCTTAAAGTACACAGAACTGGGCAAGTGTTTGTGTGTCTTCCTTGAACTAGCTGTATGATGTTTTTATTTGTGGGCCAATTTCCTGTATGTCTGGGATTACTCATAATAAAATCTTTGAAACAATGGTATCCAAAATTGCGTCTTTCTTTGGTTATGTGTCTATAGAAAACAGTACGCATTTACTCAAAGCCACCAGCGTTCAGAGGTGTGAGAATGAAATGATTTTCCCAGTGCAGTAAGCATTCCCTGAAATCAGGCTTAACACAGTCATGCTGTCTTCTCGGAAACGCAGCTAAAGCAGACCGCATAGCTGTGAGCTGACACTGCGACTTACATGGTCACCCCCAGGGCAAACAGCTTCTCATACTCTGTCCTGGAGGAGTAGTTGGGAATGACCTAGAAGAAAGGAAGGGACCACGTGTGAGTGATGCAGGGCCGCCTGGATCTTCTCCTCAGCCACAGCATCCCCTTTCCCAAGCCTGGCTCTGGGTAGGCACCGTGCCTGCTGCCTCAGACTCACCATGCCGTTGGTGATGACCAATCGTGGGGCACCAGGGCTGCTGGGGAAGAGGCCCAGTGGGTGTCCACTGTACATGACCAGAGTCTGTTCCTCAGTCATCTTTGACAAGTAGGACATGGTCAGCCAGAACTGGATGGACAGTGCACATGAAGAACTCTAAGTGAACTGGCACCCGCATGGACCCCATACCCTACACTCAGACCCAAGGATTCCTACAGGTCTCAGCTGATCCATCCTAGTGGTTTTGTTGGCCTAGATCCTCTTTAATCTCCAGGGTCTCCTGGTACCTCCCATAACACCACTCTACCCCTTCTTAAAGTGAAGCATCTCCAGGTGATTGCCAGCGCTGAAGCATCAGGCATCAAGTAGAGCCATGGACCTCTCAGTGCTCTCCAGGCCACCGTACCTGAGCCCAGTTGCTGAACACCTGCCCGTTTCCTCCATAGGTCACCAGCTCCTGTGGAAACTGGAGAAGATGTGGCATCATCTGAGATGGGGCTGTGGACAGAGAGGAGCAGGACCCCTACCTGCAGCTGTGCTCAAAGGAGCAATGATGTAGCAGCAAGGCAAGAAGCCTGAAGAGGCCCATAGCATCTACCAGCCATGTGGGCTAGTGAGCATGGCTGACCAAGTGACATACATCCTCCACGTCAAGATCCCGTGTAAAAGGGGGAACGTGAGGGATCTCATTAACAATGTTAAGCTATACTATCATAAACTATTATTAAATCTTTTTATTTTCAGGTGGCCATTAGAAAGGTAAAATTATAGGTGCATTTATATAAATACATTGTTATTTTATATTTGTTCCCTGCTTTTGATTTTGCCCTACGGTTACAGAGAAAGGTCCAGGGACTGCCTTGTGCCAGCTTTGTAAATGCATTAAAGGCGTATTAGCAGTACTCGGGATCTCAGGGCACGTTTCTCTGGACTATGCTGGCCTTGGCTCCCCTGTCATTACCTGGGCCACAGCAGGGTCCAGGTTGTTCATGATCATGTGCATGATGGCTGCTGCTGCTCGTGTCCGGCATGGGTACTGATCAATTGGGTAGGCCCTGCAAAGGGAAGTCCCACATCAGGAAACAAGGGAACCCCCAGGCCTTTCATCCCACTTAGATGCTGCCCTGGCTGAGCTGACAAGCTACCTGAGAGAAGTCAGGTGATGCACAGGGCAAGGGGAGCAGCAGGGTCACCAGGCGCTACGGGACTTGAGTTCCTGCATGCCCAGAGCAGGAAGTCCAGTCCCCTCTAGTCACTGTCCCTCTCTACTTCAAGCCTGGGAGGAATCTGACTACAAAAAAAGCTGATGGCTGCTTCCCAGAGCCCTCAGCCTGTGGGCATCCACTCATTTGTTCTTTTGTTCGCTCATCAGACACCCCTGGGCAGCAAGTCCATGACAGGTGGCAGAGGATGCAGAGGTGGAGAAGGGCTGTGGCTCCTCTCTCATGGTGGAAACGAGACTACCTGGGCCATTTAGAGCAAGCCTGGGTTCTGGCTGAGTTCAGAACGATGGTTCTCTATGACACCAGCTGCAGCATCCAAGATGCAGATTCTCAGCTCTGCTTCAGAGCTGCTGAGTTTTCGGTCCAGTGAGGCCCAGCATTCTGTCCCTTTACAAGACTTCCCATGATGCTGGGCATGCCACAGTGCAAGAACATCAGCAGAGAGCATGACAGACTTGAAGTCATTGACAGCCACTCCTCACTCCATCCCACTCTCACCAGCACTTCCCTGAAGAGCAAAGACGCAGTATCCCAGAGAGACTTCGTGCTCCAGAGTCAACAGGACTCAATGCAGGATGGGGTGCAGGCCAGAGACCTATCTGACAAGGACCCCATCCTCTGGCCAGGCAGCTCCCGGTGCCCCCAAAAGACACCTCGCTACCTACTTTCTCTGCACAAGGGTGTTAACTCACTGTGCCACCTCCGTAGGTGTACCAGCTCAGACAGACTGACCTCCTCTTTAGCCATGGACTCCCTGAGGCTTCTGACTTTTGCACAGCCTTATTTGAAGCCAAGCCCACAAGTGCTCACCTCATCTCAATGTTGGGGCAGAAGCGGTACATGTAGATGTGTCCAAACTGTCGTAGCTCCTGGGCAAACTCCTGGGCCAGTGTTTTCTGAACATCAGGTGGGAAGTAGCGCAGGGCATTCCTCAGAGCCAGCTGGGGAGGAAAGGGGTGAGAGGTAGTGGGTTAAGGGCCCTGAGGCTCCTGGATTGCCTCTGCTCCACTCAGGAACTGGTTGAGCCACTCTGAGAACATCTGCTTTACTTCCTTGTTGGCCGCTGGCCCCTTTAATGAAGGAAGGCAGACCTTCAGCTTTCCTTTCTTGGTCCCATCTTCCTCTGGGGCTGCAGACTCAGGGGACGAAAGCATAAAGCCACTGTAAGCCTAGAGAAGCATCTAGCTTGGAAAATGGTCCAGAGGCTGCATTCTGGGACAGGCAGATTTGGACAGTCTACATAGCTGATATGGTAGCCACTATAATGGCCTTACCATGTGCACATTCTTATTCACCATCTTGCATGTTGCTTTACAAGGTGAAAGGCAGTTTTTGCAAAAACTTGGTTAAGGATTCTGAGACTGTTCTGGAGTCCAAGCGAAAAGTCCCATAATCATAAAGGTTCTTGTAAGAGGACAAGGGCCATCTAGTTTCAGAAGAGATGTGAGGACCAAGCTGAGGGTCAGTGAGGTGTGGTGTAGGTTTGAGGATGCAGTGTTGTTAGAGATATACCTGTATGCACAGAGGATTTTCCCAGAAGTACCTACCCCTACAGTGCCCTGCTTCCTCCTTTATTGTCTTTGTAAAGTGTAGTGATGTTAGAGCCCACCTCCTAGGTACGAATTAGCTGGCATACTTAGTATGGTGTTGGGCTCACCTATGGACCCTGTGAGCACCAGACCACAGAACTGTTGGTTGTCACACTCATAGACCACCACCTTGCCCCGTGCTGTCTGGGGTCTCTTAAAAACTGCTTTTACAATCTTGGCATGGGAGGAGTCTTGTTAAGCACCAAGCCATGGCCCTACTCAAAAACCTTCACAGATCTCACTGCCTATCTGGTGACACCAAGTGGCCTTGGCATTCTGGGTCTTCTCCAGCCATGCCGCACCCAACTCTCCAAGCTCTGCTCTAGGCTCTGCTTGCATGAGGTCTCCTCCAATTCCACATTTGGGAAGGCCCATCTTTGCCTTTCCATGTGCTGTTTCCCTTGTCTCCAAATAGGCGTGCTTTCCATTCTAGAAACCTTGTCCGAGCTGCCACAATCACTTCTGCCAAAAAAGTTCCCCTGGGTCCCTTGTAAGATATGGGGTTGGCTTCTTAATAAATATTCTTGTCCATGGATTCAATGGGCACATGCTGGTTTTGCTGGATCCTAGAGATCATCCTAAGGGAGTCCCACACTCAAGCTCAGATGGTGTGTTGGCAAAGACAGGTATGCAGATCCACCACGGGAAAGGGCCCTCAGGAGAGTGTGTTAATAGATACGTATATCTATTAACCATAGTGAAGGTTTGGCTGTAGCATTTAACAGCCAGCACAGTGCAGTGGATGAGGCAGGATTTGGGACAAAAGATCGATATGGGATGCCCTTCTGCATGCTGTGACTATGTCTTGCTTTCATTGGTTGATGAATAAAGCTGCTTTGGCCTGTGGCAGGACAGAATATAGCTAGGTGGGACATCTAAACAGAGATAAAAGGGAAAAAGAAGGCAGAGTCAGGGAGACACCAGCAGCTGCCAGGGAAGCAAGATGTGGGATAACAAGCCATGAGATTCATGGTAAATTATTGAATAACAGAAATGGGTTAATTTAAGTCATAAGAGCTAGCTAATAATAAGTCTGAGCTAATAGTTCAAACAGTTTGTAATTAATATTAAGCCTCAGAAGTGGTTATTCTGGAACTGGAGGGTGGGAGAAAAACCTCCAGTTACAAAAGGTCACTGAGAGAAACTGCACACAGGGGAGGCGGTATACAAGAAGGTCTTTCTAACAGAACTGCTTATGTTCTGAAATACGCTGTGAAGGTTGAACAAGCCTGTGCTGAGTGTACACTGGCTAAAGTGTACTAGGCAGCACTCCTTACTTAAATATACAGCTGCCAAAGAAAAGCAGGGAGCAAAGCCCCCAGTCTACCCAAACAATGACAGAATGGAATAGCATGTAAAAGTGAAACAAGGGAGAACTTGAACTATGAACACCTGAGTATACTTATGCACATATCCACACATGCAAGCACACTCACAGACACACACAGACACACAGACACACAGACACACACACACACACACACACACACACCATTGAAAGCAAGTAGATAAAAGAGAAGTGGTTACTGGTTTGGGGACTCCATCCGAGAGGGAAGACTTAGCCTTTCCGTATTCTAACTCCCTGGATCTGCAAGTCACCTTTCCTTTAAGGATGCTGCATCCTCCGAACACATGGGTATAGTACAGTGTACTATGGTCCTGTAGCGCCTATACCATGTGTACTATGGTACTACATCTGTAGCATACCGTCTGTACTACAGGACAGTTCGGATAGGGGCTGGAGATTGAAACTCACAGAGACAGAGACATGGGCCATCCTTGATTTCCTCAAGAATGCCAACTTTACTGTGTTCCAGAGCAGCTAATATAGTGCCTTCCCTGACCAATGGCCACACCCTAGCTCTCGGGATCCTTCAGCTGCAAGCCACCAGAAACCACTCCCCTGTCTTATGCTCAGAGCAGTTGCAAACACAGGAAAACAAGTTGTTTTGCTCAGAGCAGCTGCAAACATAGAAAACAATTTGTTTACAGGGAATTCAGGGTCTGGGGGTCCACAGTCCCCAAAATATGGGGGCATACAGGAATGAAACTGAAGGGGCCCAATCTCTCGGTTCCTGTCTGCCGTTCTGCCACCACAAATCACCGTGGAGGTGCAGGCTGGTCACTGTCATCCAGCCACAAGTGTGTCAACAGAGCCCTGCAGGTGGCAGAACCTTTCCAGATTTTGTGGCTAAGCATCAGTGCAGGGAGGTGCCCAAGGGGGAGGAACATTAACCACAACAGAGAAGTGAGCTCAGTGGAATTAAACAAGGCAAGTAAAAAGGCAGCCCCCCCCCACTCGATCTTGTTTTTCCTTCCTCCAGCACTAGCCCCAGCTTGCCTGGCATCACCCCATTTTCTAGGACCCTCAGTTACTTTGCAGGTCTCATTCCTATCTCCTGTCCATCAGTCTTACCCCAGCAGCTCTTACACGTACTCCTTGCTTGTGGGCAGCTTGGAGAAAGCTTAGGGGTGGTCTCTCCCCTAGAACAGCAGTCTTTGGGTGAGGGCAAGGGTGGGCTCCTTGCTCAGCCTTCATACTTCTGTGTCTTTCAGAAAAGAAGCCCCCACGCCCCCGCCGGCCCATCATGGTTCAGGGACTTGTTTTAGTCTGACAGCTTGGACAGTTCTTGGGCCTCAATCCTTTGGGCAAAGAGAGCCACCAGGTGAGGCCCTCCCTGAGCTGATAGCCCTCCCAGAGGACTGCTGTGTCCTCGATGGAGAACCGCAGGCCCTGGGAGGCTTGGGCAAGGGACGAATAAAAACGGGTGCAAAGGACATAAGTCACCCAGTCACTCAGTTTCACATGAGCTGGGCAAGGTTCATGTGAAGTTGCTGACCTAGGGCCACTTCACACCCTGCCTCTTCCTCTTCTTCACTAGAGGTGGCAACTGCACCACCACAGACTATCTGGGTGACCTTGAACCTCAGTGTTCCCATTGGGAAGTGGGGAACCCAATTCCAAGCCTAAGGTAACTCCAGGGTGGCTTCACCTGAGGACTATCAGGCAACAGTTCCTGACACATCCCCTCACTCTTCTCTGGGAAATGGTGGGGACAGGGTGGGCAACTAAGGTGTAGACAGAAGGGGTACCCAGACACCCTGACCATCTAAAAGACAGCAAGGGGCCCCAAGCCCTGGGGGACTGGGTAGCAATTCTCACCTGCTCTTCTGCAGGGCTGAGGTTGGGCGTCCTGACTGGAGCGTGTGGCACACCAGCCCAGCGCCCCTGGTTCTCAGGGAGGGGCCGCAGGGGCAAGCCAGAACACAGTTCCTGGAGACTTGACATGGCTGCAGAGACTGAGCTGGAGGTCAGCACGAAGTGACTGGGCAGTCAGGAGCAAGCAAGGTGGGGACAGACAACCCCAGGGCCACCTCCTCCGGTCCCTCATTGGGTGCAGAGAAAGCACAAAGGGCAGGTCATTTGGATCACTGGCTGGTAGACAGGCTGCCTGAATGTTACTGGGAGGAGAAGCTCCTTGGAGGGTAGGAGAAGTTCCTATCAAATTAGAGTTTGGGGTGCTTGGTGGGCTCTGAGGTTGAGGTTTTCTCAGTCTTAGAGGATGCCACACAGGTGGCAATGTTGGAATATGTGTCTTGATAATGGGGGAGTCATGTGACATTGAATCTAGCTTTACAGAAGCCAATCCCTTGTACACCCCCCGCCGACATTTGAGCACAAAGAGACCAGATGATAGGTGTGGTGACAGCTCTCCACTCCCCCAGCATTCCCTAATTAACAACTCGACAAGAAAGCTATCCTCATCATGCTGGCATTGGACCAGAGGCCAATGCTGGGTGTCGCTCCCCTCCCTCTAGCCAGGAAGGGCCCACCATTGAGTCTCAGTGGTCCTGGTAAGTGACCACTCCTGACCAGCCTTGTGGCCTTTACCCTGTCCCTGTGTACACAGGTAGGTGGTGACCAACTCCTCCCTCTGCAGAAAAAGGTCATGACACCCAGCCTTAGGCAGAGTGGGAAGGTGACCCTTAGAGCTCAAGTCTAAGTAAACCGACGAGGAAAATGAAGTCAGAGAGGCAAGGAAACTGTAGCTGGTGATTGAGTGAAGTGCAGATTGGATCCCGGGACCCCACATTTGGACGGAGACACCATTGAAGTGACTCCTGCCCTTAAGTGTCCAGTGTACGGAACGGGGTGGCGTGGGGTGTTAACAAGGTATGGCACAGCAATGTGAGAAAAATAGGTTGGTTCTGAAGCCCTTGAGGCTGGGGACACCGGGGGACTCTTGCCTCTAATGCTCTCTGACTTCCAGTTCACAAATCTTGTGGAATTCCAGGGTGATGAGGGTATTTTTGGTCTCAGTACTCTAGAGAGTCGGCTTTGGGGCTCCTGGACAGCCCCAGAAGTCACTTGTTTACCAGGAAACTTTCTACTCCGGGAGCCAGGGAGAGGAGGAGGAAGGTGTTGATCGTGACTGTGTACGGAATCCCAGAGAGTCCCTAAGGAAGGACTTCTATCAAGACACCAGAGATTCTTAGAGTCCGAAGAAGTCGGTGTGTGTGTGTGTGTGTGTGTGTGTGTGTGTGTATGTATGTGTGTGTGTCTGCACCTCGCACACCTCACCCACAGCACCTTCTGTCCAGTTGACATCTGAATCCGTAGTGGTAGTTGGAGAATAATGTAATATGCTACTCTGATTGTAGCAGGTTCTGACTGGGTTTCCTTTCTTGGGTGCTGGGCAGTCCATCTATCCTTCAGTTTCAATCTTAGGCCATAGGAACCCCAGTTTATAGCCAGTCAACCAAAGCACAGGTCACTGTCTTGCTCATGACTAGCATCTAAAATGGGGCAGCTTTGGAGACTGAGACCCCAGTTGTGGGGTGGGGCATTTGCTCCAGGTAGATGGGGTCGGGATTGCCTGTTGGCATCTGCTTGGGAACTGATGGTAGGGAAGCAAACCTCACATTCGTTCCCTTGTGCATGGTGTTGGAGATGGGTCCCTAGTGCCTCCTGCTGGAGTCCTCAGGGCCTCCCATAGGGAGGTCTCCTAGCTTCCACCTAGGACCCTGAACTTACAGGCTCAGGTGGCCAAGCACCACCACCTCGTACCAGGTACTGCTTCAAGCTGGGACCAGAGGGAATGAGGCAGGCTCCCTTGGCAGTACCAGCCTCTGTCCTCCCTTCTGCGAACCTGAGCACTACGGGCCCCAATTCCAGAGGCTGCACACACTTCTCTCTACTCACTGGTTCTGGTGCCTAAAGCCTCTTCTTCTCACATCAGGCAGAAGAGGGCTGCAGGTTTGGTTAACCTCAACTCCTTGGCCCTTGGGGAGGTGGGGGGGGGCAGAAATAGTCCCATGAGCAGCAACCCACCTTCTGTCAGTCCTAGAAGGCCTTCTCCTAGGCAGCATTGCTTTGTACCTGACTGAGTAACCTCTGTTCTCTGTTCCAATTCCCCTCCCCCTAACAGAGACGGTCAATAATCTGTCTGCCCTGATCTCAGGAGAAAGTCAGAAATTCTGTTTGTGAAATCTGATTTTTAAATGTTTGTAACCAATGCATGCATTTTTAATATTCTCCCTGAGAAGAGGTGTGGACAGCCTCAAAGCCAGCATCCTGACTGGGCTGTTCAGGATGTTATCACTGGGGAGACAGATGGGCACATGGGGTACCTGTGCCCGCTCACAACTGCATGTGAATCTCCTCCTAGAATAAGTTATTTAGAAAATAAACGTTGTAAACATTTTAAAGGAATGAGGGGCTTGCATAGGTTTAACACAGCAGTGTGCTAGGCTTGAGCCCTGACTACCCTGCTCACTAGCTGTGTGTCCCTGGGCAAGCTTCTTGGTCCCCCTGGGTCTCCATAAGTGAAAGGATGGTTGGCCCTTCGGATCCACATCCGAAGATATTTCTAAAGTTGGCCTTGCATGGTCCTTTACCTATGTTTATCCTGACTATGGGTCCTCCAGCAAAACAGTCTAAAGTCTAGTTGTACAGTGATGGCATTGTATTAGCTATAAGGCATCTAGGGATGACTGGAGGCCAATGGGGGAACTTCACAGGTCACATGCTGCTCTGTAACATGTAAGGTAAGGACTGCAGTATCTGCAGGTTCCAGCGCCATGGACTCTAACAACACTAATACCACATAGATGTGGCTGGGAATGGAATGACCTCATTCCCGAAGGGCCCTGAAGGTGCTGCATGTGTCGTCAGCACCATAATGAGGTGTGGGCACCTTTCTCATTGAAAGCTAAAGAACTTCATCTCCAGAGACAGCTTTGGCCTCTTGCTTGCCCTACTGCCCTGACCAACACAGACGCTGAGAGGCACAAACAGCACCCAGAAATCTCAGCTGTCAGGTTTGCAGTTTAGAATCACACACTGGAGGATCCAGGGAGCTGTCCCGCCTCTCACTACACTCCTTCACCAGCACCCACCCCAAAGCTTCCTTACTAATCATTTAATATCAGAGACAGAATTGAATCAGATCCTCAAATTCTCAGGCGTGTCTCTGTGTGAGGCGGGAATCCAGTCCTGTCATTGGAACCTCAGTGGTTCCAGAGAGCTAAAATAAATCAGGCTAGATCAGAGGCAGGCCACACAGTCAGAGAGTCACGTTCTGTGGTTCTAGGGTTCTAGACTTCTGGGTAAGAACAGCCATGTATATCACGTAAAACCATGAGCCATCAAATGTGCTGCTTGGCAGATTTCCAGCTGATAGCTCTTTGTTGCTATCTGACTGCAATAGCATGGGACCCCTGGGGGAAGCATACAGCCAGGACCCTTCCCCAGGTCTTGAGCCACAACACTGAAGCGGTTTTTGGAGGCTGCTAAATTTCGAGAAAATCTGTTACTTGTCTATAACTGACCCTCACTTCAGGATCTTCACAGAAGGCAGAAGGAAGCTTTTCCACAGATCTACCAGAGACCTGGGCCTGGAGGCAGGCATCTGCACACAGGTTCCAGGACTTCAAATCTTCCTAGTGTTCTCTCCGGACTCCCAATTCTAGGAACAGCGGGCTGAGTTCTTCTCAATTTTGGTCACTAGGTGGCGGCCGAGAAGGCCAAACCACTGAAGACTGGAAGGCTATACCAAGTCCTGGGAATGGATGTCTGAGGACCCCTGTGAATTTGGGTGAGATTTGGGGTAGATAGGTATTATGGGTGATCCAGAATCCTTGGGGTGCAACTCCTCGCCTAACACACTCAAGGCTAAATGCTGGCTCAGCCATACCCTTCCTGCACACACACGGCCAGCTGCTTGCTTGGGTTCCCTAAGAGGCTGGCTTTAGGGCGGCAAGACTGTCAGGCCAGGTGCAATCCCCAGCCCACAGGCCTGGTTGGATGTCTTTCTCTTCTATTTCTTTTCATTTTGCGGCATCAGGATGTAGCCCGGGGCTTCACAGTTTAGGAAATCCCTCCATCACTAAGCCAAACTCCCAGCCCTTTATCTGTCAAAGGTTGGACTTCACTCTGGTGTCTCTCTACGGCTCAACCCCCCTGTGTCTGCAGCAGCTGTGGATGAGGCAGGACAGGGCTAGCACTCAGGAAGACATGCCTGACACCCCTTACTTCTCCTCAAGGCTGGACAAGTCCTGCATAAACTGGGAGCTGAGTAGACCTGAAGACACATAAAAAGCGAGGCTCCAAGGTGGGCCTGGAGGAAGGGAAAACCATTCCTAACTGATCCTGGTGTGGTGCAGGGACTATCACGAACAGGTACCACATCCTTGAGCTTGTGGTTCAGCCCAGCCCTCTGATCTCTGCCATTAAGAAAAACAGGAGATGCTACCTGAGTGGGGCCTGCCTTCTCCATTTCACTATTTTGACAAGCTTCTGGGCCTTGAGAGGATGACGGCACGCCAGAGCAAGCTGTAACAGGTGGAGCCTGGTCAGAGATGGGCTCCCTCACATATTCCCTGCCCTGCACACCTTTGACTATGTCCTGCACTGTGGTGCTACCCACCTCTCTTCCCACCTGAAAAGTCAATATGGGCCCCGGGGCACTGGCCAGGAGCCAGGCACTTTAGTTAAGGCTGCTGTAAGGAGATCTCTATTGTAAATCACCCTTTAATGCTTACTCTTCTTTTTCCCTTTAAAGAAGTTAAGATCCCGGGCCCTGGAAGATTTGTGACACCAATTGTTATTTGTTTCTTCCCTGGTAGCAAGGCCTTTTAGTCCTATAACCATGAGGATGGTTCCTGGCTATCTTGAACTCTTCTTGGGCACCTGGGGAAGCTGAGCTCAGACTTCAGCTGCTGGATCCCAACGCACTTCCTGGTTCCTGATCCATAGTCTCTGTCACCGTTGTTTCAAACAGCTTCTGCAGGATACAGGACTTTTGGCCCACCATCGGTGTTTGGAAAATCAACATGACTTTTGGGTAGAGGGGGAGTCTTTCCCCTGGTACCCGTGCTATGATTGGTGCAAACCCAGTTCTTAATTTACAAGAAGGGCTGTGCCCTGATTGGTGAAGACACTGCTTGCCACACTTCCATTCTGAATCAGCTCATGATCACTTGCGTTGTCAGGTCGGGGAGGGGGGTTTCTCCAAAGTAGTCTTCCCCAGAGAGGCTGCTGTGGAGAACAGAGTCTTCATAGGCAAGACCAGTGAAAGTTGAGAGGAGACAAGAAATTGAGAGGAGAAGATATCGAGCCTCAACTGCAGAGGGTTCCAGCACCCTGAGTCTGAAAACTGTGACTTTTGTCAATACTGAGGGTTAAGAGTCCCAAAGCCTGGGGACAGATCTGTCACACCCAGGGTTACAATAGCTGCTCAGTACTAGGGATTAAAGCCCAGGGCTGAGCATCCAGCCTGAGCATCTGGAGCCTGGGTTTCTGACCAACAGGGCTTTGGCTCTCACCACCCAAGCTGCAGCCTCCGACTCTGCCTGTTTGGTCCTGTACCTGACAGTTTCTCCACTCCTAATTCCCACTCGCACAGGTGATGAGTAACAGGGCTAGACGCTGCATCTCACTGTCCTGGGTTCCAGTTTCACGCATTCAGTCTGCTAGAGCAGGCGCCTGCTGCTAGACAGGAAGGAGCGCCAGACGACACTCCTGGGCGGGTCCTAGGCTAAGTTCAGGACTGGGCGTGTCCTGGGTCTCAGCTGCGCGGTGAGAGAACGCACCGGACGACCGTCGCCTGCCACGCGTGGGGCACAGTATGGGGAGGCGCTCCTGCTGTCGTCGGCGCTTGCCGATGGTGGCAAGTCTGGGTGCTGCGCTCCTGTTCCTGTGCGCGCTCCTCCTTCTGCGTCTCGGTGAGTGCGCATTGGCGGGTGCCTCTGCTTTGGGGCTCCACTAGCTGGAGCGCCCCCTGGGTCGACCAGGCACCTACCCTTGTTCCCAGCTGGGCGCCTTCCACTCCCCAAAGGGGTCTTTTTCACGTCGCTGGCTGACGAGGTGACTATTGTTTGGGTCAGGTTGTGATTGTGGTGGAGCTTATAACCAGTCTAGGGGGATTCTGTCAGTGTCTCCACTCTGAGCCTCACGCTGCTGCTTCGCGATGTCCGTCTCCACCTGAGACCCCTCTGAGTACTTACATCCATGGAAGAACTGTACAGCTCTATGCAGGCCTGGGGGTACAGGATCCACATCTTGCTCGTACCAATTTCCACCAGGCATGTGGTTTCATTCTGAATGAGCTCAGGTCTCCTCAGATCCTCTGGAGGACAATTCATTCTACAAGGGTGAGGGCAGAGGCCAGGTGTGTGTGGGGGGGAGGGGGGCTGGAGGTGCCTAGGCTACATTTGTGACCGTCTGCCCATCTTTATGTGTCTATGGAGTCTGCTCCCTCCCTGACAGCCTCAGACCCTAGGGTGGACAGCGGCTTTAGTTGGGAGTGACTTAGGACAAGGGAAAACTGTTTTCTGGGTGGTACTTATCCATGGAGGGACCCAGTGGCCAACCTGGTAGATTGGAGGTCACTCAGAAAGCTTAACCTGCTTCCTGTCCCCTCCCAGGGTCTCAGCAGTCTCATCTATGGAATAGGTGCCGACTCCATCCTTATGGGGTTTTTGGGAGAGTAAGTTTGAATGTTACAGTAGATAGTGCTTACCCCACCCCTAGGCCTTTCATCATGTTGGCTTCGTCCTTAGGGAATCCCTGGGATGGAGACCAGGGTTGGGCTGTGGTACAGGTGAACAGAACTGGGGAGGCCTAAGGAGTAGTCACCAGGCCCACGCCTACCCACTCTGCCAATTAATCTCTCCATGAACAGACACAAGTGGCTGTGCCTGGACACCTCTGGAAGCCCTTCCCCCACCCCAGGAAGCCTACTCCCCTTATTGAGGACCTGAAGATGAATGGATAGCCCTGTATAGGTGCTTCCTCATGTCTACAGTGTCCCCTGGCACAGTCTGGAGTGTGGTCCCAGTGTCTGCTGTGGCCACAGTCTTTGTCCACCCTGTCATTCATTGTAGACAAGTGTTTACCCAATCCCGGGCCACAGTGGCTCAGGTCCCTCAGTACTCAACTCTGCTATGGGGTATGAGGGCCCTTGGGAGTGTCTGCAGAGGACCATATATCTTGGTGGCTCTCAGTGTGTCTTCAGGCCTCTGGTGACATATCTCTCCTGCCAGCCCCTCCAGTCAGGTCTGAGAAAAGAAACAACCACTACCCTGGGCCCCCTCCTCACCCACAGGATTTGGAGGGGAGGGGTGCGGATGTGGGGAGGGAGAAGTGTAAACACCTTTGCTCAGGTGGGGCTGCTAGCTACTCCTGTCACCCCCGCTGGCCTCATATCATCTGGCTTGGGAAGTCCCTGCTGACCCTGGCATCATTGCCCATAGTCTGAGATGGGTCTCTGAGCTTCCTCAGCTGCCGCCCCTGCCTCCCAGTCTCTCCAGATGCTCACACCCCACTGGGGTAGGTTTCCAGCGGCTAACTTTTCAGACTTCCTTGGGCCCACAAAAGCCAATTCCACCTCGTATCCTAGAGCTAGCTCTCCACTTCAGGGGAGAAAAGAATGCTTATGGCAGGCCCTGTCTGGGAGACAGTGGAAAGGTTTGGTCCTGCTGCAGGGGATAGGGTCCCACTGTCCCAGGCCTCAGGGGGATATGCCCATTTTTGCACCCAATTCTAGGTCATCAGGGGCTCATGGGAAGAAATTTATGGGTGAATGGGGGATCAGGGCCCAGGAGAATCCCTGTGCCATAACCCAGCTGAGAGACCGATCTGGGACCTGTCCTTTCCTTCCTCAGGGAATGAGATGTCATTGTCACCATCTGCTGGGCAATGGGGCACTGAACAGGGTCACAGGCCTGGGTTCTAGCTGCACCGGGGAATCTCATTGGCCTCTTTCCAGTAGGAAACTTATTCTGGTCCCCCTGCCCCAGGATCTGCTACCAACACTGACCCAGAGCCCAGGGTCAGAGAGAAGGTAGCATTGTGGAGTGGCCTAAGACACTTCTGTCCCCAGCATGCCACCCTCCCCTATGGGGTCCCAGTGGTGGTGCCATCTTCAGGCCCCCTTTGTCCTTTGCCCCCTCGACCTGAGCCCGGTGCCTGGGTTCCCCTGATGCTCATACCTATAACCACATCTGTGGAACCTGTTGCCCCTGTCTAGGAGCAGAACTTATAGGTGTCCCACCTCACAGAGTTGTGTTTTGACATCAAAACCCCAGGTCTCCACATCATCAACTCTTAGTTACACACTGAGAGGTGGGGCTAGGGTGATTTGATCTGTCAAATGGAAGGGCAGAGGAGTCGCAGAACAACTCGTCCTAAATGTCAGACTGGTAGCAAAAGGAGAGGGCGTGGCTGTCGGGATGGGGCTCACAAGAGGCTCACCAGGTCCAACTGGAGTCAGAGCTCAGGAGACTCTTGGAGAATTGCTCTCTGGTAGGTCAGTCAGCTCAAGTAAGAGCAGGGAGGCAACTGTGGTCAGGGGGGAAGATGTGACTTCCTTAAGCCAAGAGATGTGGGGGCAGGATTTGAGTCCTACAGCCCAGAGTCAGGGGAAGGGGTACATGGGGGAGATGGGACAACTACCCAGCACATCACCCTCCCCACAGGGTCTCCGTGATAGCTCCATTGCTGTTCTAGAATGTTCGTATGGCTTTGCTCCTTTGCCATCCTTGCCTGGGATGATGATTTAGGCTTTGTCTTTCTACTTTACAAAGCAAGGATACTTGACATAGACTTTGATAGAAGCATATAACTTGATTATATGGGAAACTGAATGAACTGGTAAGGTTTTTTTTTTTTTTTCTACTTGACACAGCTAAGGATCATTTGGGAAGAGAAAACCCCAGTTGGGAAAATGTCTCCATCAGACTAGCCTGTAGGCAAGTCTGTGGGGGCATTTTCTCAATTAATTGTTGTGAGCAGGCCATAGGGAGCAAGTCAGTAAACTGTTCCTCTGTGGTCTCTCCTGTAGTCCCTGACTCTAGGTTCCTGCTTGACTGACTTCCCTCAGTGATGGCACATAAACTATGATGAAATAAACCCCTTCCTCCCCAAGCTGCTTTTGGTCATGGTGTTTTATAACAGCAATGGAAAGCAAATTAGGACAGAAATAAGTGCTAAGAGTGGGGTTTGGATCCATGAGGACGTGTGTCCACTGGAGGTGCAGAAGGCCTGGGCACCATGCGTGGTGCTGGACTGATGCGTAGGGTCCGGGAAAGTGGTGGCCAAAAGCTAGAGAGGTGCCGTGAGCTGAGCCCAGTTCACAGCCTTGAACGGCCGGTTAGGAGGTGAGGTATTCTCCGGTCTTTAAATAGTCCCTACCACTGTCTAAGAAATACAGGACAATAACACAGTTCCCTTAATTACACCCAGGAACACTAGCCCAGGGTGGGCACTGCCCACAGTGAACTGGGTCCTTTCACATCGACCATTTGAAAATGCACTGTGAGCCAAGCTGGTAGGGGCATTTTCTCAGCTGAGGTTTCCCCTTCCTAAATGACTTCAGTTTGTGTCAACTCGACATGACGCTATCCAGCAGCGTGACTGAAGATATCTTCTGCCACATTCAGTGGGACATGCTCAGCAAGAGGCTTCTACCCTCGACAGGACCTGGACTCTGATGAGAGGCAAACTGGTAGCAAGCGTCACCCCCACCCCAGGTCCAGTACTGGAGACTGAAGTGGCGTTCCTTCCTGGCCGGCAAATGTCATGTGTGCTACCAGTGAGCTGTATTCGTAGCTTCCGAGTCCTTCCTCCTTAATCTTAGGTTTCTGAGCCAGGGTTTCAATATTTGCCTAGGATAGCTGGGTACTCTGAGCTGTACTTAGACTGTGATCCTCCTGCTCCAGCCATCTAAGTAGCTGGGATCACAGGCGGGCACAGGGCTGCTGCATAGATTTTGAGGTGACCCGCGTGGGATAAGCAGTAGGTTGGCAGGATAGTTTCCTGTTGCTCCCAAGCCATGAGGGCTGATAGTTAAGAGGCAATGTGGACCTGGTGATGGGGTCAAATAGGAGTTTCCTCACAGCAGCCGGCTTGTACAAGTCAATGAATGGAGTTTAAATATAAACAGAGAGAGGCAGAATGACGTTTCTTCTGTGAAGAGCTTGTCCAATGTATCCCCCTCTCCCGTCAGGGTAATCACAGGAAAGAATGCCCCTGACACTGGATTGCAGAGCTCACCCAAAGCATTTTTTTTTTTTTTTTGGTGGGGGAGGTTTGAATGGAGCCAGCAGACCCAAGGCTCTGACCTAGCTCTTCCTGGTGCTTGTGTTGGTTAGTCTTGCAACATGGCAGTGAGAACTTATTAACCAGGATGTGGCTGTTGCAATGTGCCCTGGGCTGGACTCCCACCCCCAGTCCCATCCCCCAAAACAACCAGGCCTGGGGCATGGGGCTTCCTGCTGAGGTCAACTTTCTTAGATTTTTGTGATGTATCAGCCCACAAGTTCCCGAGAGGGTGTGCCCTGCTGTTTTTCACCCTCTGTGACATTGTGCGCCTCGTCCCTCC
This sequence comes from Microtus oregoni, assembly GCF_018167655.1. Classification (NCBI taxonomy): domain Eukaryota; kingdom Metazoa; phylum Chordata; class Mammalia; order Rodentia; family Cricetidae; genus Microtus; species Microtus oregoni. Next base: position 31,234,499 of record NW_024543061.1, on the reverse strand, counting down.
CCACCATGGTGGGCACTTCCTTTTTTTTAATATTTATTTATTTATTTATTTATTATGTATACAATATTCTGTCTGTGTGTATGCCTGAAGGCCAGAAGAGGGCACCAAACCTCATTACAGATGGTTGTGAGCCACCATGTGGTTGCTGGGACTTGAACTCAGGACCTTTGGAAGAGCAGGCAATGCTCTTAACCTCTGAGCCATCTCTCCAGCCCCATGGGCACTTCCTTTTTAGTAAAGCAGAGCTTGAGGACCTTGTGGATCCCTAGAATGTGCGGGATGGGCAGGAGCCCAACAAATGGAAGCCTGGGCCTTAGCAGTGCAGACACTGGGACCTGAGGTTTAGCCTGTTTTGAAGTCAGTAGCCTTGACGGTTTCTGACCTTGTGGCTGTCAGTTTCCCCATCTAGTAAGTGGGAAAGTAACAATGTCCACCTGACAGGACGACACAGGTCAGTTCCACACAGCACAGTTACATAGTGTCCTGTGTCACCTGCCCTTGTGTGGACATAGGATGCCGGGCAAAGCCCTCTGCTGAGGCCTGTGGTGCTTTCACCAGGATTTCCTTCCACCCTTCAGGGGCCCTGAGTCCACCCAAGACAGGGCACCAAAAGTTCTGGTGGGCCTCACTCTGGTGTCTTGAGCTGAGGGAGGCAGCCTGGCTGGACAATCAGCATGTTCCTGCCAGTTTCCAGCCCACAGGCCTGTTTCCAGCCCACAGGCCTGCTCTGGTCTCCTTCCAAAGTATCGTTGCTTCCAGGCTCCCTGAGTCCACACTACTGTCTCCCAGCTGCTGTCCAGGGCTATCCCCGTCTCTCTCCTGCTGTTGGCACTCCATCTGTTACTTTTCTTTCCCTTTCTTTCTCTCCTCTCTAAGGCAGGGTAGTTGTTAGCTTTCCTGATGCTTGGGGTTAGAGGAAGTCTTAGTTCTGCTGAGGCCCCCCTTGGCTATACAAACCTGCTGCCTCCTTTGTATTCTGTTCTGTTCTATGTGTCTTAGGGAAGGGAGGGACCACAGCTGGGAGCAGGTTGAGCAAGCCTGGCGGTGAAGATGCTGGGGCTCCATGTGGCCCTGTTTGTAGCCTCAGTGGTCCTTATAGTTGGACTATAAGGGCAACCCTTTCTGATAAACTTGTGTTGTGTGTGTGCACACTCATGCATGTAGACATGTGCATGAGAACACACACACACACACACACACACACACACACACACACACACGCACCATCCCTTCTACAGCCAGCCTGTCCTTAATGGGCCTGGAGCCCTGGACTCTTCATTGGCAGGGTGGCGGTAGCCTGGCCCTGTAATCTGTGACCACAGCTATTCTGGGAACCCTGGGTGCCTGTCCTCTACCCACAGACCTTTGGCATCTGTTGTGGGACCCACTCTTAGACAGCTGTGGTCTGACCAGGAAATGGAAGGCCTTGGGCAAGGAGTGGCTTTTGGAAGGATAGGAACCTTCAAAGAAGGCTGTGGGTCAGATGACTGTGGTGTAGTCCCTCCAGGTTGCTCTCCCTACCCTGCCCACAGACCAAGAGGGAATTATGGTCCCCCAGTTGCTTGCTGAGGCTCTAAGAAGACCCCGTCACTGGGTGGCCTAGAGTGACACCTCTACGCTGCAGAATGATGAGGATGCTCTTCTTCCCTCCTGTTGAGAGAGGTCACTCTGCCATGTTGCAACCCTGCTCAGACGCTGATGCCAGCTGCTGTATTTAGCCACAGCTTATAATTAGTGGTGCTCGCCTTTCCTGGCAGCTCACTCTCCAATGTATGTGCTGTTCTGTCGAAAAGGCAACAGGATCAGAGATCCTTCCCTGGGTATAGTCTGGAGAAGTTCAAGGACTGGGTCCATGGGCATCTTCAAGACAGGCTTCCTCCATGAGCCCTGGTTCAAGCCCCACTCCTTCTAGGTACACACACATGGCCTCAGGTGTGCAGACAGCCCTGTAGTCTTAAGGACACCGAAGAATGCAAGATAAAAACATAGAGAGTGTCCCTGTCCAGTTCTGGAAACAGGTAAAGCTGCATTTATCAGGAGCGGCATCCGCACCCTGGGCCATGCACATGCTTCCGGGGGCTTTCATGATGCCTCAGATAGCGTGGTGCCCTTGCTCTGGATGCTCTTACCAGAGAGCAGGCAGAGGCTCCTTTCCTCTTGTTCCCTGTACTTGCCACTTCCCAATGGTGGAGGCTAGGGCACGAAGGTGGGAATGACCCCAGGGATACTGCCTTACCAGTGCCCACCATTTACCAAACCCCCAGGAGGAAGAGAAGACACAAGAAGAAAATAAGTCACACAAGTGAGTTAAATGTGTCTTAGAGGTACTGGCCAAACTATACCTTGTCCAAAGCCAGCAGTGAGCTCTCTGTCCTTGTGCCCTTCAGGATTTAAAAACAAAGCCCTGGGCTCCAGCTGGTTTGGAGGAGTGAGGAAGAGTCCCCTACAACTGTTGCACGACCTGGACCAGGTAAGTGGCTGGGATGCCCTCTACCTCCTGGACAGGAAGTCATAGCCTCTGGTATACGTGCTGTCATAGGCTCTGTCCAGTGTGCACAACAGGGCTTCCTGTGTAGTCTAGAAGTCTAATTTTCCTACTCATTATCCCTCCCACCACACCCGAGGCCTGTGCTTGTTCTGTGTTATGTACTGCAGATACAGGGAAGTAAAACAGTCCCAAATCTGTCCCAGGGGACCAGCAACAGATGGTCATTAAGCTATGTCTGGCTCAGGAGTTCAAGTAGATGGTCATTAAGTTCCAAAAGTTTAGTAATGTGGCACAACAAGGGAATGTTCAGAGGATGCCCCTACGCACCCACCCAATCAGCTCCAAGCAGATGGAGCAAGTGGCCCTACTGGGACTACACACAGCCTCTCACACACCCAACAGCACATGCACTCAACTCAGGGTGGGATTAGTTCCCAAGGAACCCAGTCCAGCCTGCTTATATATTGCTAAGTCAAAATGCTCCTGATATCTGGGACCCTTGATGTCCAGTCACTTGGCCATACAGGACACTGTGGATGTAGTTGCTCCCCTAGTGATGGTATATGTATGGGTCAGACTCACTATCCTCTCCTTCGACAAGAGTATCACTCAAGCCCAGAAAAAAGTCTCTATTCCAAACTAACAGCATCTTCTTCTGAATGCTACCATCAGAAAGTTTTTTGTTGTTGTTGTTAAATGTCTAAAATCATTCAAGTATGACTGACTGAATGCCACTAGAAGACCCCATACCCGGCTCAGTCAAACAAACACACAGACAGCATGTATTAGCACCACTGAATGCAGCCATTCTGGTACCAGGCTTTTTCTTCTTGGGCCACCAACCAGCTCCCAAATCATGACATGGAGATGATGTATTAGTTTTGAATGCTTGGCCTAGCTTAGGCCCAAACACTGGCAAGGGCAATGGGGGAACCATGGAGGATTGAGAGCAGAGGCAGCAGGGCCAGAAGATTCCCTTGGACTGCTGCGGGAGGATTGTTGGGGCTGACTGCTAAACCTAACGCCCTTGGGTTGAAGATTAGGAAGTCTTGTTCGCAGAGTATGTCTAGTTCACTCCTGGTTGCACATGAGCAGGTGGAGGACAGACTCTCAGGGGTCCCAGATTCCACCAGCTTTGTAGCCTTCAGAGGGACAGATGGGTCCTCAAGTCCCAGGATCCAGGGACTGTTGGAGTCAAATCCATCGAGGCCATATACTTGCTTCTGGAGAAATGGCAGCAATAGAAATGTCAGGGGACAAGGACTGATCCTGTGCCATGCACTCACCCACTTATGCAAACCATAAGATAGGGCTACGTTATGTGTGTTTATTGATGGGGATTGAAGCAACGGGCTGAGGACCCTGCAGAAGTCATAGAGCTCATGAAGAATTGAGTCAGCTGGGCAGCTCACTAGGAGCGACAAGAGCTGTAGTGCAGGATGCGGCCCCAGCTGGTGAGTCCCTACAGTCCCAAGTTCAAGAGCTAGTCTTCCCTCAAAATGCCATGTCTTCAGGAAGCTCACTTATCCAAAGCCGAGGTTTTGTCATCTGCTGAGGGGATCATGTTGACTGTATTAGAATTCACAAGTCTGTAAACAACAGCAGTGTTGACAGAAAGGCCGGGAGCCTCAGGGAACAGTAGTGGGATGTCACCCTCTGTCATCCTCTGAGTGTTGACTCCTGTTTCAGATTCGCAGCCTCATGACTGCAAGATGACCGCCATCCTCACAGAAGAGGACCCCAGGGTGAGGGTGGGTGGTCAAAGGTTTGGGTTCCCTCCCTTGTCCTCTTGCTTTGCATCCTAAGGAAAAGCCTTTCCCAGGAGCAGCAGGCCGACTTCCCCACAGCTCATTGACCAGACCCAGGCCACATCCCTTTTGTGATGTTGTGAAGCTGCATGGCTGGTTCTTCTGAGGCTGGGCATAGATCCCAACACAGTTAGTGAGGAGAGAGGTGAGCTAAGGAAGAGATGGCTGACATTCCTCCACAAGGGTGTGTTAGGCTGTGAGGAGGTTGAGGGCAGCCTGGTCTGTGGGGCTCTGGGTGCAGCCAGGGTTCCGGAACACTCCTGGCAGAGAGCAGGATCTTCCCAGAGCCTACAGACCCTGTGGCCATGGCTGAACTTGGCATGCTCACAAAGAATGGTGAAAGTTCAGGGCAGCACACATCTCCTCAGCCAGGCCCTGGTCTTCCCCAGATGGGACTGGTCCTTGTGTGGGATTCCAGGCAGGATCTAGGATGTGCATTGTGATGAGTCTTATTCTGTCCCGCCAGCCAGTTCCCAAATAATGGCACAGAGACTTCTTATTATGAAAACTCAGTTCCTAACTAGTTTTTATAACTTAACTCATTTATATTAATCTACATTATACTTTGTGACGTTACCTCTCTTCTACCTTGCACCTTTTCCCTCTCTTGTGTCTCCTGGAGTCTCCTGCATGCCAAGATTCCTCCTCTTCCTTTCTCTCCCAAGCCACACCTCCTGCCTAGCTATTGGCCGTTCAGCTTTTGTTACACCAATCACAGCAATACACCTTCGCCCAGTATACAAATATCTCACAACAGTGCATTTTAACTCTTCCAAGATATCTCTTTCTGAAATTCAAGTTGTGTGTCTCTGCTTGTCCACCTTTCTGCTTTAGCTCTCCTTCGGAAATGCAAGCAGGATGACTGACCCAGGACCCCACATTACACCACTGACTCTCTCCCTCCTACTCTAAAGCTCACCCCAGCCTGTGGATTCTGGGACTCTGGCAGCATTTGAAAGAAAAGAAAAAGTGGCCCTCTGCCCATCCTTTCTGAAGTAGTTTGTTTTCTTCCCTTCCTCATGAAACACAAAGTTCATGCAACTTCATGAATCGTGAACTACTTTAAAAAGCCCCAGAAACACATTTGTGCCTGTGGGCACACGCCCACATACTCCTGTGCCACCAGCATCCATGATCTCATGCCCGAGGCTGGGGAATCTTACCATTTCTGCTTCTGGTATGGCCTCTGAGCTGGAGATATTCTGAAGGCTTTTGACATTTTGAGAAATAACTCTGTGTAAATTTGCTCTTTTGAAACGGCTGACTCAGTGGTTTTTATATTTTACATGTGTTCTCACTACTGTCTATATTATCCCAAGAGAGACTATTGTGGCCATTCCTCTTCCTTCTCTTCTAGTTCCTGACAACCACCAATTCACTTCCTGTCTGTAGATTACCTGTTCTGATCATCCCATAGAAAAGGAATCTACGACTATGCTGTTAGTTCTAGCACTTGGGAGGCAGAGGCAGGAGGATCTCTGTGAGTTCAAGGATGGCTTGGTCTACATCACAAGTTCCAGAATAGTTAGGGCTACCCTGTATCAAAAAAGAATCATGCAATCGTTACCTTTCCACCCAGCATAACGCTGTCAAGGTTCCTCTGTAGCATCTGTTGTATTTCCATTTTATTTAACAGCCGAATAGCGTTCTGCTATTGTTATGCCATATAATATTTACCCATTTGTCAGATGATGGATATTTAAGATGTGTCCATGTTTTTGCCAACAGGAATAATGCTATGAGCATTCACATACAGGTTTTTTGTGTGCCTATGATTTTAGCTGTTTGGGAACTCTGAGCTCTGGGTAGGCAGGTGGAAAGAGCAGTAAATGGTGCCACGTGGCATTATAGCCCTCACTCAGGCCTGGGTGTCAGGACCTATAGTCCTACTAATGCTGCTGCTCCTATGTCAGTGCAGAAAGTCAGGGCTTCTGTGCCCTTGACTCGAGCCAGCAGCACTGAGCCAGCACCACAGTGCTTAGGCTTGCATTTGAGACTCCTGGCCCCAAGCACCTGCCAGCCTTCCAAAACTTTCCAGAAAGCAGGGCGTGAATGCTCCCCCCTCTGGCTCTTTAAGCCTTCTGCTTCTTCAACCCCAGCTCTCCAGCCTCACTATCAAGCCAGGGGAAGCAGCTGTGATCTTTGTGTTCTCAAGGTGTAAGTGTTCAAGGTGGCTGTTTGGCTGTTGTCTTTTTAGTTAGGAGATCCAGGGGAAGTCCAGTGACTAATAACTAGGTGCCCAAACTCCTCATTCCCCAAAGTCTTTGATTATTTTCAGAAAACTGAACGGCAGAAGGACGGTACAGTTATCATCATCACTAAGAGTAACTTAAATGGATTTTTAACAGGCACCCTGTAACCTAGTGGGTTGCCCTTCCTCCATCTCAAACTATGGAGGTGGAATGGTGGTGGGGTAGTCTTAGAGATGAGGACCCTATTGAAGAATAAATTTGAAGGGGCATTCTGTAAGCACAACTTGGGTCTTTGCATGCAGGCTAAGTGGACCACGCCCATGGTCCTCTGAATAGGACCTAATTCATAGTGCTATACTGTGGTTGGCATACTGGAAGTGCTAGACAAATGATGGTGGCTCGTTTTCCCTCCCCCAGAGAACAGATGGGCAGGGAAAAGGTTACACTTCCTCTCAAAGGACTGGGATTAAATTTGCTGATGGCGAGATGGAGCCATGGCTCAGCACTAAGAGCACTCACTGCTTGTAGAGAACCAGGTTGGATTCCCGGCATCCACAGGTGGCTCATTTCCACTTATAATTCCAGTTCCAGGGGTATCCGATGCCCTCTCCTGGCCTTTTTGGGCACTGCACGCATATGGTACATAAATATACAGGAAGGCAAAAATACCCATACGCATAAAAGGAAAAACTTTGCTGGGGCGGGGAATGAATCAAAGTCCAAAGAAATTTGTTCATTCACTAATACAAAATCAGCAACACACATAAAAACCCACATCCTGCAAACACCTGAATGGCAGCTGCCAAGGGATGGCTATGCTCCAAGGCTGGCCAGGGCACAGCCTTTCTGTTGTCCTTGCTGGAGTGGATGAAGTGGGGAGGACACAATGGGGGAGCAGAAATTAAGCCCACAGTAGAGGGACAGATCGTCTATTGGTCTATGTGTTCCCGCGGCTATATGCTGTGGGCCCTGTCCTCGGCCATCCTTTGACCAGCGTACCTAGTCCTGTAAAGACTCATTCTCAGCAATCCTAGTGTGTGCACAGTACCCAGCACACCTGGCTCCTCATATCCTTCCCGCCTCAGCAGTTAGACTGCATTTCCTCCAAATCCAGGGCAGATTCTGGTCCCAGACCAAGCAGGGTCTGGTGACACCTCTGGGATTCCAGTTTCCAGTAGGGGAATCCCTTGCTTGAGTCCCTGGGCATGTGGTATCTGTGCAGCCTCTGCTTGGAGCCCGCTGCACTCTGACGCTTGACCCTGCATGTTTCTGTCCCTTGTCGCCTGCAGGGTCAGCGTTCTGTGATGGCCGAGGTGCACCAGCAGCGGCGCCAGCTGCTACACCGCGCCTGCAGCCGCCACACACGACGCCAGCGCCTGCTGCAGCCAGAGGACCTGCGGCATGTGCTGGTGGACGACGCGCACGGGCTGCTGTACTGCTATGTGCCCAAGGTGGCCTGCACCAACTGGAAGCGCGTGCTGCTGGCGCTGCGTGGCCGTGGGGACCCTGGCTCCATCCCTGCGCACGAGGCGCATGCGCCTGGCCTGCTGCCCTCGCTGGCCGACTTTGCGCCGGCCGAGGTCAACCAGAGGCTTCGCGACTACCTGGCCTTTCTCTTCGTGCGCGAGCCCTTCGAGCGCCTGGCTTCCGCCTACCGCAACAAGCTGGCGCGGCCACACAGCGCCGCCTTCCAGCAGCGTTATGGCACACGCATCGTGCGCCGCCTACGACCACACGCACAGCCCGATGCGCTGGCCCGCGGCCACGACGTGCGCTTTGCAGAGTTCCTGGCCTACCTGCTCGACCCGCGCACGCGCCGCCAGGAGCCCTTCAACGAACACTGGGAGCGCGTGCACGCGCTCTGCCACCCGTGCCTAGTGCGCTATGACGTGGTGGGCAAGTTTGAGACGTTGGCTGATGACGCGGCCTTTGTGCTGGACCTGGTGGGCGAGCCTGGCCTGCACTTTCCTGCTCCGCCACGGAGGCCTGAGAAGGACCCTACGCGTGACCAGGCCAGGCGCCTCTTCCAGGACATTAGTCCCTTCTATCAGCGCCGCCTCTTTGACCTCTATAAGATGGACTTTCTGCTCTTTAACTATTCCGCCCCCTCCTACCTGCGGCTGCATTAGGGATGCTGGGTGTCGAGAGGGCCTGTGACTGAGCCACCAGGAGGTCTGGAATGAGCCCATAGTGTGGATTGGAGAGCCATTCACATTCCGTACTCAGTGGGCCTGCCAAGACCCTGGACACAGGCCACTGGATTGGGCACAACTCAGGTGACAGTTCTGGCTGGCTTCTTCTGCCTTTGGTTTGATGGCAGGTGGCAGGCTTCTTTCCAGGACCCCAGGGTTTGTTTTGTTTGTTTTGCTTTGGTGGCGTTTTGGTTGTGAGAGGCCAATCTCAGTCATGTCTAGGCAGAGCCAGCCCATGCTGCTACAGACAGAATGCCAGGGTTTGGTTCAGAGTGGTCTGAGGTCCTGCCCTGGGCCTTCCTGTCTTCACCCAGACTGGCAAGGGCAGACATGACTAAAGAGAAGCTATGTCCTGGCCAGCCTGGGGAGGTGTGTCACCAGGCACTGCCTCAGAGTCACCATGAGCAGCCTGCTCCTTTGGCAGCCACAGGATGGCAGAGCCCCTACCGTCCACCTCTGCTTGGCTGGTCTCCCTTTGATCTCATTGCAAGATTCCAGGTCATTCCCTATGTCCTCAGAGGCCAGGATGCAACATGGTGGCAGTTTTTCCTGCACGCCGGGTTGCTGGCCTGGTCATGGTTTTTAAATAAATATGTTTTGTTACGTTTTTCACTTTGGGAAGTTTCCCTGCTTCGTTAGGCCGTTTTTCCTGCCTGATCTTGGGCAACTCAGTGTCTCTGAGCCTCAGTTTCTTCTGCTGTTGAGTGGGGCAAGAATGCGCGGTGGCAGGCAGATCAGAGGAAAGTGGGCATGGAACCCAGGTCACCTCCACAGCAGCGCTCAGGAGGCAGCGATGGTGGCAGCAAGAGGGGCTGGAGTTAGAGAGCCGCCAAGAATAACCAACGGGGAGAGCAGAAACGGTGGAGAGGAGACGACGAGATATGGGAGAGAGAGGGCCAAGAGAAACGGCTGTGAGGATACGGGGGGGGGGGGGGGGGGGGGGGGGGGGAGCAGGGCTCACTTCCTGTCGGAGGGAAGGATTCTGACACCCGCGGCCTGTCAGGAAGCTGTGACACTGACGGCAGGCATTGCCTGCCATCTGCTGTCTGCCACCTGCTGCTCCTGCTGTTCCCTGTTGCCAGAAGCTGCACGTGAAGGGCTGCTGGCTTTAAAGCTCAGGGAAATGATCCCCCAGCCTGAGCGTGTGGAGCACCTAGTCTTTGGCTTCTGCAGCCTGGAACAACAGGGTCCTGGCTCTCAGGATTTAAACTGTAGCCTCTGGCTGTGCCAGTGCAGCTCTTGAGCCTTGGGCACTGAAGGGTGGGGACTGCCAGTGCTGCAGTATCTCCTCTCCCACTCGGAGTTCTGTCTAGGTACAGTAGGACCTCAGGCTCTCAGCTGCCTGAGAGCAGGCAAAGTGAAACCCCATCCCTGGGGTGCAGAAGAGCCCTGGGTCTACCTGCTCAGCCACTCACCCCTGTCCCTTTTCCATGCTGGGTTCTCCCTCACAGGAACTTGCCTGATGCCTTCAGAGCAGCCTGCTGGTGAGCAGCCAGAGGCCTGCGCAGGACTCTCGCTTCTATGGATCTTGGAAGAAACTGCCACTGCTGCTGCTGGCTGTATGAATCCTGGCCCCAAGACTGCTCTTCTCCCCACTGGAGGATTGTGGAGAACCCAGAGCCTGGTATCTTTCCCAGAAACCCAAGACCATAGCTCTGCCCTTCCAAACAAACTATGGAGTGAGGGCTGGGGCCCACCTCTCCACTTATACTTCCCGGCCCTCACTCTGTGACAGTTCACTGGGTGCTCAGTGGGTTCACACCTGTTTATCACTCACCCTAGTTCCCAGCTCAGCTCAGCTTCCACAGAGCCCCTGATGGAGCCTGTTTGTTGAAGCTGACAGCCAGCTCTAATGCCACACTCCCAGGTATGTCGCATCCAGATGCATTGAGGCACACGCTGCCACCTTCAGTGCTGTGCACGCTGCTGATAGTCACACACGCCCTCTAATGAGGCAGCAACTGTTATGCTCCCTCCAGACGTCCCCTCACATGCCAACATGTCCCCTTTTGGGCAACACATACTCACACACACATGCACACATACATTTTTAACATACACAAGACAGCTTCTCACATACATCGATGCTTTAAAATTATTTCTATACCAAGCCGGATGGTGGTGGTGCATCCCTTTAATCCCAGTACTTGGGAGGCAAAGGCAGGCGAATCTCTATGAGTATGAGGCCAGCCTGGTCTACAAGAGCCAGTTCCAGGACAGGCCCAAAACTACACAGAGAAACCCTGTCTCAAAAAATATTTCTATACCTTATAGATCTTTCCAAATCAATACATAGGTGCTCCTTTTTAACGGCTGCCTAAGACTGTAGGTGTAGCTGTGAGCACGGGTGATGCCTACTATCAGGTGTTGAGTTGGCTTCGTACTCTTGCTATTCCCAGCTAGCAGAATGACTACTGTTATTGTCCCAGTACCTTGGCTAATGTGTGCACGCATGTATCTGGATAAAGTTCTAGAAGTGTCATTTACTCTTTTGAATCTTTACTCCAAGGCCTCCTGATTAAATATTATACCCATTTTTAAAATGGGAAACTTGAGGTAAATTGATCAGTCCAAACAGAAGTGGACTGCAAAATCTGCAAAGTTTATTGGTGCTGTGCGATTTTTGCATGTGGGGTGTGGGCCACTCCTGGTTTTTGGTGGGCTACAAGGCTGTTCCCCTTTACAAGGATCTTTGTGGCAGCTACGTGGAGCAGAGAGAAGGTGGCTGAGAAAGAAGCCATGGAGAGTGGATGTTCTAGTAAAAGCTCTCAGATGGCCCTGAAGCACCATTGGTATAGGGCTGGTCAGCACTGGTCTTGAGAGGAGGCAGCTTGCTAAGGTCTTGTCTAGGGAAACGGACGTGCAGTAATTTAAGTTCCCAGAGGTTACACAGTGGAGGATGCGGAGGAGGCTGTGAGCAGCAACGGAATGGCGGCCATGTAAAGTCCGGAGCTCCGACCCTAGAGAAGCCACATGGAACCACACGTGACCCAGGGAATCCTGCAGGTCCAACCAGCCAGGGCAGACAGGACCGTATCTGGGAGGGCTTTTGAAGGATGTCTCTAGCCAGGCCTGGCCCAAGCCCATATGCAGCCTCTGTAGCTAATGACTGCCAAAGAAGCACAGGAACTCTTCTCCTGCTCCCTGCTCATCCAGCCTTGGAAATCCAGGTTAGACCCAGCCGATTTTGAATGCTTCATGGTCCTCACGGTATACCCTAGTTCTACCCATCCACTGAGGGAGCCTTGTTGGTCGACAAGCTCAGCTAAGTCATGGTTATTTTTCTTCTGTAGTTACTACCACCTGAGACCTAGCTCATCTGGAGACTGTCCTCACTGTGAGACTGGTCCCTCCCACCCGTGACTGGCTCCTCTTACCTTCTTGCCTGAGGCTGGGTCCTTGCTCTCTCCTCACCCCTTAGGTACCTGCAAGTGCAGTCCCCCTACACTGGGCTTCTCCTTCAAGGTCCCTGTTCCTCGTTTACCTTGCTCCTTCTCCTTTATCTGTGCCCTGGTCCCCACATCTGGCCTTCTTGACTGGACTCCCAGAAAGAAGCAGGCACAGGTTCAGAGCTAGAGGACCACATGGGGCTGGGGTTTCTCTGCTTGCACCCTATTCCTCTGTTCTAAGGTAGTGGGTTGGGCAGTCTCAACATGCATTTCCTAGCTGCTGAGCCCTGGCTGCTCCTCCTGCTCGGGGAAGAACTAATTTCTCAGTGGTTGGACTGATGCATTGGGGTAGGACTGGGGTGTCAGGGTACCGTTTGCCAGTTAACCTGGAAGTCCCTCAGGATGGAGCAGCCTGTCTACCATGCCTGTGTACAGGCAGCACTTACAGTCTGGTGGAGTCTCTTCCTGCACCTCTGTTTAGGATGGAGCACTGTAGTCACATGTCTGCTGACTCTCTGAGAGGGCCTGTCCAAAAGTGACTACTGAGGTTTCCCTGGATAGGACGGGTGATATCGACGAGATATTTGTCTGTGTGCGGCTATTGAAGGCAGCCAAGTACAGAACTTACCCTGGGAGGGGAATGGACCGGGTTGGCACCAGTTTCTTCTGTAAGGGCAGCTGGTCCTTCAGCAACCCTTTGCTCTTAGCCTTCCAAGACTGTGGGGAATTTCGGCTGGGCTCCATCAACCACGATAACCTAGAAGGGCCCTTGAGTGTTTAAGTCCTGCAGCCAGCCGCCCACAGGAGTTCATACCTGGGCCTTCCTATGTGTCTGGCCTCATACCCAGTGATTTACAAAGCCTTTGTTCCACCCTTTGGCTTCCCTGGCCTGGGACAGAAGGTGAAGAAGGGAGGGCCAGATTGTTGGCCACAGCAGTGTTCCTAGGGGCTCCATGGACTAGAGTCTTTCTCTCCTTCTGGCTCTAGCTCCTCAGAACGCCTGTGTCTGGCGACTTGGGAGCAATGTGGGGGCTGCGACAGAGCTCAGTCCTAGGTGTCTAGGCATCTTGTACCTGTAAGGAAACTTCTTGATGAGCTTCTCATGTGTCTTGATTTTGTATCTCTTATACCGGAGGGGCTTCTGGAGGCCTCTTGATTCCATCACAGACGGGGTCAGGCTGTGTCCTCCTCAGTCATGGGTAGAAAACAAGAGGAAGCTGCAAGAGCAGAGGCAAGAGTAGGAGATCGTACGTCGTATCTGTGGAGCTCATTTGACTTCCCCACTGGTGGAGAACATTGTTATTGCCCCACTTTTCATGGGAAGGGAAGCAAGAGCCACAGCAGGTGAACTGCTTTGTTTGCATCCACCCGATAAAAACAGGAATGCTGCACTTCCAGAATAGCCCAGACAATCCTGAACAGTCCAGATGATCCAGAATATCCCAGACGATCCAGAATAGCCCAGACAATCCTGAATAGCCCAGATGATCCTGAATAGCCCAGACAATCCTGAATAGCCAGGGTGTCAGGAGTTCCAGCCGACTGCCATCCATTCGCACGATGGCCCTGTCAGCTGCTGTTTCCTCTAGGGCAGGGGACACTGCAGAGTCCAGGGAACCTTTTGACCCCATGACACCCATCCCAGGCATGTCTACCGGCATCTTACAACAGTAACTGTGATATCTCTAAGGGGATGGGACTGTCCACACAGGCTAATGGAGCTCACCAAGGCAGCCTCACTTAAATCTTGAATGTGGATTAGGACTTGGATCACAAAGCCCTAAAATTGCTCCTGTCCAGGCAGTTGTAAGAGGGAGAGCTGCTGTGGCCCCATGGACTCCGATGCCACACTCAGAAACCTTGGTCAGATGGGAGGCCAAGGTCCAGGGTGTTCTGGGAGCAAGCAAACCAACAGAGCTGCACATTGGCGCACAGGCTTAGGTGACACCACAGGGCTTGATTCTGACCATGGTTCTGTGTGCCAGGGTACCATGGGAGCCATAACCCCATGACTTAGGGCTAATAGGGCCCACAGGCCCATTGAAAGGTCAGAAGCCTCTGAGGTCACAATCAGTGACAGGGTAGCTGCTGACATCTCTCACAGCAGCTGAGGGCAAGTATACCAGCACAGGAAATCTGCTGGGGAATCTTATCTTGCTAACTAAGGGGGGGGGGAGGGAAGAAGGGAGGGAGGGAGGGAGAGAGAGAGAGAAGGAGGAAGAAGAAGAGGGAGAGGAAGGAAAGAAAGTGAAGAGGAGCCAGGCAGCAAGATGGGCTGAGAGGTCTGGAGATTTAGTCAGTGCTGTCAGGAGATACCCAAGAGTCTGGAAAGCCAATGGGCTGTTTCTGGTGACTTAATAAGGGTTATCAGGAGCTTGATTCCCAGCAGGCTGCTCAAATCCTTAAACCGAGATTTAGGCTTTCTCCCCTGTCTCCTCTGGGCCAGAAGAGCCTCCCAGCTTCTTAGACAAGTGTCTTGAAGGGAACAGCAGGAAAGCCAGGTGAGGGCACTGAGAGTTTGAACAGAAGACACTGCTTCTTCACTGGGACCATGTTGTGGGAGGTCCTTCCGCTCCTCCAGCCAATAGCCGCTGAGATACCAGCCCATTGGGGCATGGTCTTTCTCTTTAAAAAAGCAGCCACTTCCCTCCTCTCTCTCTCTCTCTTTGCTTCCTGCTCCGTTTCCAGCGACTAGACTCATTCCTGATTGTGCAGAGGGCTGTTATCAGGGATGGTGATCTGTAAGTTTTTTCCCCTTTAAATAAATACCACCCTATTAATCATAATTCCAAACTGGTGTGGGATTGTTTGTGACTTACGCCTTCAGGACCACCTTACAGTGGCTGGGGTTGGCAGAGTGGTCTCAAAGTGCAAAGAGCCAGATGAGAACACAGCTCTTACAGTCTGGTGGTTCAGACTCTCCAAAAGGCTCATGTGCCTCAGTGTGGTCCCCAGCACTGCCATCCATCACGAGAGGCGATTAGATCGTGAGAGCTCTGAAGTGATTGAAGGGTCAGCCCACTGATGAATTCATGATTTGATGATACCATTGGGGAAGGATAGTGGAAACAGAAGCTGGGCCTTGCTTTGAGGAAGTAGGCCACTTGGAGTGGCATTTGTGTTCACAGCAACGGTAACTCTAATTAAGACCAAACTTGGTACCAGGAGTGGGGTATTGCTGTGAGAGGCCTGACCATGTGTTTTGGGAAGGACTGTGGAAGGACTTTGGAACTTTGGACTAGAAAACTACTGAGTGTTGAGATCTCAGTGGGCTATTGTGTAGGAGCTTGGAAGGAAAGAGTTGTGCCTAATAATACATATTCTGCTGAATCTTGTGCCAAGGAAGAGTGCTTATGGCTTCACAAGATAACCAATGTGAGAATCAGTCAATATGGAAAAGGTGGTAAGCCCAGCACCTTGCGAACTGGGTTTGCCTCCATCAGAATGCATTCATTCTGGTGGATCAGCCTTCTGCCTTATCAGCTGCAATCTCACTGCATGATTCCTGCAGACTGCAGCAACCTTGTGAAACTGAAAAGCTTCCATATGACAAAGGACACCATCATTAGGACAAAGTGGCAGGCTACAGAATAATAAAAGATCTTTACAAATTTGTGCATCTAATAGAGGGGTAATATCTAAAATTTATAAAGAACTAAAAGAACTGGACACCAAGAAAACAAATAACCTAATTAAAATGACATACAGAACAAAACAGTTCTGAAAAAATGGAACACAAATTTCTGAGTAACACTTAAGAAATGTTCAACATTCTTGGTCAATAAGATCCTTGAGATTTCATCGTATACCTGTCAAAATGGCTAAAATCAATAAAACGACAGTTCATGATGGCAAAATGTGGGGGTAAGAGGAACATCCATTGCCGTTGGGAGTGCAAACTTGTACAGCCATCGTGGAAATCAGTATGGTGGTTCCTTAGGGAGCTGGGAATAGATCTACCTCAAGATCCAGCTTTACCACTCTTAAGCATATATCCAGCCAAAGGACTCTACATCCTACTGCAGAGACACTTGCTCATCCGTGTTCATTACTGCTCTATTCATAACAGCCAGAAACTGGAAATAACCCAGATGTTCATAAACAGATGAATAGATAAAGAAAATGTGGGTACAATTACACAATGGAGTATTGCTCAACTGTTAAAAAGAAATCATGAAAATTTCAGGTGAATGGATGAATCTAGAAAAAAAATCATTCTGAGTGAGACAGGTAACTCAGACCCAATAGGACAAATATGATATTTTTCCTTTATATGTAGAGGTTAGGTTTTAACCCTTTGATAGGAATGCTATTACTTGAATAATCACAGAGTTTGGGTATAAAGTAAGGCATTGAGTAGGGGATCTTCCAAGGAAGGGGAAATAGGATGCATAGTCATGGAGAGATGGGAAGGGGACTGGAATGGGAGGATTAAACAGAAAGGAGGGAGGAAGTGGGGAAAGGGAAGGAATATGGTGAGGGACAGTTAAGACTCAGGGCTATTGGAGAGGTCATATGGAAACCTCCTGCAGTAGAAGCTTCTTTATGTATATGAAAGAAATCTAAATGAAGTCACCAAATAACAGTGGAGACAAAGCCCCCAATGGACATCTTTCACCACCAAATGAAACCTCCAGTTCCATAAATGTGTTATATCTAATTGAGTTGTTAGGCAACAAACAACTCAGGTTGTTGCTTGATTGTTTGGTTGTTGCTTGTTTGCTTGATCGCTAAGGCTATTGGTTGCTCTCTGCAAACTGATGGTGAAGCCATATTGCTGCAGATACACCTACATATCTCACTGAACACGGAGAAGTTGAACTGGTGTCTACTAAGAGCCTTCACGCCTACTGACTAGTGTTCATGGTGCTGGAAGGTAGTCTACATGCTACCAGAGGAGACAACTAAACGTTAGCTCAGCTACAAACCCTTCATCTTCAATGGTTGTAGAAGTTAGCTTGATTTGGGAAATAACCAGGCTTGCTAAAAGATAAACAATTATATTTTTACTTATTATAAGGGGAAGAACTCACGAAACAGGAATGAGAAGTACAAGCTCAGCTGTACTGCGAGGGAACCACAGAGAGAGAGTACCTGAGCCATGAGCCCGTTTCTTTCCAGGCTCCAGAAAGCCATACCCTAACTTGGTCCCACCTCTTGATGATAATTGGTTAACAAAGCTTCCCCATCAAATGGTGACCAGGCTGCATGATATGCTGGTGAACAATGGCACAAATGTTGAGGGAGGCTCCAAGTCCACTATCTTCGCATTTAAGGCCCTCTCCACGCAAGTCCAATATCTGATTGCATTTAAGGCCAAGGCCCACTCCATGATGTGGAACCCATGCCTGACACTGCTTGCGTGGCCAAGAATCTGAGACTAGATAATCATACACATGGAGGAAAACCAAATGCTACAGGAACATAGCAATAGAATGACTCCTAATGACATTCTGTTATGTCTGTGATCAGTATGTTACTCATCCATCATCAGAGACACTTCCTCCTGCAATAGATGGGACAAATACAGAGACTCAGAACTGGAAAATGTGCTGAAAGTGAGAAACCCTGGATACTCTAAACAGGATGGCTTTCTCAAACCCTTCCCCTCAGGGCTCAGGGAGCTAAGCAGAAGAGGAAATGGAAAGACTGTAAGAGTCGGGAGGGATGAACACACCCAGCAAACAGTGTCTTTCAGACATGGCAGGACTCATGAACATATGAGCCCCCCCGAGACTGTGGCAGCGTGCACAGATTTGCACAGGTACAAGCAAGATGGGGTCTGGGCTGAGAGGGAAAGCAGACATGAACCCCCATCCCAAGCCTAGAAGCTATCACCAACGACAGCTGCTCACAAAGGACACAATTCGTTTTCTCCAATGGCAGTTCACTCGGTATACAAACCACATTAAGGGAGGCCCTATGTCTATCAGCAGATGGCCAACACAAACAAATTCATTTCAATGGCAGTTTTGGAGATTTTCTTGACTCATAGGATTTGGGTGGTTGTTTTGTTGTTGTTGTTGTTCTCTATTCTTCATCTTACTGGCCTTTTGTTGTGGAATATTACTTTAACCAGGCAAAGTTGTGCTCCTTTTGTTTGTGCTGCATTTGAGTCACCTTGCCTGCCTAAAGCACCTGATTGGTCTACTAAAAAGCTGAATGGCCAATAGGCAGGAAAAGGATAGGTGGGGCTGCCAGGCAGAGAGAATGAATAGGTGGAGAAATCCCGACTCAAGAAGAACCAGAGGACTGAGAGAGAGAAGGAGGAGGAGAGCATGAGGGAGACACCCAGAGTAAGAAACCAGGCACATGCCAGCCAGCAGACATAGAGAAGCAGTGAAAGGAAGATATACAGAAGTAAAAAAGGCAACGGTCCTTGAGGCAAAAGGATATAAATAGAAACGGGTTAGTTTAAGTTAAAAGAGCTAGCCAGAAATGAGCCTGAGCTAGGCTGAGCATTCAAAACCAATCTCTGTGTCATGATTTGAAAACTGGTTGGTGGCCTAAAAGAAAAAAGCCTGGTACAGTCTTTTGATTATATATTATGGTTTTGATTATGTGATTTTTATGGTGTGTGT
Source organism: Microtus oregoni (assembly GCF_018167655.1). Classification (NCBI taxonomy): domain Eukaryota; kingdom Metazoa; phylum Chordata; class Mammalia; order Rodentia; family Cricetidae; genus Microtus; species Microtus oregoni. The sequence goes on along the minus strand of NW_024543061.1, from coordinate 31,215,849 downwards.
ATGTATACATGCATGCATGTGTTTATATGTTTCTCATACTTTTTTCTTTATAATTTTCTATTTTTTGTTTTTGTTTTGTTTTACTGTGGTTCATTTTTTCCTGTTTGTTTTTCATACATAAAGAAGGTGAGGGCTTGTAAGGGAGTGGGGAATGGGAAAGGGGTGGGGATTGGGAAGGGGGTGGGGATTGAGAAGGGGGTGGGCAATGGGAAGGGAGTGGAAATTGGGAAGAGGGTGGGCAGTGGGAAGGGTACGGGAACAGATCAGAAAACAGAAGCTGTGATCAGAATATAATGTATGAAAAAGTATTTTCAATAAAAACATAAAATGTAAGAGGGAAAATTAAAAAAATACACAGACATCAACAACACACATAAAAATAAGCAAAATATCCAAGGCTCTGAGCTTGTATCTAGGGCTTACCATGTAAGGAGTTAGTAGGGAATAGGCAGTTATGGAAGAGGCCATAGGGAGAGAGAGAAACTTCTCACACAGTGGATGGACCATGAATGAAGCCAACAGACAACACTCCTGCTTGGGAGCTGGGATTATCTCTTAGAATCATAGAGCATCCGGGTCAAGGAGATGAAGTAATGGGAGAGGGAAGGAGGAAACAGAGAAAGAAAAAGAGGATCCAAAGAGGGAAAGTCTAGGGGCCCTACAAAAGACTAACCCAGAATCCAGAGGATAGTCTACCAGCTCTGGAGACTCCAGCCTTCTCGCAGAGAAAATTCTGCCTTTTGCTTTCTGCCCCGGTAAAGAGCTCTCCTAAGCCTCCGGATGTCCAGCCCTTCCTTTGCCTCCGGGAAGAACCTGGACTCCTGGCAGCTGCTCCATCACACCAACACCTGTAACAACCAGACTTGAGCTGCCCTGACATGGAATCCACTGACTGTTTACTCAGGGACCCCTCTCTAGTACCCCTAGGTCTTCTCTCGGGAGCCTCTCAAAGTCCCCCGAGAGACAAGAGTCCACCAATCTCTGTCCAGAGCAAGGGCAAAGAGCCAGCAGCCAGAGTTCTGGGACAAAAAAGGGAGAAGAGGTCTGTGTATTCACCAATCAGCTGTTCCTTTAAAGATAGGGCTGGGAGTACTGAAGCCTCCTTCCTGCCTAGGGATCATCAGTCAAGAGACTCTTGACTTTAACCTACTTAAAAAACAAACAAACCAAAAACCCCTGTCTAGGCACCTGCCAGAGTGGAAGAGTGGTCATCAGTGTTGAAGGGGTACACACTTCAAAGGCTTGGAGGGGCTCTGCTCCCTTCCCCCTCCAGGGGGCTGGGATGTTTGCAGCTGAACTCATCATTCCTGCTGGTTGTGTTTAACCTATTGGCTTATTTGCCATATACCTATTTTTTTTCAAAATTGCACAGAAATTAAAAGAAAGTAAAGGATACCTAAGCAAATGGGGAAATGACCTGTGAGCAGCATGACCGCTTAAACGGTCTCTAGACTTGATCCAACCTCTATGTGCTTGGCAGGAGGCTGGTGATTCCGGACCTCCCTGACAGCATTCAGTTGAAAAATAGGTTGATTGATGAGACCCTTTGTTCATCTGTGTGGCTTGGGAGTCCACCAGTGGGCCACCCAGCAAATAGGATTTCAGCTTGAGATTGAGACTATAATGTGGTCATCCAACTCTAACTACACAACTCAAATTTGTGCTCGTGTGTGTGTGTGTGTGTGTGTGTGTATGCTTGTGTGAACTGTGGAGTTTGCTGGCATAGGAATGGCCCGTATGTGGCCTTAGTCACACAACAAAGCTTCTTATCTCCCCCTCCCACATCCTGTCAAGTTAGATGAAGACATCAGAGAGCCAGAAGCTGTTTCCTGTGAGTTGGGGTGGGGAGGTGTGGGATCAGGCAGAACTCCAGGCAGCTTGTTTTGGAATCCTGAGCACTGTGCCTGTCTACTCCAGTATTCTTACCCCCCACTAGAAAGATAAGACCGTCTGGCACCTCACTCTGAGGTATTTGTTTGGAGGCCAAGTTTGCCTCAGTCTCTACCTGATGCTTCACCTGTGAGATTGTGGACCCTGGACAATGTGGGATGGAGCATGGCAGACTCTCTGTCCTGCTGTGTGGAGCAGCTGGAAGCAGGAAGAAGCCTCCCATTTTAACTCTCGTCTGTGGCCAGAGCCCCTTGAGCAGGAGGCATGCCCAAGGCCATCCTGCAGTAAGTAGGGTTGCTGAAAAGTCACTCCTGTGGAGCACTGGAGAGGGACTTTTGAGATGCCTCTGAAGGTGGTCGTCATGCACGGCCCCTCTGTCACTGGGCAGCTGACTGTGGGCTCCTGGTCACCTTTGGTGGAAGGTTCTGATCATGCTTCTGTCCCCACGGTATTCTTCAGAATAGTATCTGTTCCAGGCAGGTCACTTCCTTGCCTTGGCCTTTCTCCTCCCACCTTCACCTGTCTGGGTCAGGCCTGGGACCCTGGCAATGTGACTTCCACAGGGCCCTGCCTCTGGGCCCTTGCTGCAATCCGCCCTCCAGTCTCCAGTTAATAACACAATATTTGCAGGGACAGGCAGGGCTCAGCTGGAAGGAGGGATCCCACAACTGGAACAGGAAGCCCTACTTCGGACCCCACCCAGGCCAGCCCTCCTCTGCTTTTGCAGGACTGGGCCCCCAACCACATCCTCGAATCTCCCAAGCCATTTAGCATCCAGTATCTGCCAACATCTTGGCCCCTCCAATCCAGGCAGCACCTGGAACTGGTATGACTGGAAGGTTGGTCTGTGTCTCCCGCTTTATGGAGATGCTGTTCTCTGGAGGAACAGACAGCTCTTGGAAGGGAGAGGTACAAACCCATCCCAGATATACTGAGAACCTACTGGTGAGACTACCTCTCTGTGTTTTACTTTTCTGATTTGAAATACAGATGAAAAGAACATCTCTAGTAGTTGTGAGGGTTAAATCATAATGTAGCCATCCTGCTGTCTGGATGCTGCATGGGTCAGGTGAGATACAATGCCCTGGAGATCAGTACTCAGACACTGGACCTTAGAAGGGTTTGGGGGAAGGAGGGAGCTTTTCTTTATCTTACTGGCCTTTTGTTGTGGAATATTAATTTAACCAGGCAAAGATGTGCTACTTTTGTTTATGCTGCATTTGTTTAATTGTGCACAGATGTAGTGTGGAGAACATGTTAATATTCAGAGCTCTGGAGTCGGTCATCATGGATATAAAGTCTCCGTTACAGAATGATGGAGCCCACTCTTCATCTCTCAGATGGGGAGGGCAGTATGTATTTCCCAGAGGTTGTGGGATTAAGGGGGTAAGGGATCCCAGGTGCTTTGTTCCTAGTGAGAGCTCCCTAAGTAACCGGGTGAGGTCTGACTTTGTGTATGCTCACCAGAGGATACCCTGCAGGAATCTGTGGGCCTGGTCCATGGTGGTCACCTCAAAACAGATGTCTGTAAGCAAGGACATGTGGCTGTGGTCACTGTAGACAAATGTGCGATGAGCAGCTATCAGTTACTCTGATGACAGAGATGCTCTCTGGGTTGACTGAGCATAAAAACTACATTTCTATCACTCTTTACAGATTGAAGGAGCTGTGATGGTTCTTGCCCATGGAAACTCGTGGAAGCCATGACTTGGGTCACCCTCCTTCCCATGCCCCTCTGAGCTCTCAAGTAAGATTATGGAATGGAAGCAGGAGCACTCTGGTCCATGATGGCTGGTGAGCACCATGGCAGTCTGTGCTGCCCACCTTGGGGCTTATTTTTCCAAAGGAAAGGAAAAGGGCTCAGTTTTGGTTTGTTTTCCCTAGTGAAGGGCCACCAAGCATTCCATTTCCTCATTGCCCTCCATTTCACTCTTAGTCCAGGCTGTAAAAGCTCTAGGCCCAAAGGACTAGTGTCCTAGATCTTCAATTCCCTCCTCAGGTCCCTGAGGCTATGGTAGAGGCACCACCTGCCCAGCCCTCACCTGAGTCCTGTCCAGGCTGCTCTAGCCCCTCAGAAGGCTCACATGCAGAGTCTCTCCTCTAGGTGCCAGTGCCCAAGTCCAGGATCCCCGGCCTCCCGTGGCTCTCCTGAGCACTGTCTCTAGGTCCGGCAAATGCTGCTAGGAATCTCCAGGCTGCTCTGATTTGCCAGGGGCAGCTGGACAGGGAGCAGGTGCTGCACTTCCCATCTATGCAGCAGAGCTGTACAACTAAGAGAGACCAAAAGAACTCAGATGGGGACGGTGACAGTGCCTTCAGATACACCTGGACCAGGATGACATGTCCAGGAGGGGCGTGACAGAGCTGGGCATAGAAGCCAAGTCCAGCAGCAGAGAGTTCGGGGTGGGCATGGAAGAAGCGTGAGGGACTGGAGCTCCAACTTTTTCTGGACAGAGAGAGCAGGTGCTAAGATCGTCAGAACATGCAGTCCAAGTGTTTTTTAGTGTCCATCATCTTGTGTACATCTTGTGACAGGTGTGTAATTGGGTAATAAACCCTGTGTAAAGTTAATAACTGTTTTAATCCACTCAAATTTGTACTCCAGCAAGAATAAGTTCCACACATTTAACTTTAACACTAGCATACTCAGTATGATCTTTGGGTGCTATTTTCTCTTCCTCCCTACCTTCCATCCTGCCCTTTTTTGCCTCCCTCCTATCCTCACCATCATCTTTCCATTCTTATCTTCTTTTTCTTCCATATTTATGTCTATACACATCTCTGGAATGATAATGCTTGGTACAAATTTGGGGATGGAAGTTGTAATGATTCCTTTTTTTGCTTCTGTAGTATATATACCTTTAATTATTTTTAATTTTAACTTTTTATATATTTTATCTTATAGGTTCTTTTTCCATATTTTATTAGTTCTTTGAGAATTGATTACAATTTATTTTTATCCTATTCACTTCCCTCCCCTCACTCTTCCCAGATCCAGCCCCCCTTCCCACCCAACCATGTTACCTCTTTTTTAAAATAAAAATTATTTTGTGTGTATGGATGTTATACTTGCATGCTTGTCTGCGCATTACATGTGTTTCTGATACCCAAAGTGTCCCCAGGGAACTGGAGTTACAGCTTTGAATCACTATATGAGTGCTGAGACTTGAACCTGGGTCCTCGAGAACATCAGTCAGTTCTCTTAACCACCGAGGCATCTCTCCTGCCCCTCTCATTTTTGTTTTTAAAGCCATGAAGCAAAATATGTGCTGCAATACACTCTTAGATGTCTGGTGTTTCTTCCATTGGTTGACCTGCCAGGGCTACACCATTAAAGAAAACTGACTCTCCTTATTCCAACAGCTGTCAATCACCAAGGTCCTTAGCTAGTGCTGAGACTCCATGCCTATGTTCCCACCCCATACTAGGATTTTTTCTGTTTTGAGCTTTCAAGGTCTTGTGCATGTCTCCACCTACTGCGAAAAGAATGAATGTTGAGAGATGAGGGTGGAGTGATGCACTAATCTATGGATATAGCAAGGAATTTAATATGTCCCTTTATCATATTTAGGAATTGATCTAATATGCCCCTTTAGCATATTTAGGAATTGATTTAATACATGCCTTTATCATAGTATTAGATTCTTCCTTAGAGCCCATGACTTATCTACCTACAGGTTCTTTAGCCATGATAATTGTGCTAGGCATAGGTTTCAACCTGTGGAGTGGGCATGAGTCCAATCATAAAGTGGTTGGTTACTGCCATGACATTTGTGACATAATTTTACCAGTAGGCACGTCTTCCTGGCCTGTCTGTTGTAGTTTACAAGGTTCACAGTTATATAAAATTAGCTATTATCTCCTATGGTAATGTGCATAGCCCTTTCCGAAACCATGGGAGGTAGTAGGGATTCAATAGGGATGAAACCCCCAAGTGTATCACTTTTCATTATCAACTCATCAGCTGGTGGGCATCTAGGTTGTTTGCATTTTGAGGCAGTGTAAATAGAGCAGCAGTGAAATGAATGAACAAGCATCTCCGCAGTGGACAAAAAGTCCTTTGGGTATCGCTGGCTCGTGTGATTGATCTATTTTTAATTAAACAAGATTTTACTCTGTAGCGCTAGCTGGCATGTAACTCACTACTTAGACCAGGTTGGTCTCAAACTCACATAGATCTGCCTGCCGCTGCCTCCTGACTGCTAGGATTAAAGGCGTGCGCCACCATGTTCTGCTACTTCTAGTTTTTTGAGGAGCCTCCTCACTTATTTCCACAGTGTGCACAGTTTGTACTCCCACCAACAGAGACCAAGTGTTTCCCCTCTCTCACAATTCACCTCAAGGACAGACATCACCTTAGGGTAAAAGTATATAAGAAGATACTATGAGAAAATTGAACAAAGATATAAGCAGGCATAGCTATTCTAGTATTTGAAAAAAGATAGATTTCAAGTTAAAACTAATCAGGACAGAAAAGGGCACTACACATTAAAGAAAAGAATCCATCAACAGGATATTACAATCCTAAACCTATATGCACCAAGCACAGGGACAACCAGTTTTATAAAAGAGACACTAGTAGATCTAAAACCACAGATTGACCCCAACACAATAATAATAGTCGATAAGTATTGGATCCCTGGTTATTGGGTTCCTCCACTGCTGATTCAATAATCCAAATCAAAACAAATTAATAAATCCAGGTTTAATAAACAAGGCAATGCAAAGCAGAGCACTCCCAGGCGACTCTCAGGAAGGCAGGAGAGAGACCATAAGAGCATACAGCAGGTCTATGTTCCCCTGTCTTAAATAGCCTTGAGCAGTTTCAGAGGAGGAGCTGCTGAGGGCAGGCTTTCTCAGGGGTGGAGTCTGAAATGGGAGGTGTGGGACTGGGCGGAGCTTCTCAACAGCAGTGATTTCAACTCTCACTAATAGGCAGATCACCCCACCCCAAAATATATAAAACAAAGCAAAACACAGCAATAAAAGGACAAGTGTGGAGTTAAGCAGTGTCATAGATCAAACGGATCTAACACATCTACAGGAAGTCCCACCCAAATACCACAGAATATGTTCTTCTCAGTAACCCGTGCAACCTTTTCTAAAACTGACTGCGCATTAGGACAAAAAGCAAATCTCCACAAATACAGGATAAATGGAAGTGTCATTCTCCATCGTATATGACCCAAATAAAGCTGGATATCAAAAGAAACACAAATTACAGAAAGTACAAAAACTTATGGGAACTAAGTAACACAGTACTTAATGAAAAATAGGCCAAGAATGAAGTAAAGTAGGAAACAACAAAATTCCTGGAATTGAATTAAAACAAAACTACATCATATCAGATTCTACGAGACACAATGAAAATAGCACTAAGAGGAATTCCAGAGGACAGCACTAAGTGCCTACTCAGACAAACAAATAAAATGAGATATCTCAAATTAATAATGATGCACCCCGATGGTGTAGGAGGATCATCTGTCTATGTGTTACTTTCATTGGTTAAATAAAGAAGGTGCCTTGACCGTTTGATAGGCCAGCCCTTAGGTGAGTGGAGTAGACAGAACAGAATTCTGGGAGGAAGAAGGCAGTGTGGCAGACACCATAGCTCTCCTCTCTGTTGTGGGAGGTCCTCCCACTCCTCCAGCCAATAGCCGCTGAGATACCAGCCCATTGGGGCGTGGTCTCTCTCCCTTTAAAAAAGCGGCCACTTCCCTCTCCTATCTCTCTTCACTTCCTGCTCCGCTGGCAACTAGACGCCCTTCCTGGTTACGTAGAGGGCTGTTGTCTGGGACGGTGATCTGTAAGTTTTTCCCCCTTTAAATAAATACCACCCTATTAATCATAATTCCAAACTGGTGTGGCATTGTTTGTGACTTACGCCTTCAGTTGGCGCCCAACGTGGGGCACGAACCCACGACCCTGAGATTAAGAGTCTCATGCTCTACCTTCACCTCTCCTAGACGGACTCTTGTTAGACTCATGCCGGTAAGCCACAGTCAAGTGGCAATACACGTTAATGGAGATTGGTTAAACTAATGGAGATGTGAGAGTTATCCAATAAGAGGTTAGAACTAATGGGCCAGGAAGTGCTTAAATGAATACATTTTCCATATAATTATTTCAAGTAAAGCTAGCCAGGTAGCCAGGCAAGACGAAAAGCAGCCCACTCCCCTAATTACAACACCCGGAGACTGTGCAAAAATAAAAATAAGAACAAACAAGCCCCCCCCCCAGCAAACCAAAAACAAACAAGATAGATAAGAAGAGATAACCATTTCGGGGCTGAAGTTAATGAAATGGATATAGCAACACAATGCCTAATGAAACAAAGAGTTGTTCTTTGAAAAGATTAACAAGACTGACAAAACTTTAGTCAGATTCATTAAAAGTAAGAGGAGGGCTGGAGATGGGTCAGCAGTTGAGCGCCCTTGCCACTCTGACAGAGTTCCTGGGTTCAGTTTCTAAGACCCACATAGTGGCTCACAACCTTTTATAGTTCCACTTCCGGGGAATCTAATACCCTGTCCTGGCCTCCATAAGCACCAGGAGACTCACATGGTGCACAGACATGCATGCAAGTGAAATATCCATACACGGAAAATAAAGTTAAAAATTAAAATTCTACATTTCACCAAACTGAAAAGTCTAAAAGTAATGGTTACATTTCTAGCTCTATACAGCTTATCAAAGGGAAATCAAGATGAAATAACATTCAAATAGATTCACAACATCTAATGAGACAACAGCAGTGATTAGAATCTCCCAGCGAAAAAAGCTCAAAGCCAGAGGTATTTGATGTAGAACTTGACTAGACTATTAAGGAAGAGCTAACACCAGTAGTCCTCAAATTATTCCATAAAATAGAAATGAAGGAATATTTACAAATTAATTTTTACAAATTTGGTATTAACATGATATCAAAACCAAAGACCCAACACAGCATTATAGACCAATACCTTTGATGAATATAGATGTAAAAATTCTCAACAAATACTTACAAACTAAATGCAAGAACACATCAAAAAGATTATCTACCATGACCAACTGGGCTTCATTCCAGAGATGCAGAGATAGTTCAACATACATAAATCAATAAACGTAATTCACCACATAATTTGACTCATGTCCAGAACCACATGAACATCTCATTAGATGCAAAAAAAAAGTCGTTGATAAAATGCAACATCCCTTCACAATAAAAGTACTGAAGAATCTAGGGATACAGAGGATGTGTCTCACAGACCACATCTTGGGAAAAAGTTACAAAAATTTACACTAAAACCAGAATGTTCACTTTGTCCCCTCAATACATTCTGCCCTGTTCAATACAGGACTTGAAGTCGTTACTAAACAAGTAAAGTAAGGGAAAGAAATGAAAGGGATACAAACATGAAAAAAGTAAAAAATCCTCATATAAAGATGATATGATCCCATATATAACTTGAATTCTTTATCATTGCTTTTGGCATATTTATAAAATAATTCAACACATTTCCAGATATTCTGTAGTATACACTGTAGGACAGGGACACTGGATTGCTGACAGACAAGCTCCTGGCATAGCATGGCTTGCACAGTTCTGAGATCGCCTGGGTCCTTCTCTGGTGATGTTCATGCTGTTCCCTGTCTGTAAAATCCTTTCCTCCCTGCTTTACCAAATCTCTGCTCCCTTTAGACCTAGCTCAAGTGACATTTCCTAACCCATACAGCAGGCCAATCAGACCCCCTCTGGAGCCTGAGAATCTGAGCAGTGACAGAGAGACAGCAGAAGGCTCAGCGTGCGCTCACAGGAGGCAGTGCCCAGGGAACACTATTCAGGGGTTGGCACCAAGTCCACATGGTGCAGCCCAGCTTCTGCTGTTGACCTTGACCCTGGAACTTCCCTTAACCCAGGATCTCAAGTTGGTTTCCTGTGCTTGCTTGAGTACCCATCTGCTGTCCTGACTTCCAGTGTTGAGTCTGTGCTACTAGAGGATTGCAGGATGGATTGAGGTTACCCAAAGGTCATTATGAGAGGGCCAGTATAGGACATTTTTCAGATGGAAAAGACTGGTCAGAGCTGAGAGGACGACCCCAAGTTTTGATGTGAGGGTCCAGGTTCTCTCAGCTATTGGCAATTCCATGACAACCGGCCTGTGTCTTCTTTCTGGAAGGAGCTCCCAGGGAGGCTGGTGTGTGTGTGGGGGGAATGCAGGTGCAGAGGTGGGCTTGGTTGACTGAAGAGGAGACAGAAGCAGTATTAGCTAGGCTGAGCTCTGCTTGATGCGATTCTGACTGTGCCCAGCAACACCATGCAAAAGAGGCGGACAAGAGATTCCTTGGAACACCTGAAGGATGAGTGAGTGGGTGCAGGCTGTAAAAGAACAGAAGAGGCAGACAGGACTAGACAGCTGTGCAGGGCTATGCGACGGGGGTTAAGGGAGGGGCTCAGCGGAAGTATTGGTTGTTTTCAAGGGATAGACAGGCAGAAGGAATGGTCAGAGCTAAGATAGGAGGGCCTGACGGAGGGCGGAGCTAAGCGACGGGGGAGAAGGGATTGGCAGAGCTAAAGGATGGGAAAAGGAAATGATGGGCTGGAAGAAGGGTTGGAGGAGACAGTTGAACCAGCTAAAGAATGGGCGGGACGAAGTGCTGAGCGTGATGGGTAGAGGGACCTAAGAAGATAGATAAGTGGGGTGAGCAGGGTCAGTTGGTTGAGGCAGCATGCTCTTCAGGTGGCTTAGCCTCCTAAAGGCATCTGGCTGACCAACCTCTTGTCTGCTCAGTGGAGCTGTGGACCTGAAGGGAAAGGTGCAGGACACTGAGGGCTCGAGGCCGCAAAGTCCCCTGAAGCAGCAACTGGGATGGGCAGCTGCGCTTCAGCCACACGGTCACGTGAGAGAAGCTGCTGGGATGGCCGATCACGCTGACATCACGTGGTCATCTGGAGAGAACATTGGAACCCGCGGCTGACAGTCATCTGAGCAGCAGACCCAATTTGGTGGATGTCAGACACACCTCTTCCACAGCGAGGGCTGTGGGGGACAGCGTCTTCTCTATGTCTTTTCCGTGTTTGGACCGGCTATAAAGAGGATGGTATCGGTTTCCCACCCGCTAGACTGGTGTCTCTGTGGAAACAGAGTCGCAGGCACAGCATTCCAGGTGACTCCTGTGAGAGAGAGCAGTCTGGTCTGATCCAAGAATCGCAGGGTGACAAGGCGTGGGGCTCAGACCCCATGAGAAGTCAGGTTGTTTTCACTGCAGAGTTATTCTGCAAGTCACATGCCATCTCACTGCCAGAAACGCATGGCTCCGATGGGGCCTCCATCAGGAGCTGGTCTTGCCTACTTCTTCATTGCACCATCCCATCTCTCTAAATTTCCAGAACACTTAGGTATTCACCCCTCCCCGTGTGAACTTCTGCTGGGCAGTTTATTCCTTTTTAAAACTGCCGACCTCCCATGTGACACTAGGTGGCGCCAGAATGTGCGTACTTTGCATACTTAAGGCTTTGGCTGAGGCTCCCTTGCATGTTTGCCTGCTGGTCCACTGGCTTGGTCACAGGAACTTTTAGAAAGACCCTGACGTTAATAAGCAGCCTATAATTTTAGTGCAGCTGTCAGTGAACATTGTGAAATTAACTTTCCAGGTATGACAACGGAGGAATCATCAAAGGATTCGGTCTCCAGCATGCTTCAGTACAATGGAGCCAATGACTCAGTTTCTCTCAGAAGCCAGGTGAGGGTCTGAGTTCCCTTCTGGCTTTCCTAAGGCTACTGTTGCTGGGATGTTTGGGAAACTCCCCAAACACCCGGAGAAAGGTGATTTTTTCCTTCTGTTGACTCTGATTTTTAAAAGCCTTGTAACAGAATTCACTCAAAATTTCTCCACCAAAACTCCATTATTTTCTACCCAAGCTACTATTACGTAAAAACCAGATACTCCGGATCTTTCAGCGCCAGGAGACCCAGCATTGGGGTGAGTTTCTGGCCCACGGCGCCAGCCTGGGACGGGGAGCTCAGGGGTTTCTTGGCCCCCTGTCCTTCTCGGGCTCTTTGCAGGGCCTCTACTCCCTGGGTGCTGCCTCTTTCTTCCTGGCCCACCCAGCTTCCGTCCAGAGCCCTCCCCACTTCGGCCCCACTGCCCTCTTTTGGCGCGAGGCATCGCCCAGCCCAGCCTATCTGGGCGCTGGGTTCGAGTACTCGGGGCTCCAGGGCGAGCAGCAGTTCCTTTGTTTCTGGGGCCTGCCTGCACCAAGCGGGGTAGGCGCTTTGTTTGCCAGCTGCCCAACCAGCACGGAGGCCTGATCTTTTGGCGCCAGGAGACCCAGCATTGGGGTGAGTTTCTGGCCCACGGTGCCAGCCTGGGACGGGGAGCTCGGGGGTTTCTTGGCCCCCTGTCCTTCTTGGGCTCTCTGCAGGGCCTCTACTCCCTGGGTGCTGCCTCTTTCTTCCTGGCCCACCCAGCTTCCGTCCAGAGCCCTCCCCACTTCGGCCCCACTGCCCTCTTTTGGCGTGAGGCATCGCCCAGCCCAGCCTATCTGGGCGCTGGGTCCGAGTACTCAGGGCTCCCGGGCGGGCAGCAGTTCCTTTGTTTCTGTGGCCTGCCTGCACCAAGCGGGGTAGGTGCTTTGTTTGCGAGCAGCCCAACCAGCACGGAGGCCTGATCTCTCGTCACCAGAGAGCCAACATTGGGGAGAGACAGCGTTTGGTAGGCAAGGAGACCTGATCCGGTAAAAGAAGATCCATAGGGAGCATTTGGAAGAAGAGATGGGCCGACGTCAAGGCAAGAATTCGCCCAACAAGCTGAAAAGCAACATGAAGCCACCAGAAACAAGCGACCTCACAACGGGAGGACAAGAACCCCTTAATCAAGAGGAAGGAGAAAAGATTGACTTCATGAAAGTGATTGACACCCTTAAACAGCATGTAAAAAACGCCCTTATAGAAATGGATGAGAAATATAACAGAAAGTTTGAAGAATTGAATAAATCAGTGAATGATACCCTAGAAAACCAAGGAAAAACAATCAAACAGATAATGGAAACAGTTCAAGACCTGAAAACTGAAATGGAGGCAAAGAAGAAAACACAAACAGAGGGCTGGCTGGACATGGAAAATCTAGGTAAACGAATAGAGACTACAGAAACAAGCATAACCAGCAGAATACAAGAGATAGAAGAAAGACTCTCGGATTCTGAAGATACCATAGAGAAAATAAACACACTGATCAAAGAAAACAGCAAGTCCAACAAACTCTCATCACAAAACATTCAGGAAATATGGGACGCAATAAAAAGACCAAACCTAAGAATAATAGGAGTAGAAGAAGGAGAAGAAGGGCAGCTCAATGGTCCAGAAAATATATTTAATAAAATTATAGAAGAAAACTTTCCCAACCTAAAGAAAGATATTCCTATGAAGGTGCAAGAAGCATACAGAACACCGAATAGGCTGGATCAAAAAAAAAAAAAAAACATCCCCTCGCCATATAATTATCAAAACACAAAGCATACAGAATAAGGAAAGAATATTAAGAGCTGCAAAGGAAAAAGGCCAAATTACTTATAAAGGTAAACCTATCAGACTTACACCTGACTTCTCCATGGAAACCATGAAAGCCAGAAGGTCCTGGATAGATGTACTGCAGAAACTGAGAGACCATGGGTGCAAGCCCAGATTACTATACCCAGCCAAGCTTTCATTCACTATAAATGGAGAAAATAAAATTTTCCAGGATAAAAACAAATTTAAACAATACGCAGCCACAAATCCAGCCTTACAGAAAGTAATTGAAGGAAAATCACTAACCAAGGAGTCCAACAATGACCACAATAACTCAGACATCTAGAGACCCTTCACCAACACAAAACAAAGAAGGGAAACACACAAACTCTACGACTAAAAAAAAATGACCGGAGTTAACAACCACTGGTCTTTAATATCACTTAATGTCAACGGACTCAACTCACCTATAAAAAGGCACAGGCTAAGAGATTGGATAAGAAAACAGGATCCAACATTCTGCTGTTTACAAGAAACACACCTCAACCACAAAGACAGGCACCTACTCAGAGTAAAGGGCTGGGAAAAGGCCTATCAAGCAAATGGACCTAAGAAACAGGCAGGTGTGGCCATACTAATCTCTAACAAAGTTGACTTTAAACTTAAATCAATCAGAAGAGATGGAGAGGGGCATTTTATACTCATAACAGGAACAGTTCATCAGGATGAAGTCTCAATCCTGAACATCTATGCCCCTAATATAAAAGCACCCACGTACATAAAAGAAACATTGCTAAAATTCAAGGCAGCCATCAAACCGCACACACTAATAGTAGGAGACTTCAACACTCCTCTCTCACCAATGGACAGGTCAATCAGACAGAAACCTAACAGAGAAATAAGAGAATTAATGGAGGTAATGAATCAAATGGACTTAACAGACATCTATAGAACATTCCATCCAAATAGGAAAGAATATACCTTCTTCTCTGCAGCTCATGGAACCTTCTCGAAAATCGACCACATAGTCGGTAACAAAGCAAACATCCACAGTTACAAAAAAATATTAGTAACCACCTGTGTCTTATCAGATCACCATGGATTAAAGTTAGAATTCAACAATAATGCTACCCCCAGAAAGCATACAAAGTCATGGAAACTGAACAGTCAACTATTGAACCATACCTGGATTAAGGAAGAAATAAAGAAAGAAATTAAAGTCTTCCTGGAATTCAATGAAAATAAAGAAACAACATACTCAAACTTATGGGACACTATGAAAGCAGTCCTAAGAGGAAAGTTTATAGCACTAAGTGCCCACTTAAAGAAAACAGAGAAAGCTCACATTGGAGACTTAACAGCCCACCTGAAAGCTCTAGAAAAAAAAGCAGACTCACCTAGGAGGAGTAGAAGACTGGAAATAATCAAACTGAGGGCTGAAATCAACAAAATAGAAACACAGAAAACAATCCAAAGAATCAATGAAACAAAAAGCTGGTTCCTGGAGAAAATCAACAAGATTGACAAACCCCTATCCAAACTAATCAAACGGCAGAGAGAGAATTCGCAAATTAATAAGATCAGAAATGAAAAGGGGGACATAACCACAGACACAGAGGAAATTCAGAGAATCATTAGATCTTACTACAAAAACCTATATGCCACAAAACTGGAAAATGTAAAGGAAATGGACACTTTTTTAGATAAGTACCACATACCAAAGTTAAACCAGGACCAGGTGAACAATCTAAATAGACCTGTTAGTCACGAAGAATTAGAAGAGGTTATCAAAAACCTCCCTACCAAAAAAAGCCCAGGACCAGATGGTTTCAATGCGGAATTCTACCAGAACTTCCAAGAAGACCTAATACCTATACTCCTTAATGTATATCACAATATAGAAACAGAAGAGGCATTGCCAAATTCCTTTTATGAAGCCACAATTACTCTGATACCAAAACCACTCAAAGACTCAACCAGGAAAGAGAACTACAGGCCAATCTCACTCATGAATATCGACGCAAAAATCCTCAACAAAATACTGGCAAATAGAATCCAAGAACACATCCGAAAAATTATCCATTATGATCAAGTAGGCTTCATTCCTGAGATGCAGGGCTGGTTCAACATATGAAAATCTATCAATGTAATCCAGCATATAAATAAACTGAAAGAAAAAAACCATATGATCATTTCATTAGATGCTGAAAAAGCATTTGACAAAATTCAACATCCATTTATGTTAAAAGTCTTGGAGAGATTAGGGATACAAGGGTCATACCTAAATATAATAAAAGCTATATACAGCAAGCCGACAGCTAACATCAAATTAAACGGAGAGAAACTCAAAGCCATCCCACTTAACTCAGGAACACGACAAGGCTGTCCACTCTCGCCATACCTCTTCAATATAGTGCTTGAAGTTCTAGCAATAGCAATAAGACAACATAATGGAATCAAGGGGATTCGAATTGGAAAGGAAGAAGTTAAACTTTCGTTATTTGCAGATGATATGATAGTGTACATAAGCGACCCCAAAAACTCCACCAAAGAACTTTTACAGCTGATAAACAGCTTTAGTAATGTGGCAGGATACAAGATCAACTACAAAAAATCAGTCGCCCTCTTATACACAAAGGATATGGAAGCAGAGAGGGAAATCAGAGAAGCTTCACCATTCACAATAGCCAAAAACAGCATAAAATATCTTGGGGTAAATCTAACCAAGGAAGTGAAAGATCTATTTGACAAGAACTTTAAGGCATTGAAGAAAGAAATTGAAGAGGATACCAAAAAATGGATGGACCTCCCTTGCTCTTGGATTGGGAGGATCAACATAGTAAAAATGGCAATTCTACCAAAGGCAATTTATAGATTCAATGCAATCCCCATCAAGATCCCATCAAAATTCTTCACAGATCTGGAGAGGACAATAATCAACTTTATATGGAAAAACAAAAAACCCAGGATAGCCAAAACAATCCTATACAATAAAGGATCTTCTGGAGGCATTACCATCCCTGACTTCAAACTCTATTACAGAGCTACAGTAATGAAAACAGTGTGGTACTGGCATAAAAACAGAGAAGTCGACTAATGGAATCGTATAGAAGACCCGGATTTTATCCCACAAACCTATGAACACCTCATTTTTGATAAGGGAGGTAAAAGTATACAATGGAAGAAAGAAAGCATCTTCAACAAATGGTGCTGGCACAACTGGATGTCATCCTGTAGAAGAATGAAAATAGACCCTTACCTATCACCGTGCACAAAACTCAAGTCCAAATGGATTAAAGACCTCAATATCAGCCCGAACACACTGAATCTGATAGAAGAGAAAGTGGGAAGTACCCTACAGGAGATGAGCACAGGAGATCGCTTCCTATATATAACCCCAGAAGCACAGACATTAAGGGCAACATTGAATAAATGGGACCTACTTAAACTGAGAAGCTTCTGTAAAGCAAAGGACATAGTCACTAAGACACAAAGGCAACCTACTGACTGGAAGAAGATCTTCACCAACCCCACAACAGACAAAGGTCTGATCTCCAAAATATATAAAGAACTCAAGAAACTAGACTTTAAAATGCTAATTAACCCAATTAAAAAATGGGGCACTGAACTGAACAGAGAATTCTCAGCAGAGGAAGTTCAAATGGCCAAAAGACACTTAAAGTCGTGCTCAACTTCCTTAGCAATCAGGGAAATGCAAATCAAAACAACTTTGAGATATCATCTTACACCTGTCAGAATGGCTAAAGTCAAAAACACCAAGGATAACCTTTGCTGGAGAGGCTGTGGAGGAACGGGTACCCTCATCCATTGCTGGTGGGAATGCAATCTTGTGCAACCACTGTGGAAGTCAGTGTTTCGGTTTCTCAGGAAATTTGGGATCAACTTACCCCTGGACCCAGCAATACCACTCCTGGGAATATACCCAAGAGATCCTATTTCATATGACAAAAGCATTTGTTCAACTATGTTCATAGCAGTATTATTTGTAATAGCCAGAACCTGGAAACAACCTAGATGCCCTTCAATGGAAGAATGGATGAAGAAAGTATGGAATATATACACGCTAGAGTACTACGCTGCGGTAAAAAACAATGACTTCTCGAATTTTGCATGCAAATGGATGGAAATAGAAAACACTATCCTGAGTGAGGTGTCCCAGACCCAAAAAGATGAACATGGGATGTACTCGCTCATAATTGGTTTCTAGCCATAAGAAAGGGCCACGGAGTCTACAATAGGTGAACCTAAAGAAGCTAAGTAAGAAGGTGAACCCAAGGAAAAACATATAGTTATCCTCTTGGCTAAGGGAAGTAGACCAAATTGCCGGGGAGAAAATTAGGATCTTGGGGGTGGGGTGGGATGGGGGTAAGGGGAGATGGGGAGAGAAAAGGTAGAAGGGAAGGAGGGGGGACTTGGGGAATCAGGAGAATTGGGATAAAGGAAAGGTGGATAGGGGAGCACGGAACCACAATTCTTAGTTAAGGGAGCCACTTTAGGGTGAGCAAGAGATTTGACCCTAGAGGGGCTCCCAAGTGCCTAACATGAGGTTCCCAGTTAGTTCCTTGGGCAGCTGAGGATTGGGAACCTGAAATGACCCTATCCTAGAGCAATACTGACGAATATCTTGCATATCATCATAGAACCTTCATCTGGTGATGGATAGAGATAGAGACAGAGACCCACACATGAGCACTGGACTGAACTCCCAAGGTCCCAATGAGGAGCAGAAGGAGGGAGAACATGGCAAAGAAGTCGGGACCACGAGGCGTGCACCCACCCACTGAGACAGTGGAGCTGATCTACTGGGAGCTCACCAAGGCCAGCTGGACTGTGACCGAAAAAGCATGGGATAAAACCGGACTCTCTGAACATGGCGAACAATGAGGGCTGATGAGACGCCAAGGACAATGGCACGGGGTTTTGATCCTACTTAATGTGCTGGCTTTGTGGAAGCCTAGCCAGTTTGGATGTTCACCTTCCTAGATATGGACGGAGGGGGGAGGACCTAGGACTTACCACAGGGCAGGGAACCCGGACTGCTCTGTGGACTGGAGAGGGAGGGGGAGAGGAGTGGGGGGAGGGGGAGAAGGGTGGGAGGAGGGAGAGAAGGGTGGGAGGAGGGGGAGGGAAATGGGAGGCTGGGAGGAGGTGGAAACTTGTTTTTTGTTTATGTTTTTTTTCTTCTTTTCTTAATAAAAAAAACAAAACCAGATACTCCCTGTTCTTGTTTCTCAGCAAAATGTCTTATAAATCAAACATGTGAGGTTTCATTGTCTCCCCATTCTTAGTTATATTCTTCCTAGCTCTCTCTCTCTCTCTCTCTCTCTCTCTCTCTCTCTCTCTCTGTGTGTGTGTGTGTGTGTGTGTGTGTGTGAAATTTTTATGCTTCACAAACTAGAAAAGAATGCTCATCATTAGTAGCTGGAAAAGCATGGTGGCTGGAGCACTAGGCTAGCCCATCACATTGTGACTGGAGCACCAGGCTAGCCCAATCACATTGTGACTGGAGCACAAGGCTAGCCCATCACAGATCAAGATCCCTTGACCAGAGGATGGTGGCAGCCATAGATAGGGGGTTCTTATAGCTCAGTTAATGAATCAAGATAAACTCCCACAGACAACCTCACAGGCCAACCTGATCTAGAGTCACTGAGACCCAACCCTACATGATACTAGAGTGTGTCGAGTTGACAAAAATAACCTCCACTCTTTGTCAACTTGACATAAAAACACACCACTTCTGCCACTTTCCCAAGTGCTCATTTTTTTATTATTACATTTTTCATTTATTGTACTATATCACAGTTTTCCCTCCCTCCCCCACCTCCTATCTACCTCCCATCCACTCCTCCTTCAACCAGAAAGGGGAAGGCCTCCCATGGGCATCAACAAAGCATGGCATATCAAGTTGAGGCATGTTCAAGCTCCTCCCTCTGCATCAAGGCTGGGTAAGGCACCACAGCATGGGAAATAGGTTCCAAAAAACCAGCCTATGTTCCAGGGACAGGTCCTTAATGTCACCCCACCTTAAACTGTGCAGAAGCCATCCCCCCTCTCTGCCATTCCAACACTTACGCCCACCACTGTCTAAGCGTCCTTCCACATTAAAATTTGCCATGTGTCATAGAAACATTTCTCTTCCTGTAGCTTCATATTTGAGGTTTCCTGAGGCAAGGCAACTTGTCTTTCATCTGTATCGTCTTGACATCAGGCACACAGAGCGCGACAGTTTTGGATGAAGGTCAGTGAGGGTTACAGGAAAGTAGAAATGAGACCCTGGCATGAAACAGTGTCCTGGGGTCAAACAGGCCAGAGCCGTTTTATTCCACCTCTTTTTGTTCTGCTCGTTTGCTGCAGACCTAATGCTCTTCGTGTGTGGGAACTGAGTCCCGACTGCATCACATTCTACCCACAGTCTGCCATTTCCTCTGAGTGTGCCCGTGAGCACTGTGAGGCCGAGCTGCGCTCACCTCCTCTAGAACAAACGGACAGTCATGTGCTATGTCATGGAAGCCCTGGGCGTGAAAGAAGATGATGTCTACATACCAAATGGCGGTGTTTCCTGCCCAGGGTGGGCTGTGGAAGTGCTTGCTGCTGGCTTTATTCTCAAGAGGTTCCTTATGTTTATGACTTGGAAGGGTTAATAAAGTTTTTAATACAATTGATCACTCTGTTCTGCCTGAAACAGAGAAGATCAAATATGAAAGCAGTAGAATGTCTGAGCTGTCCCTTCCAGAGCACGCTGGTAGCATTTTAGGCTTTTTCTGTGAATCCCACTTTGTAACTGCATCTGAGATATATGTTCACATCACAGAATAGCAAAAGCCTCAGCAAGAGGCGTCCAGTCATTATATACTGGCAGGAACATGGTCTGGGGTTTTTCTCCTCCAGCATGTGACAATAAATAAATAGAAGTAGAATTATAATTACAATAGATCCAGAGCCATTCCTGTTGTAGGGTTTTAAGGAAAGAAAAATTATCAAACCCATCCTAAAAGTGGGCTGCACAGGCGTCTAGGCATCCATACCTCCTTGAGAAAGCAGTGATTTTTCTCAGACTCAGGAAGTCCAAGCCTCAGATGTACACCAGAAGATTTGATGAAGGATCTTTTGGAAGGTTCTTTCTCATGCAGTGAAAGCATTTACTTTAATTCAAGTATCATAGTCCTGAATTGTGTAATAATATAAAATTTTCCTAGTCATATAGCAATTATCATGTGAAATTCAAGGTTTGTGTCGACTTTATCTTGTGTAGACCAGGGAACTTGTAAGATGTGAGGGAGAAACAGAAGTGTCCAAGTTCCTGAACACCACACCAGCTACAGAGCATTTGACTGTGATTTGTGAGCAGACTGCTGCAGCTTGCTTGCTGGCAGGGACTTTGAGATGCCATAGAGTTGTGGCAATAAACATGGCTTCGGACAGTACCTCTGCCATGAGCCTAGAATCTCAGAAAGCTAAGGAATGGGCTGGATCCAGACATCAAAGCCACAGCTTTAACCCTACCCATATTGCTTAACAAATTAAAAACTCATGTGGTCAGAAAAAGAGAGAGATACAGTAAAGAGAGATTCAAAGATGAAGAAAACCTCTAAATAGTTTAGAATGTATTAAAAATATATGCAGGCTTGGGAGAGAAAAAGAAAAAGGTTAAAGTCATTAAAATAAAAAGAAAGAGAGTAGTTGGGTGTGGTGGTATACAACTTTAATCCCAACATTATGGAGATAGAGGCAGACAGACCTCTGTGAGTTCAAGGTGTGGTGGCATACACCTTTAATTACAGCACTTGGGAGGCAGAGACAGGTGGATCTCTGTGAGTTCAAGGATAGCCTGGTCTACAGAGTAAGTTTCAGGACAAAGATACACAGAAACCCTGTCTCAAAAAGCCAAAAATTAAAAGTAAAAATAAAAGTAGTAGAGGTTAAAATAAAGCCACTTAAAGATGAATAGTACACAGAGAGTCTGGATACTGTATGTTATTATGCTCTCTTTGAATTGCTTGAATGTTGAGGAAGGAGCAACAGCTGCTAAAAGATATTTGTTTATAAATGCTGCTGAATTAATACAAGATAGGTATTTTGAAAATAACTTTACTTCAAAATGGAAGTCAAAAGATATGTTACTTTGGAGAAGAGGTTTTCTTTTGTTTCCACAGAAAATGAGAGACTGTGGATTCATTCTGAGTTAATGAAAATTAGGATTGATCAAGAAAGACCACCTGAGAAATCTCTGGTAGGAACAGATGGCCCAGATGTCTGAGTTCTACATCCAGAACAGATTCAAGACTGCTGCCTGTGATGATCAAGCCTCACAGCATACTCCAGTCAGGAATTGATCATAACTCTAAATTTTCTTTATGTCCCCATAAGATTATCAGTGCCCCCAACCACCTGGCAGTAGCCTGGAATAGTATGCCCACATTCCCCAAAAATGGACTATGGATATTGTCCTTTGTTTAGAATGTTGGTTACAAGTTGTTATGGCTAATGGTCAGGAGAAAAGCTAAACAAAGGATATTAGATTCAGAATTCTTGTTATTTAAAAAAAAAAGAGGAGGAAGTGGTGTGGGATAATGTATTCTGTCAATTATATTTTAAATAAACACTGATTGGTCAGTAGCCAGGCAGGAAATATAGACAGGACAACCAGACAGGAAGTATAGGTGGATCAATGAAAACAGGAGTATTCTGGGAAGAAGGAAGCTCTTTCTGCAATTGTGAGCCCACCACAGAAGTAGCAAGATGTGACTGCCTTGCACAGGTACTGAGCCATGTGGCTAATATAGACAAGAATAATGAGTTAATATAAGTTATAAGAGTTAATAAGAAGCCTGAGCTAATGGGCCAATCAGTTCATAGTTAATGTAGACCTCTGTGTGATTTCTTTGGCACTTAACAACTGTGGAAAGACAAATTCATAAGTGGATATTAGCTGTAAAATAAAGGATAACTATGTTACAATCCACAGACCCTGAGAGACTAGGTAACAAGGAGAATTCATGGATGGTTACCCAGATCTCCATGGGAAGGGGAAATGGAAAAGATTTCATGAGTGGATTGGGGGCAGGTGGGGATGGGAACATGAACATTCAGGTTGGGGGCATGACAGGGGAGAATGCTGAGGTGAATTGCTGGGGGGCATTTTGGGGGTCAGATAGAAGCCTGGTGCAGGGAAATCTTCCAGGAGTCTATGGGGGAGGACCCCAGCTTAGATGCCTAGCAATAGTGAATAATTATCCTGAACTGGATGTCTCCTGTAACCAGTTTAGTGCCTGGTTCATAGGTCATCAGAGAGGCATCATCCAGGCAGTAGCATTAGATTGCTCACCAAGAAGAATGTGACAATAAGCTCTTTGACAGTCAGCCTCCCACTCCAAAGCCAGAGCTGGCTCCTTTAATACTACCTGGGGTCCTGATTAATCAGAGCTTCAGAGAAAAATCTGTAACAACTTCTGGGCCACTGTAGGTCCTGCTGCACTACCATGATCCTTAAGACTGCAGGTGTTCTCAACCCGTGGGTTATGACACCTTAGGGGCACATATCAGATATCCTCAATATATGATAATTACATAATGATTCATAACAGTAGCAAAATTACAGTTAAGATGTAGCAACAAAATAATGTTATCGTTGGGGAAACCACAACATGAGGAACTGTGTTAAAGAGTAGCAGCATGAGGAAGGTTGAAAAATCACTGTCTAGGAATCACTGAAAGTCTCTAGCAAATGATACTTGAATAGAACACTTCTCAATGTTTGAAGTTAATGCAGTCATAATGGAATGAAAGGTTCATAACTTCCAGGGAGAATTGTAAACCTAGGAAGAACCAAAGAAAATATGAGAACCAAAACTGTACATTTACAGAGCCAAGTTGCCCATGGATGGGCCTGGGAAGGATGGAAAGTCTAGAGGACGGCGACAGAGAATGTCCGAACAAGGTAGCAAGTGACCATTGCCGGGAGGGGAGGATTAAATGAAAGCTTTTGAATATGAGGTAAGAGTAAGTTGTTGAAGAAGCTTTGAACATACGTAATCAAGTAGAGTTCATCCAGGAAGTAGGAGCCCACAGTCTGTTGTTACTGGGAAAGCAGGGCCACCACAGTCCAGCCTCATCCTGAACCCGGAACTTCTCTGCCTGTAGCAGACCAGACTTCTGCCTTACACTGTGGCATGGTGTGTCACATTGGTCACCATTTACATGTGGTACTCTGTCCCTACACAGTCCCAGGGAAGTTCTGAGATGAGGATCTGCAGGTGAGACTATTGTTTGGGGGAGCCGAGAATCACACTTTGGAGAAGCTGGAGAGGTCTGAACACACATGCCAGGTTCCTAATGCTTGTTGTGTAGTAACAGGCAGGAGAGTCTACCTCTCCAGGTCTTCATTTTGTGTGTGCGTGTGTGTGTAAGGGAGAGATGTAAGCATGTGTGTGTTTGTGGGCCTGGGGACTCCGTCTTATGTGCATGTGGCAGCCAGAGGTCATCTTCAGGTCTCATTTATTTCTCTCTACATCGCTTGTTGAGACCAGGTCTCTCACTGAACCCAAGAGTCATTGTTTCAGCTAGACTCGTGGGGCAGTGAGGTCCCCTCTTGGAGCTTGGATTACAAGCATGTGCTTACATGCCCGACCTTTACTTGTGTGTTGGGTGTCTGGCCTCTGAACTTCATGCTTGTATAATAATCATTTTATTCAGTGATCCATTTCCCAACCTATTCCTGATGTTAATACATAAAAATCACTCCATCTGCGTTAACACCAAATATTAAGGTTTCTATGAAACCCACAGATGCTGGGTTTCATAGAAGCTTTGAGATATCCTAGAGTGTAGCCATTTATACTTGTTAATGGCCAGAGCTCTGGGGTTGGTCAGCAAGATATGAAGTCTCCTATGTTATATAATGATGGAGGCATGAACAGATCTGTAGCCTGTCAGAGCCCCATTACACATCTGTCAGGGGAGGAGGGCAGCGATTACCCCAGGGTGTTGTGGAGTTAAGCACACAGTAGATATTAGGTGCTTTGTGCCCAGTGAGTGCTCCCCAAGTAGTCCTGAGGAGTTCTGATTTTGTGTATCCCGACAGAGGACACCGTGCAGGAATCTGTGTGCCTGGTCCATAGCAACACTGTAAAGGGTGTCTGTGAGAGTGTCCGTGTGGCTGTTATCAGTGTAGACAAAACTGTGGTGAGATATATCAGTTACTGAGATGATAGAGATACTCTCTGGCTTTGGCTAAGCATAAAACTACATTTCCTAATATCCTTTGCAAGTCAGAGAAGGCATGAGTGTTCTGGCCAGTGCTAACTAGTTCGAGGCCAGTGGATGTTGAGTTCTCTTCATTTCCCTTCCCACTGAGCAGCTGATGGTGTTACAGTCTCAATACATTCCATCAGGGCCTCAGCGAGGATCCATGATTGGGTCCCCTAGAGCGACTACTATAGGGGGAATGAGAGGTCAAGGCACCCACTGATTCAGTGAGTCCATAGCCCTAGCACACCCCCTGAGCATCCTGGCTCCAGATTCAGAGCCAGGGAAAGAAACAGAACGTGAAAATGGGGCTAGAATCTGGGGGAAAATCAATTATTGACCCCAACTGAGATTCCAGGCCAGGCTGTCCGTAAAATCTTCCTACAGGATCTTCTGTGTTGACCAGTTCAGAGTCCTGCTTCTTCCAAGCTATGACCTCCACATCTAGGTCTGGGGGGATTAGAAATCAGCTTAAATGGCCTACATATATAACTTACCATTACATGGATGACATTTTGCTATCTCATTCAAATATAGATACTTTAGAAAGAATGTTTGAAGAAGTAAAGAAAGTTTTGCCAAAATGGGGATTACAAATTGCTCCTGAAAAAATTCAGAGAGTAGATTGTATCAATTACCTAGATAATGAAATAGGTTTACAAAAATTAGAATACAAAAGGCACAAATTAGGAGAAACTGATTGCGGATTCTTAGTGACTTTCAAAGACACATGATCTAATAGTTAATTTAAACAAAACCTTAGATGGTGACCGAGACTTAATAGACTCAGTAAATTAACAGCTAAAGCTAAAAAGGAATTGATTGTCATTGAAGAGAAATTACAGAAGGCACATGTGGAGAGGGTGAATTCAAATCTTGATTGCATTCTAGTCATATTGTCTTCCAAATTTTTTCCTATAGAAATTTTAATGTAAAGAAAAGACATTATATATTTTTTAAAATAAAAAATTTATTTTGAAAACCCATAATGGTTCCTCTACCTGTATAGATGTTCATTGAAATGGGTAGACTCTGGGTCTACTTGATCTCACTATACGATTTTCTTTTTTTGGGGGGGGGTTATTTTGTTTTTGTTTACTTTATTGATTTTTGTTGAGCTCTACATTTTTCTCTTCTTCACTCCCTGCCTCTTCCCTCCCCTTCAACCCTCTCCCAAGGTCCCCATGCTCCCAATTTACTCAGGAGATCTTGTCTTTTTCTACAACCCATGTAGATTATATCTATGTACGTCTCTCTTGGGGTCCTCATTCTTGTCTAGATTCTCTGGCATTGTGATTTGTGGGATAGTTTTCTTTGCTTTATGTTTAAAAATCACTTATGAGTGAGAACATGTGACAGTTGTCTTTCTGAGTTACCTCACTCAAAATGGTGTTTTCTAGATCCATCCATTTTTCTGCAAAATTCAAGATGTTGTTATTTTTTTCTGCTGTGTTGTACTCCAATGTATAAATATACCACATTTTCCTTATTCATTCTTCACCCGAAGGTCATTTGGGTTGTTTTTAGGTTATGGTTATGACAAAAAAATGTTGCTATGACAAAACAAAACATCACTTCATAATAAAGGTCTTAGAAAGAGAATGGATACAAGGAACATACCTAAACACAATAAAGGCAATATGCAGCAAGCCAACAGCCAACATCAAACTAATGGAGAGAAACTCCCAGTGATTCCACTGAAATCAGGAACAAGACAAGGTTGTCCAGTCTCTCCATATCTATTCAATATAGTTCTTGAAGTCCTAGCTAGAACAATAAGACAACAAAAGGACATCAAGCAGATACGAATCATAAAAGAAGAAGTCAAACTCTCACTGTTTGCTGATGATATGTTAGTTTCCATAAGTGATCCCAACAATTCTACCAAGGAACTTCTACATCTCATAAATACTTTCAGTAATTTAGCAGGATACAAGATTAACTTAAAAAAATTAGTAGCCCTCCTGTACACAAATGATAAAAGGGCTGGGAAAGAAATCAGAGAATCAGCACCCTTCACAATAGCCACAAATAGCATAAAATATCTCAGACTAACTCTAACCAAACAAGTGGAGCCTTTTATGACCAGAACTTTAAATCTTTGAAGAAAGAAATTGAGGAAGCTTGGGTAGGCAGAATTAACATAGTAAAAATGGCAATCTTACCAAAAGCAGTCTACAGATTCAATGCAATGCCCATCAAAATCCCAGAAAAATTCTTCACAAACCTAGAAAGAATGGTACTCAACTACATATGGAAAAGCAAAAAACCCAGGATTGCCAAAACAATCCTGTACAATAAAAGAACTTCTGGAGGCATCACAATCCCTGACGTCAAACTCTACTACAGAGCTACAGTATTGAAAACAGCCTGGTATTGGCATAAAAACAGACATGAAGACCAATGGAACCAAATAGAAGACCTGGAAGGATCCAAACTCCTTCAAACACCTGATTTTTGACAAAGAAGCAAAAAAATCAAATGGAAAAAGAAAGGATATTTAACAAATGGTGCTGACATAACTGGATATCAGCATGTAGAAGAATGAAAATAGACCCATATCTATCACCATGCACAAAACTAAAGTCCAAATGGATCAAAGACCTCAACATAAAGTCAGCCACACTGAAACTCATAGAAGAGAAGGTGGGAAGTACACTTGAACGCATTGGCACAGGGAACCACTTCCTAAATATAACCCCAGCAGCACAGACACTGAGAGAAACAATTAATAAATGGGACCTCCTGAAACTGAAAAGCTTCTGGAAAGCAAAGGACACGGTCAACAAGACAAAACGACAGCCTACAGAATGGGAAAAGATCTTTACTAACCCCACATCAGACAGAGATCTGATCTCCAAAATATACAAAGAACTCAAGAAATTGGTCATCAAAAGAACACATAATCTAATTAAAAAAAATGGAGTACAGACTTAAACAGAGAACTCTCAATGGAGGAATCTAAAATGGCTAAAAGACACTTGAGGAAATGTTCCACATTCTTAGCCATCAGAGAAATGCAAATCAAAACAACTCTGAGATTCCATCTAACACCTGTAAGAATAGCCAAGATAAAAAAACACTGATGACAACTTATCCTGGAGAGGTTGTGGGGAAAAGGGAACACTTCTGCATTGCTGGTGGGGATGCAAGCTGGTACAGCCCCTTTGAATGTCAGCATGGCGACTTTTCAGTAAATTAGGAAACAACCTTCCTCAAGACCCAGTAATGCCATTTTTGGGTATATATCCAAATCGTGCCACAAGGAAATGTGCTCAACCATGTTCATAGCAGCATTGTTTGTTATAGCCAGAATCTGGAAACAACCTAAATACCCCTTGACTGAAGAATGGATAAGGAAAATGTGGTAGATATACACAATGGAGTACTACACAGCATAAAAAAATAACATCTTAAATTTTGCAGGAAAATGGATGGAGCTAGAAAACATTATTTTGAGTGATGTTACCCAGTCACAGAAAAACAATTATCACATGTACTCACTCATAGGTGTTTTTTAAACATAAATCAAAGAAAACCAGCCTAAAAACCACAATCACAGAGAACTTATACAACAGTGAGGACACTAAGAGAGACTTACATGGATCTAATCAACATGGGAAGTAGAAAAAGACAAGATCTCCTGAATAAATTGGGAGCATGGGGACCTTGGGGAGGTTTGAAGGGGAAGGGGAGAGGCAGGGAGGGGAGCAGATAAAAATGTAGAGCTCAATAAAAATCAATAAAAAAGAGTTTGGCAATGTTCCTTCTGTTTCTATTCTGTGGAACACATTGAGGAGTATAGGTATTAGCTCTTCTTGGAAGTTCATATGGAATTCTGCACTGAAACAATCTTGTCCTGGGCTTTTTTGGGGGGAGGCTTTTGATGACTGCTTCTGTTTCCTTGCAGTTTATAGGTCTATTTTAATTGTTCACCTGGTCTTGACTTAATTTTGGTATGTGGTACCTATTCAGAAAATTGTCCATTTTATTCACAATTTCCAGTTTTGTGAAGTACAGGCTTTTTAGTATGACCTAATCATTCTCTGGATTTCCTCAGTGTCTTTTGTTATGTCCCCATTTTCATTTCTGATTTTGTTAATTTGGATATATTCTCTCTGATTTTGGATTAGTTTGGGTAAGGGTTTTTCTATCATGTTGATTTTCTCAACAAACCAGCTCTTTGTCTCATTGATTCTTTGTATTGTTTTCTTTGTTTCTATTTTATTGATTTCGGCCCTCAAAATAATTATTTCCTGTCATTTACTCCTCCTGGGTGAGTCTGCTTCTTTTTGTTCTAGATCTTTTAGGTGTGCTGTTAAGTCACTAGTGTGAGTTTTCTGCACTTTGTTTATGTAGGCACTTAGTGCAATAAACTGTCTTCTTAGCACTGCTTTCATAGTCTCCCACAGGATTGAGTATGTTGTGTATTCATTTTTTTTTGAATTCTAGGAAGTCTTTTGATTTCTTTTCTTGACTCAGGGGTGGTTCAATAGAGCACTGTTCAATTTCCATGAGTTTGTAGGTTTTCTGAAATTATTATTGTTGTGAAATTCTAACTTTAAACCATGGTGATACAATAAGATACAAGGGGTTATTCTAACTTTCTTGTATCTCTTGAGGCTTGCTTTGTTACTGAGTATGTGGTCATTTTTAGACACGATTCCATGAAGTCCTGAGAAGAATGTATATTCTTTTGTGTTTTTGTGGAATGTTCTATAGATGTCTGTTAAATCTCTTTGAGTTATGACATATCTATAAGTTCTCTCCTTTTTCTGTTAATATTCTGTGTGGTTGACATATCCATTATGGAGGGTGTGGTGTTGAAGTCTCCTACTATTAGTGTATGGGGATTTGAGTCAGATTAAGCTTTAGTAATATGTTTTTTACATATGTGGCTGCTCTTGTATTTGGGGCATAGATGTTCAGGATTGAGACTTCATCTTGATGGATTGTTCCTTTCATGAGTATAAAGTGTCCTTCCTCATCTCTTCTGATTAATTTTTGTTTGAAATCTATTTTGTTAGATATTAGGATAGCTACACCTGTTTGTTTTTTAGGTCATTTTGATTGGAAAATCTTTTCCCAACCCTTTACTCTGAAGCAATGTCTGTCTTTGAGGTTGGGGTGTGGTACTTGTATTTAGCAGAAGGATGGATCCTTCTTTCATATTCATTTCCCTTAGCCTGTGTCTTTTTATAAGTGAATTGAGTCCATTGATATTAACAGATATTAATGACCAGTTATTGTTAATTCCTGTTATTTATCAGTGGTAGTGTTTGTGTTTTCCCCTTCTTTGGGGTTTGCTGGTATGAGGTTATCTGTTGTCCATGTTTTTGTGGGTGCAGTTAGCTTAGTTGGGTTAGAGTTTTCCTTCTAGGACTTTCTGTAGGGCTGATTTTTTGCATAGGCATTGTTTAAGCCTGGTTTTGTCATGGAAAATCTTGTTTTCTCCATTGATGGTGATTGAAAGTTTTGATGGGTATAGTAGTCTGGGCTTGCATCCATGGTCTTTTAGTATCTGTTCAGGACCTTCTGGCTTTCAAGGTTTCCATTGAGAAGTCAGGTGTAATTCTGATTAGTTTACCTTTATATGTTACCTGACATTTTTTCCTTTGCAGCTCTTAATATTCCTTCTTTATTTTGTATGTTTTGTGTTTTGATTATTATATGGCAAGAGGACAGTTTTTGTCCAATTTATTTGGTGTTCTGTGAGATTCTTGTACCTTCATAGGGATATCCTTCTTTAGGTTGGGAAAGTTTTCTTCTATGATGTTGTTGAATATATTTTCTGTGGCTTTGAGCTTCTTCTACTTCTTCTATCCCTGTTACTCTTAAGTTTGGTCTTTTCACAGTGTCCCAGAATTGTTGGGTGTTTTATATTAAGAATTTGCTGAATTTATTGTTTTCTTTGACCAGTGAATTTATTTACTCTATAGAATCTTCAGCACCTGTGATTTTCTCCTCTGTCTCTTATATTCTGTTAGTTATGATTGCCTCTGTAGTTCCCATTCATTTATCCAGGTTTTCCCTCTCTAGAATCCCCTCAGTTTGTGTTTTCTTTATTGCTTCTATTTCAGTCTTCAACTCTTGAACTGTTTGCCTTAACTGTTTAATTGTTTTTCTTGGTTTTCTTGATTCTTTTTTGAGAGATTTATTGAGTTCTTTGAATTTTTTTGTCTTTTCCTCCATTTCTGTAAGGGAATTTTTCTTTTCCTCTTTAAAGTCTTCAACATCCTCATAAAGTTACATTTAAAATAATTTTCTTTTGCTTCTTCTGGGTTAGGATGATCAAGTTGACTGGGTTCACGTGTTACCATGTTGCTTTTTAGGTTGTTGGATGAATTCTTACATTGGCGTCTACCCATTTTTTCCCTTCAAATGGTGCCAGCAGTATCTTTGCGCCTTGGTCTAATCCTTGCAGTGGCTGTCTGTGTCTTTGGAAACTGTTCTAGGTCTGCTCTATATGGTCACTGTCTGTATTTCAGGAAGCCACTAGGGTGTCTGCTGGTCCACTCTGTGCAGTTACAGCTTGTGCTTTAGATTTCCTCTCGTGGTCCTCTGTTTGTAGCTGCAGCTTGTCTTTCAGAGTTCCACTAAAGTTACACAGGGCATTGGTAGGTTTGGGAGTGGAATGGGACTTGTAACTTTCAGGCCCCAGTGGATGGGATGGGATGCCTACCTGCAGGAACCTTGCCTGCTTACTGGCTAGAGAAGCTGAGGAAGGTGGGGAGGGGCCTGGGAATTTGCCCAAGTATGGAGGGCCTAGAGAGTGGCATGTCCTGCAGGGTGTATGGTCACTTACCTCTTGATCCACTGTGCAGTAGCGGGCTGTGTTTCAGAGTTCCACTGAAGTTGCAGAGGGGATAGGAGGACTTGGGGGCATAGTGAGACTTCAAGATTTCAGGGCCAAATGAATGGGATGGGGTGTTGGAGCAGCCTACCTGCAGGAACCTTTCCTGCTGGCTGGCTAGAGAGCTGAGGCAGGTGTGGGAGGGGCTCAGGGATTATTCCTGCTATGGAGATCCTAGGAGTGGGGTGTCCCACAAAGTGGGTGGTCACTTACCTCTTGGTCCTCTCTGGGTACTAGCAGCCTGTGTTTAAGAGTCCATAAATGTCTTTTAGCCATTTTAGATTAATCTATAGAGTTCTCTGTTTAGTTCTGTACCCCATTTTTATTGGATTATTTGTTCTTTTGATGAGCAATTTCTTGAGTTCTTTGTATATTTTGGAGATCAGACCTCTGTTCAGGGTGGGGTTGGTGAAGACCTTTTCCCATTCTGTAGGCTGCCATTTTGTCTTGTTGACTGTATCCTTCACTTTACAGAAGTTTCTCAGTTTTGGAAACTCCTATTTATTATTTGTTGCTCCCAGTGTCTGTGCTACTGGAGTTATATTTAGGGAGTGGTGTCCTGTGCCAATGCATTCAAGCATACTTCTTATTTTCTCTTCTATGAGATTCAGTGTGGCTAGTTTTTGTTAGGAAAAAAAATCCTAAAATGGGCAGGTCTGCTGGGGCAAAGAAATCCAATTAGGTCAGATTAAACCAAATTAAAATGTCCATTGTTTTATTAAATGCGGCATTCTCTGGTGGCAGAGTACATGTCAGGGAGACAGGAAAGCGGGAGAGCACATGCAAACCCAGAACCATAAGTTACTCCTCTGGGAGCACACTTAAATACCCAGTGGGAGTTGCCCTGACCCTCCCCTGGGGAGGGGGTCAGAACCTGGCATGCTGGGATTTAGAGTCCAGACCAATGCAACTCCCAGGCCAGGGGCTTTGGATGGATGCCAGGGGCTGGTGTTACACTCCCAACTTAACAGTTTTATGTTGAGGTCTTTGATTCATTTGTACTTGAGTTTTGTGTATGGTGACAGATATGGATCTATTTTCATTCTTCTACAGGTTTATATCCAATTATGCCAGCACCACTTGTTGAATATGTTTTCTCTTTTCCATTTTATATTTTTTTGCTTCTTTGTCAAAATCAGGTGTTTGTAGGTGTGTAAAAGAGAAGGAAGCAAAGAAAAATATATAGCTCAATAAAAATAATAACAAAGAATAAAAGAATAATGCCTTACCAAACTAAACAAAAGAAATAGAGATAAACCTGAATTAATAAAATTAGACACAAAATGGGGAGGCTACTACAGATTAAAATGCATGTAAAGAATTATTAATGAATATTTTAAAAGGCACATTTCAGAAATCTGAAAAAGTAAAAGAATTAGACAAATTCCTAGACACATATGACTGAGAAAAATGGAAAGGTAAAAATATTTATAGAGCTATATCATGATCAATGTGACTGAAGCAATATCAAAAACCTTCTGAACTAAGGAAGGTCCAAACAAAATGGATTTACTAACAACTTTAATCAAACCTGTAAAGAAGAGCCAAAATTAGTCCTTCTCAAAGTGCTGCATGAGGTAGGAAGAGGAGGCTAGGAAATAACTCAGATGTTCTTAAACAGATGAGTGAATAAAGAAAATGTGATATAAAATGGAATTTTGTACATCTATAAATAAAAACTAAATAATTACATTTGCAGGAGGATAATGGAATTATAAATTATGCTTAATGAAATAAATCAGACAAATACAAAAAAGTAAACCCTGCATCTAATCTCCTTTGTTTAGGTTTTTTTTTTTCCTGACTATTATTTAAAACAACTTGTATCCAACACTCTAAACAAAGACAAACTCCCATAATCCATTTTGGGGCAATATGGGAGTAGTTTTCTATGCTACTTCCTGCTGATTGGGGATGCAAGTAATCTTATGGGGATCCAAAGAAAATTTAGGATGATGGTTAAGTCTTGACTGGAGTATTCTGTGAGACTGGATCATCTCAGGCAGCAGTCTTAAAGCTGTTCTGAATGTAGAACTCAGAGGTAACTGCAGGAGAGGTGCTCTGAAATGTTGGATCATCTGGGCCATCTGTTTCTGCTAGAGAATTTTTTAGGACATCTTCCTTGACCAAACCTTATTTTTCTTTAGCAAGAATGAATCCACATCCTCTCATTTCCTATGGAAACAAAAGCAAAACCTCTTGTCCAAACTAACATATCTTTTGACTTAAATTTTGAAGTCAAGGCATTTAAAATATATAGGTTGGATTAGTTCAGCAGCATTTATAACCAAATATCTTTTAGTATCTGTTGCTTATTTCTCAGCAGTCAAACAATTCAAAGACAACACAATAACATACAGTTTCTATATTCTCTGTGTATTTACCATTTTACATGGTGGTCTTTTTTTACTCTATTTTTTTAATTTTAATTTTTAATTTTTTTGACACAAGGTTTCTCTGTGTACCTTTGGTTGCCCTGGATCTTACTATATAGACCAGGCTGACCTCAACTTCACAGAGATCCACCTGTCTCTGTCTCCCAAGTACTGGGATTAAAGGTGTGTTCCATCATGCCCAGCTACTCTATTTCTTTTTTTTAAAAAAAAAAGGTTCAACATACGCAAATCTATCAATGTAATCCATCATATAAATAAACTGAAAGAAAAACACCATATGATCATTTCATTAGATGCTGAAAAGCATTTGACAAAATTCAACACCACTTTATGATAAAGGTCTTGGAGAGATTAGGGATACAAGGGTCATACCTAAATATAATAAAAGCTATTTACAGCAAGCCAAGAGCTAACATCAAATTAAATGGATAGAAACTCAAAGCCATCCCACTAAAATTAGGAACACGACAAGGATGTCCACTCTCTCTATACCTCTTCAATATAGTGCTTGAAGTTCTAGCAATAGCAATAAGACAACATAAGGGGATCAAGGGGATTTGAATTGGAAAGGAAGAAGTTAAACTTTTGTAATTTGCTGATGATATTATAGTGTACATAAGCGACCCCCAAAACTCCACCAAAGAACTCCTACAGCTGATAAACACCTTTAGTAACGTGGCAGGATACAAGATCAACTCCAAAAAAATCAGTTGCCCTCCTATACACTAAGGATAAGGATGCAGAGAGGGAAATCAGAGAAGCATCACCTTTCACGATAGCCACAAATAGCATAAAATATCTTGGGGTAACTCTGACCAAGGAAGTGAAAGATCTATTTGATAAGAACTTTAAGTCTTTGAAGAAAGAAATTGAAGAGGATACCAGAAAATGGAAGGATCTCCCTTGCTCTTGGATTGGGAGGATCAACATAGTAAAAATGGCAATTCTACCAAAGGCAATTTATAGATTCAATGCAATCCCCATCAAGATCCCTTCAAAATTCTTCACAGACCATGAGAGGACAATAACCAACTTTATATGGAAAAACAAAAAACCCAGGATAGTCAAAACAATCTTATACGATAAAGGAACTTCTAAAGGCATTACCATCCCTGACTTCAAACTCTATTACAGAGCTATAGTATTGAAAATAGCTTGGCACTAGCATAAAAACAGAGAAGTCGACCAATGGAATCTAGTAGAAGACCCGGATTTTAACCCACAAACCTATGATCACCTGATTTGAGAGCATCTTCAACAAATGGTGCTGGCATAACTGGATGTCAATCTGTAGAAGGATGAAAATAGATCCATATCTATCACCATGCACAAAACTCAAGTCCAAATGGATTAAAGACCTCAATATCAATCTGAACACACTGAACCTGATAGAAGAGAAAGTGGAAAGTACTCTACAACACATGGGCACAGGAGACCACTTCCTACATATAATCCCAGCAACACAGACATTAACGGCAACATTGAATAAATGAGATCTCCTGAAACTGAGAAGCTTCTGTAAAGCAAAAGACACTGTCACTAAGACAAAAAGGCAAACCACTGACTGGGAGAAGATCTTCACCAACCCCGCAACAGACAAAGGTCTGATCTCCAAAATATATAAAGAACTCAAGAAACTAGACTTTAAAATGTTAATTACCGAATTAAAAAATGGGGCACTGAACTGAACAGAGAATTCTCAACAGAAAAAGTTCAAATGGCCTAAAGACACTTAGGGTCATGCTCAACCTCCTTAGCGATCAGGGAAATGCAAATCAAAACAACTTTGAGATACCATCTTACACCTGTCAGAATGGCTAAAATCAAAAACACCAATGATAGCCTTTGCTGGAGAGGTTGTGGAGTAAGGGGTACACTCATTCATTGCCGGTGGGAATGCAAACTTGTGCAACCACTTTGGAAAGCAGTGTGGAGGTTTCTCAGGAAATTTGGAATCAACCTACCCCTGGACCCAGCAATAACACTCTTGGGAATATACCCAAGAGAAGACCTATCATACTACAAAAGTATTTCTTCATCTATGTTCATAGCAGCATTATTTGTAATAGCCAGAAGCTGGAAACAACCTAGATACCATTCAATGGAAGAATGGATGAAGAAAGTATGGAATATATACATATTAGAGTACTACTCAGCAGTAAAAAACAATGACATCTTGAATTTTGCCTGCAAATTGATGGAAATAGAAAAAACTATCCTGAGTGAGGTAACTCAGACCCAAAAAGATGAACATGGGATGTACTCACTCATAATTGGTTTCTAGCCACAAATAAAGGACATTGAGCCTATAATTTGTGATCCTAGAGAAGCTAAATAAGAAGATGAACTCAAAGAAAGTGTAGAGTTATCCTCCTGGATATTGGAAGTAGACAAGATTTCTGGGCAAAAAATTGGGAACTGGGGGTGGTGTTGGATGGGGGAAGGGGAGATGGGGAGAGAAAAGTGAGAAGGGGAGAATGGAGAGAGCTCTGGGGAATGGGAGGGTTGGGATAAAGGAAGGGTAGATATGGGAGCAGGGAAGTATATATCTTAATGAAGGGAGCCATTTTAGGGTTGTCTAGAGTCTTGGCTCTAGAGGGGTCTCCAGGTCCCAGGGGATTTCCCCAACTAGTTCCATGGGCAGCTGAGGAGAGGGTACCTGAACTGGCCTTGTCCTATAGCCATACTGATGAATATCTTGCATATCATCATAGAACCTTCATCTGGTGATGGATGGAGATAGAGACAGAGACCCACATTGGAGCACTGGACTGAGTTCCCAAGGTCCAAATGAGGAGCAGAAGGAGGGAGAACATGAGCAAGGAAGTCAGGACCATGAGGGGTGAGACGGTGGGGCTGATCTAACGGGAACTCATCAAGGCCAGATGGACTGGGACTGAAAAACATGGGATCATACGGGACTCTCTGAACGTGCTGGTCAATGAGGGCTGACTGAGAAGCCCAGGACAATGGTACTGGGTTTTGATCCTACTGCATGTACTGGCTTTGTGGGAGCCTAGCCTGTTTAGATGCTCACCTTTCTAGACCTGGATGGAGGGGGGAGGACCTTGGACTTCCCACAGGGCAGGGAACCCTGACTGCTTTTAAGACTGGAGAGGGAGGGGGAGGAGAGTGGGGGTGAAGACTGGGGGGAGGGGGAGGGAAAAGGGAGGCAGGGAGGAGGCCGAAATTTTTAATAAAAAAAAAAACTTTCTCTATCATTTTCTTTTCTTTCCCAACCATACAGATATCTTTTCCTCTTTAATCTGCTAAGAGATATGGCTGGGATTGAAGCTGTGGCTTTGGTGCCTGTCTCCACCCCATTTCTTAACTTTTTGGGAGTCTAGCTTCATGGTGGAAGTACAGGCAGGAGACAGTTTATTACCACAGCTCTGCAGAGTTTCAAGGTCCAAGCCACCACCAAGAAGCCTGACACCAGCTGCCCATAAACACCATTTAAGTATTTGGTAGCAGGGCCTCCTAACAGATCGGTGAGATTTTTGCCACTAATGCTGAGTCAGGAGCCATGCCTATGCTTGCCACTGGCAAACAGCCTACCGGAGTA
This sequence comes from Microtus oregoni, assembly GCF_018167655.1. Lineage (NCBI taxonomy): Eukaryota > Metazoa > Chordata > Mammalia > Rodentia > Cricetidae > Microtus > Microtus oregoni. The sequence goes on along the minus strand of NW_024543061.1, from coordinate 31,178,388 downwards.
AAGCTGGTTACCATGAAGTTGTGCTTGACTCTGTTCCTTTCTGTCTAGAGCCCCCCTTTGAAAGCTTTCTCAGGATGTATGTGAAAATTCTTGCCAAACATTTGGACACCTTTTGTATACAGAAGTTTCTGTTCCAGCCAGTCCTGCAGCCATTCAGTCACAAATAAACACACAGAGGCTTATATTAATTATAAAAACGGTTTGGCCTATTGGCTCAAGCTTATTATTAACTAGCTCTTATAATTTAAATTCACCTACAATTCTTGTCTATGTTTAAACATGTGGCTTGGTACCTATTCCCAGAGAGGCAATCTCATCATGCTTCCTCTGCATCTGGCTGGTTACTGTGTCTCTGCCTTTCCTCTCCCCAGAATTCTCCTAGTCTGGTTACTCCATCTATCCTTCCTGCCTGGCTACTGGCCAATCAGTTTTTTATTAAACCAATATGAATAACACATCTTTACAGTGTATAATATAAGAGCACTTTCTCACAGCAGTGGTCACATAGTTAAAAGTAGGACAGGTTTTCCCAGGCTATGGTATGTAAGAACAACCTTACAGTACTCGCTTAAAGACTCATTGTTATGTATATCTAAATTGATATATATATATAACAATCAGTTATATTTCATATATCTTATATGTATGTGATATAAGATATATATCTTACCACATCTCTAGGGAAATGTGGTTTAATTTTCTGTTACATGCTTGTCACCACATGGGTAAAAGTAAATAATTGTAAGAGGAAAAACATAACTTCATAGTTTCATGTACAACAAAGCAATAGACACTATGCTATGATTGACAGATCTAATGCCAGCACACTGACTTTTCAAAGACTGACTTTTCAAACATTTATTATCCCCTTAAACATGAACCTCAACAGGTTACCTACATGTTTTTCAGTGCTCATAAACACAAAAGGACTCACTGTGGCATAGATATGTACTATAAAAAGTTGAATGTAGTAAAATGTCGAATCATCCAGGAACATGGTTCTTGAGCAGGAGATGATGCTGTCCAGGATGGACATCAACACAAAGAAGCTCAGGAGCAGCAGGATGGTCCTGGAGGCCTGTATCTCTGGAGAGGCTTTTGGAGAGAGGCTGGTGCTGTGAAGATGCCCGGACAGCTTCTTGTGCCTGCACAGGAGAGTCAGCATGTACCCGTTGGAGAGGGCCATGAGACTAATAAGAAAGGCTTCTCTGAGTGCCAGCAATGTGGAAAATGTACTTCGCATGAGATAACTCATGGGTAGAATAGAGCAAGACCGAGTAACAAACATAAAGTTATTCAAGGTCAAATTGGGTGTGGCGATAATGGACACTAAGAGGTGACTACTAATGAACATATAAAAAATACTCAGGAGAAGAAGGGCACGTGACATGTGATAGGGAGATTTCTGCTTGAACTTTGCCAAACAGGAGCTTCTGGGACTGAGGATGATAGCCTGGAAGGCACTCAACAAGCTAGTGGTACACAGAGAGAGACCCCTAAAAACTCTGTACAAGTAGACGAGGAATTTACATGTGATGTCATCCCATCCCTGCCAAGAAATAAAAATGTCTGTAGCTGAGACTGCCATGACCAGTAGCATCAGTAGGTGGATTAGGGCCAAGAGACCAATGGGCAGGTCAGTGGGTTTGGGCCTGTGCCCACCAAAGAACTTGAGGATGTGGAAGAGAAGAAGGATGCTGTTGGCTGAGATCCCAATGCCAATTTCAGAGAGAAGGGTGTTCCTTAAGTTGGAACTAGCATGGAGTCGGCTGTTCTCATTCATCTTATGTGGGCACAAAGAGTGGCTGAGGAGAAGAGTACAGCAATGGCTTATCATGAGCACAGCCACATGAGCCCCTCCTGACACCTGTTCCACTGAAGATCTCAGTTCCACCTCACACTCCACAGACCGTCCTCAGCTATCACTAGACTTCAGAGCCATGGCTGGATGCTGTGTCCAAGGTGGCCGCATCAGTGTGTGAGCGCCTTCCACATTAAAAACAGCATCCACCAGAAATGATGTCTTTTCGCATTTCCCATGTTTGGGTTTTAATGGAGCAGGAACAGGATCTTGGTTTTCATCCACAGCATCTTGATTGCCAGGTCCATTATAGACAGAGCTTTACTATTTAGGGCGAGTTTGAATGTGGATGATTGTGTAAAAGAGGAAGTCAGCCCTTTGCAATGGCAGAGGATCCAGGGATGGGGCATGTCCGTATTCTGTTCAAGGCTGTCTTTACTCGGTTTATTTATTGTAAACTCAAATTTCTTAATATATTTTGGAGGCAAATATTGGGAATTGTGAACTATGAATCCAGACATTTCACACTCCATACACAATCAGCAATTTCCTGAGTGACCTTTAGCCCGCTAAGGCTAGGTTCCAATCACCTCCTCTGGAACATATGGAAGGTTATGTTCCTGTGTCAGGGAAACACTAGGTGTGTAAGAACATGCTTTATACACACAAAACATGGCAGTGTTCCAGCACATGATCGTCTCTGTCAGTGTTTCAGATTTTCTAATGCAGCACCTTATGTTTGTGCTCTGGGAGAGCTAAGGCTGCTCGTAGTGACTGGTCAGCTCTATCCATGCCTGAAACAGAAGATAAATGAGAAATGAGAAAATAACTGAACACTGGAGCGGAGTCCTCTCCAGAGAACGCTGACAGACAGTTCAGTGTGTGAGTGCTGCTCTGTGACCGGGACCCCGTGTTTCTAACCCCACTCCAGAGCTGCCTCCATGAGAAAAGCACAGTGTAACGTCAGCCGAGCACATTCCACCTCCTTCTCCTTCAGCCTGGGAAGTCAGGGGAAAGACTACAGCTCTCAGACTCAGGGCTCCCCATCCCACTTTACGGAACTAATTAAAGGAAAATGATGCAACTCTGTCTTGAAAGGAGGGCTCCATGGGAGTCTACGTTCCTGCTCTCCTTAACTGAGATGTGATACTTCACATTCCAGACGCCAACTCCAAATTTATATTAAGATTTGTTGTAAATGTTATTGAAATGTTGCAGTTTAATTGATTAGACACTGACTAATTGAAATATCATATCCAAAAACAAGTTGGGGGTAAGCCTTTATTTCATTTTATAACTGATAATCCAACGTCCAGGAAAGTTGTGAAAGGAACTTAAGGCAAGTACTGGGAGACAGAGACAGACCATGGAAGAATGTAAGAGTGTTGCTTATTGGCTTGTGCCTCATGGCTTTCTCAGTCTGTGTTCTTAAGCTTCCAGGACTACCAACCCAGAGGCTGTACCCATGGTGAGCTAGGTCTCTCACATCAATCATCAACCAAGAAAATGTACCACAAGCTTCCCGACAGGCCAGTCTGGTGGGCACACTTTCTCACTTTCTCAGTTGAGTTTCTCCCAAATGGCTCTAGCTTGTGTCAATTAGACAAGAAACCATCCAGCACGTTGACCCCTTGCCAACTTGACAAACACACCACTGTTACACTATAACCTTTTCTTTTTTGTTGTTCCCAAGATATCATACTAATATCAACATCACAATAGAAAAGAGAGCCCAAAATTTAAAAGTTCCACATTCTTTAAAAGTTAACTCTCCTTAAAACACCCAAAGTTCCTTCTGACAGTCAACTTTCTCCAAAATAGCTGAGTCTCTAAAATATCAAGTCTCTCTATCATTTTCCAAGTCACTCAAAAATCTCCATCATCTCTCTAGAGCCCCAAAGTCCCTGCAAAACATCCACATCTCTTTAAAATGTGAAATCTCTTACCTGTGGAATACTATAAAATAAAAAAAAGTTTAAATGTTTTTGTGTCCCAGAAGGGAACACAGTGAAAATCAAGTTCAGCAAAGTCCAACATTGTGAATGCCAGTGTCAGACATCAGGGACTCAGTAATGGTCTTCTGAACTTCTGGGACTCACTAACGTCACAGTGCTTGGAGAGCCATCCAAAGCACACACAGCTGTCTTCACCCCACAGAAGCTGCTGTCCCGGTAGTTGGCCCATGATATTGGCATCTCCAAATTGCTTGGATCTCCACTGCAACTGGACTGCACCTTGATCAGCAGCCTCTACTTGGCTCTCTGCAGGGTCTATAACACTGCCACATGTGCCAAGCCACATTTTACTCCAGGATCCCTTCATGCCTTCAAAACCAGTGCCACCAAAGAAACTCTCATGCTACCAAACTCAGCTGCCAGCATGGTACACCACCTCAGCAGTATCTGGACCACAGTGTCCAGGGGATGAACCTGAGAAAAACACTTTCAGCAGCGTTTAAGTGTTCCAGCAGGTGAAGGTTCCACTTCAGTGGTTCTAAATTCAAAATAGGAATGAGCCTCATAAAACCTTTAACAGATTATCAAGCTTCCCTTTGGAACTTCACAGGTCAAGCCCCCATCATCTGCACTGCTCTCAGCATTATATTCTTAGATCATGCAGAATAACTCACCAGGATATCAGCATTCAGTGGATTCTTTCAGTCCAAAGTTCCAAAGTCCTTCCACATTCCTCAAAACAACTCAGTGTCATGACAAGACCTAGTACCAATGTCTGTCCTTGTTAGGATTTCTGTTGCTGTGATAAAATACCATGACAAAAGTAAGTTGGTGGGGAGCGTGGTTATTTCACCATGCAGCTTATCATTCATCATCCAGGGAAGCTGGGGAAAGAACTAAAGATATGGAGTTGGAGGCAGAAACCGCTGGAGAGGCCATGGAGTAGTGCTGTTTATCAGCTTGCTCCTTATAGGTGCTCAACCTATTTTCTTATAACTCCCACAACCACCATTGGCTATACTGAGCTGTGCCCTCCCATATCAAATCAATCATTAATCAAGAATATGTACCAGGTACTTTGCCACAGGCCAGTCTGGGTGGGATATTTTAAGGTACTATACACAAAGGTCACCTGCCATTCAGCCTATACAAGAACGCAAAGCAACTAGCAAACCTTTAGAGGTACCAACAACCGTACCTTTAAAATGGCTAACTGAGAAACCAATATGGGTTAAGCAATGGCCTCTAGCTGAAGAAAAGCTGCAGGCTTTAGAACAGCTGGTAAAAGAGCAACTAGATGCTCACCATATTGAAGAATCAATCAGCCCCTTAGCAGCAAATCCAAGCCTCTCAGCAGGCACCACTGGGTGATGAGGGAAGCAGGTTGTGCTGCAGCACTGTGTAAGGTCCCACATTGGTGGCTGGAGTCTGTGCCATGCTGTTCTTCTGGGGCTGCTCTTCTGCTCCTGCTCATTCTGGAGGGTGATTTAGAAACATCAGGTGACATTCTTGCTGCCAGTCTGAGCCCAGAGATGCGGCTTCCAAGGTTTCACAATTCAAAATACAATTCTCACAGTCTTTCAGAAACAGCTGTCATTCCGTATCCCAAAGGCTCTTCTTGATTTGCCCATCACATTCCAGTTCACTTATTTTGTTGTCTCTAGAAACAGTGCTGGCATATGCCTGGTGATGATTTTCCCTTCCTGGTGTGCCAGCCATCTCTCCCCAGTGTCTTCCTAGTTTTAAAGTTAGCATTTTGCCAAAGGTAAATATCCTGACTGAGTATCATCGTCAAGACACGTGCATGAAGCAGGACTGGCTTTGCTGCTAAGGGGCTCTAACCTCCCTGTCAGAGCATTCATTGCCTCAGTGACAAGAAGACTAAGTTGGTTCCTGTCCCTCTCTTCATTTAAGTTCAATAAAATATGAGATTTGGGAAAAACCTGAAAACCAAGTAGAGACAGCACGATAGAGTGGAGTGGAGTTGTCCAAAAAAAAAAATTCCGAAACAAAATGAGATTTAGATTTTTTGTTATAAAAATTATATACAGTGCATGACAAGAACATAGAGAAAAGGTAAAATAAGCAACCATTCTTCCTGGCAAGTCCTATACCTAGGTCTCAGTGAGTCAGGGAAGGAACCAGCCATTGTGTTCAGTGCAATTTAACAATTATTGTCCTGGCAACCTCATCACCATGGCTACTCAGTGACAGTTCCTACCAGACTGGTACAGGCTAAGGATCATGACCTCTGATTTGTGATTTCGGGAATTAGATTAGAATGAATAGTGACCGTAAGCTAACACTGGCAGGCACTTTACAGTCCTGTGATGTCGCCCTCTGTGGGATGTGGTTTAGAATCTACAGTCCTGATTGTTACATAGATTTTTAAATCTTTGATAACTCAAACTCAGAAGAACTTACATCACCATAGCTCTGCTGCATGTACCACAGCAATAGGTGCACAGCTGAGGACATTTAATTAAAGTGAGAACTCCCTACCTTTCAGCTCTCCGATTGTTTGGCTTAGGAATAGGTAAATCAGTAAAATGCTTTGAAACTGACAACTTTTCCAGCTATTCAATGTGAGCTACTTATTTCTTAGGAATAAATGTGGATCCAAAATTAATTTTGAGTGTTTTTAAACTGAGGAAAAGAATATCCCAAGAAGAAAACACCCCCATTGCCCTGCAGCACACAGTCCCTGTGCCGGGGGGCTGTCAGAGCTCAGCATCCCCTCTGCAGATGCTGAAAACTTCCCTGAGTTCCACTGCTCCTCCTCCCACAGCCTGCCTGGGACCCAACCACCTTCCGAGTCTGCACTTGGGTGCAGAGCACTTACCCAGATGGACGTGGCAGGTGAGGACTGTGTCTGAGGAGATCTGCCCAGGCTCAGATAGTAGGGGTTTTAATGCATCTCTGCAGTTTGTAATTTTAGTGTCTGTCGAAGGTGACAAGTTCCCGCTGGGGAGCACGGAAATGTTGCATCCCGGTGGAGGACCATGCCTGCCTGTCACGGATAACAGCCATCTGGGGAGGGCTGAGTGCAAACTTTATCTGAGCTCCCTTGACACACTTCGCGGGCAATCAGAAAGATCGCATGAAATAAACATCCTTAGCTTTTTTTCAGCTTACTCCTTAGAATTAATTTGTACCAATTTTATGACCATGAAATCTCTCTGTGATCCTTGTTATCCTCCTATGAGTTCCTTGTCTACCTGAGGGTCCTTTCTCTATAGTGTGACAGGCAGCCTCTCCTGGGGTCAGTCCTTCCATGAGCTCTTGTTTTCCAGGTGGTGTTGATTCTGGTTCCCAATATCCCCAAACTCCGACTTTAGGATTTTAGCTGTGAGTGAAATTTGAAAGTGAACTGTAACAACTTAGGTGGAATGAAGAGGTCAAGGCAGAGCTGGAGAGCCAAAGTGACCACAGGCAGATGGAACATAGCTGAGGCTGTGACCAGGCGGGCTCTGCTCCATAAGGAGCCCCAGTGATCAGCATTGTTTGCACTGACAGAAGGAGGAACAGGCTCTGAAGATATAAGTGATTTTGCTTCTTCTCCAATAGAGCTAAAAGGTATAAAAGCATTGAGTCCTATAAAAAAGGAACCAGGGGAGCTGAAGCCTGCAGTCACGCAAGCCTGGTGGTCTATTCTGATGTCTGAGTAAGTGATGACTACACAGTTGGAGGCAGGAGGGTTATAAGTTCAAGGCTAGCCTTGGCTACAGTGAGAGACTCAGTTACGAAAAGAAAAACAATGATTTCATGAGGAGTGATTAGTATTTCAGATATTAGAATTTGAAGAGAACGCTTTAAACTCATGTCAAAAATTAAGTGGACACTATAAATGGGAATATTATATCTAGAGAGAATGGGAAATCCCAGAGGGATTGAGTGTTCCTCTTCTTTTTGAGGCAGAGTCTCACCATGTAGTTGCAGCTGGTCTGGAACTCACTATGTACATCAGGCTAGCCCTCGACATTCAGAGCTCTGTCTGCCTCTGCCCTGAAAATATCTGCCGCCACTAAAGGCATGGACTACCCTGCCTGGATCTGTTCGTGTTTTTACGCATTTCTGTTTGGCAGTTTCCTCATGTCTCTCCCTATTCTCAGTCATTACACATCTGTAAATATTCTATCCTGTTCAGCCACATATCCTTCATCTGTTGATACCTGCAGCATTCTTCATTGCAGCCTATTCCATTTTGTTAGACGATGGGCCCGGGGCCAGGCTTTTCAGCTAAACCAGTGTGGACAAACTGGGCTTAATAATCTTTCCCACGTTGCCTCCCTCTTCACCTAATTTTATTTTAGAAATGTTTTAATATTTATACTACTCATTTATTTTACACAATTTAAAAATATTTTTCATAGATTCTAGTAGATTTCCCACATGTTGGAAATTCTGTCAGCAAGTCAAACTCCTTTTATTCCCCTCTCATAGCTCGTCAGGGGCCCAAGAATTTACTGTGTTCCCATGCACACATAGTCACGTGCTAGCTCTTATTTACTTAATAGATAAAGGTAATATTGTTTGAGAGTCGCTGCCTTTATTTACATTTTTCCTTTTTATTTGAGTTCTTCCACAACTTTCTTTTTTTTTTAATTTATTTATTTATTAAGGATTTCTGCCTCGTCCCCACAACCGCTTCCCATTTCCCTCCCCTTCCCCGATCAAGTCCCCCTCCCTCATCTGCTCGAAGAGCAATCAGGGTTCCCTGACCTGTGGGAAGCCCAAGGACTGCCCACCTCTATCCAGGTCTCGTAAGGTGTGCATTCAAACTGCCTAGGCTCCCACAAAGCCAGTACGTGCAGTAGGGTCAAAAACCCACTGCAATTGTTCTTGAATTCTCAGTATTCCTCATTGTCTGCTATGTTCAGCTAGTCCGGATTTATCCCATGCTTTTTCAGACCTAGGCCAGCTGGCCTTGGTGAGATCCCAATAGAACATCCCCATTGTCTTAGTGTGTGGGTGCACCCCTCGTGGTCCTGAGTTCCTTGCTCGTGCTCCGTCTCCTTCTGCTCCTGATTTGGACCTTGAGATTTCTGTCCGGTGCTCCCGTGTGGGTCTCTGTCTCTGTCTCCTTTCATCGCCTGATGAAGGTTAATATTCCTGAGGATGCCTATGTGTTTGTCTTTGGATTCACCTTATTTAGCTTCTCTAGGAACATGAATTATAAGCTCAATGTCCTTTATTTATGGCTAGAAACCAAATATGAGTGAGTACATCCCATGTTCCTCTTTTTGGGTCTGGCTTACCTCACTCAGGATAGTGTTTTCTATTTCCATCCATTTGTATGCAAAATTCAAGAAGTCCTTGTTTTTTACTGCTGAGTAATACTCTAATATGTATATATTCCATACTTTCTTCATCCATTCTTCCGTTGAAGGGCATCTAGGTTGTTTCCAGGTTCTGGCTATTACAAACAATGCTGCCATGAACATAGTTGAGCATATACTTTTGTTGTATGATAGGGCCTCTCTTGGGTATATTCCCAAGAGTGGTATTGCTGGATCCAGGGGTAGGTTGATCCCGAATTTCCTGAGAAACCGAAACACTGCTTTCCAGAGTGGTTGCACAAGTTTGCATTCCCACCAGCAATGGGTGAGTGTACCCCTTTCTCCACAACCTCTCCAGCAAAGGCTATCATTGGTGTTTTTTATTTTAGCCATTCTGACAGGTGTAAGGTGGTATCTTAAAGTTGTCTTGATTTGCATTTCCCTGATCGCTAAGGAAGTTGAGCATGACCTTAAGTATCTTTTGGCCATTTGAACTTCTTCTGTTGAGAATTCTCTGTTCAGCTCAGTGCCCCATTTTATAATTGGGTTGATTAGCCTTTTACGGTCTAGTTTCTTGAGTTCTTTATATATTTTGGAGATCAAACCTTTGTCAGTTGCAGGGTTGGTGAAGATCTTCTCCCAGTCAGTGGGTTGTCTTTTTTTTTTAATTTATTTATTTATTAAGGATTTCTGCCTCGTCCCCACAACCGCTTCCCATTTCCCTCCCCCTCCCCCGATCAAGTCCCCCCCCCTCATCTGCTCGAAGAGCAATCAGGGTTCCCTGACCTGTGGGAAGCCCAAGGACTGCCCACCTCTATCCAGGTCTTGTAAGGTGAGCATTCAAACTGCCTAGGCTCCCACAAAGCCAGTACGTGCAGTAGGATCAAAAACCCACTGCAATTGTTCTTGAGTTCTCAGTATTCCTCATTGTCCGCTATGTTCAGCTAGTCCGGATTTATCCCATGCTTTTTCAGACCTAGGCCAGCTGGCCTTGGTGAGATCCCAATAGAACATCCCCATTGTCTCAGTGTGTGGGTGCACCCCTCGTGGTCCTGAGTTCCTTGCTCGTGCTCCGTCTCCTTCTGCTCCTGATTTGGACCTTGAGATTTCTGTCCGGTGCTCCCGTGTGGGTCTCTGTCTCTGTCTCCTTTCATCGCCTGATGAAGGTTAATATTCCTGAGGATGCCTATGTGTTTGTCTTTGGATTCACCTTATTTAGCTTCTCTAGGAACATGAATTATAGGCTCAATGTCCTTTATTTATGGCTAGAAACCAAATATGAGTGAGTACATCCCATGTTCCTCTTTTTGGGTCTGGCTTACCTCACTCAGGATAGTGTTTTCTATTTCCATCCATTTGTATGCAAAATTCAAGAAGTCCTTGTTTTTTACTGCTGAGTAATACTCTAATATGTATATATTCCATACTTTCTTCATCCATTCTTCCGTTGAAGGGCATCTAGGTTGTTTCCAGGTTCTGGCTATTACAAACAATGCTGCCATGAACATAGTTGAGCATATACTTTTGTTGTATGATAGGGCCTCTCTTGGGTATATTCCCAAGAGTGGTATTGCTGGATCCAGGGGTAGGTTGATCCCGAATTTCCTGAGAAACCGAAACACTGCTTTCCAGAGTGGTTGCACAAGTTTGCATTCCCACCAGCAATGGGTGAGTGTACCCCTTTCTCCACAACCTCTCCAGCAAAGGCTATCATTGGTGTTTTTTATTTTAGCCATTCTGACAGGTGTAAGGTGGTATCTTAAAGTTGTCTTGATTTGCATTTCCCTGATCGCTAAGGAAGTTGAGCATGACCTTAAGTATCTTTTGGCCATTTGAACTTCTTCTGTTGAGAATTCTCTGTTCAGCTCAGTGCCCCATTTTATAATTGGGTTGATTAGCCTTTTACGGTCTAGTTTCTTGAGTTCTTTATATATTTTGGAGATCAAACCTTTGTCAGTTGCAGGGTTGGTGAAGATCTTCTCCCAGTCAGTGGGTTGTCTTTTTGTCTTAGTGACAGTGTCCTTTGCTTTACAGAAGCTTCTCAGCCTCAGGAAGTCCCATTTATTCAATGACGCCCTTAGTGTCTGTGCTGCTGGGGTTATACATAGGAAGTGGTCTCCTGTGCCCATGTGCTGTAGAGTACTTCCCACTTTCTCTTCTATCAGGTTCAGTGTGTTCGGACTGATATTGAGGTCTTTAATCCATTTGGATTTGAGTTTTGTGCATGGTGATAGATATGGATCTATTTTCATTCTTCTACAAATTGACATCCAGTTTTGCCAGCACCATTTGTTGAAGATGCTCTCTTTTTTCCATTGTATACTTTTAGCTCCTTTATCGAAGATCAGGTGTTCATAGGTTTGTGGGTTAATGTCAGGGTCTTCTATTCGATTCCATTGGTCGACTTCTCTGTTTTTATGCCAATACCAAGCTCTTTTCAATACTGTAGCTCTGTAATAGAGTTTGAAGTCAGGGATGGTAATGCCTCCAGACAATCCTATATTGTATAAGATTGTTTTGGCTATCCTGGGTTTTTTGTTTTTCCATATAAAGTTGATTATTGTCTTCTCCAGATCTGTGAAGAATTTTGATGGGATTTTGATGGGGATTGCATTGAATCTATAGATTGCTTTTGGTAGAATTGCCATTTTTACTATGTTGATCCTCCCAATCCAAGAGCAAGGGAGATCCTTCCATTTTCTGGTATCCTCTTCAATTTCTTTCTTCAAAGACTTAAAGTTCTTATCAAATAGATCTTTCACTTCCTTGGTCAGAGTTACCCCAAGATATTTTATGCTATTTGTGGCTATCGTGAAAGGTGATGCTTCTCTGATTTCCCTCTCTGCATCCTTATCCTTAGTGTATAGGAAGGCAACTGATTTTTTGGAGTTGATCTTGTATCCTGCCACATTACTAAAGCTGTTTATCAGCTGTAGGAGTTCTTTGGTAGAATTTTTGGGGTCGCTTATGTACACTATCATATCATCTGCAAATAACGAAAGCTTAACTTCTTCCTTTCCAATACGAATCCCCTTGATCTCCTTATGTTGTCTTATTGCTATTGCTAGAATTTCAAGCACTATATTGAAGAGGTATGGAGAGAGTGGACATCCTTGTCGTGTTCCTGATTTTAGTGGGATGGCTTTGAGTTTTTCTCCGTTTAATTTAATGTTAGCTGTTGGCTTGTTGTAAATAGCTTTTATTATATTTAGGTAGGACCCTTGTATCCCTATTCTCTCCAAGACCTTTATCATAAAGGGGTGTTGAATTTTGTCGAATGCTTTTTCAGCATCTAGTGAAATGATCATGTGGTTTTTTTCTTTCAGTTTATTTATATGGTGGATTACCTTGATAGATTTGTGTATGTTGAACCAGCCCTGCATCTCTGGGATGAAGCCTACTTGATCATAATGGATAATTTTTCTTATGTGTTCTTGGATTCGGTTTGCCAGTATTTTATTGAAAATTTTTGCGTCGATGTTCATGAGTGAGATCGGTGTGTAATTCTCTTTCTTGGTTGGGTCTTTTTGTGGTTTTGGTATCAGGGTAACTGTAGCTTCATAAAAGGAATTTGGCAATGACTCTTCTGATTCTATATTGTGAAATACATTAAGGAGTATAGGTATTAGTTCTTCTTGGAAGTTCTGGTAGAATTCTGCATTGAAACCATCTGGTCCTGGGCTTTTTTTCGAAGGGAGATTTTTGATAACCATTTCTAATTCTTCGCGAGAGACCGGTCTATTTAGATCATTCACCTGGTCTTGGTTTAGCTTTGGTATATGATACTTATTTAAAAAAATGTCCATTTCTTTTGTATTTTCCAGTTTTGTGGCATACAGGCTTTTGTAGTAAGATCTAATGATTCTCTGAATTTCCTCTGTGTCTGTGGTTATGTCCCCCTTTTCATTTCTGATCTTATTTATTTGCGTGTTCTCTCTCTGTCGTTTAATTAGTTTGGATAGGGGTTTGTCGATCTTGTTGATTTTCTCCAAGAACCAGCTTTTTGTTTCATTGATTCTTTGGACTGTTTTCTGTGTTTCTATTTTGTTGATTTCAGCCCTCAGTTTTATTATTTTCAGTCTTCTACTTCTCCTGGGCGCGTCTGCTTCTTTTTTTTTCTAGAGCTTTCAGGTGTGTTTTTAAGTCCCCAATGTATGCATTCTCCGTTTTCTTTAAGTGGGCACTTAGTGCTATGAACTTTCCTCTTAGCACTGCTTTCATTGTGTCCCATAGGTTTGAGTATGTTGTCTCTTTATTTTCATTAAATTCAAGGAAGACTTTAATTTCTTTCTTGATTTCTTCCTTGACCCAGGTGTGGTTCAGTAGTTGACTGTTCAGTTTCCATGAGTTTGTCGTTTTTTTGGGGGCAGCGTGGTTGTTGCCTTCTAACTTTAATCCGTGATGATCTGATAAGACACAGGTGGACACTGATATTTTTTTGTATCTGTGGAGGTTTCCTTTGTTTCCGAGTATGTGGTCAATTTTTGAGAAGGTTCCATGAGCTGCAGAGAAGAAGGTATATTCTTTCCTATTTGGGTGGAATGTTCTATAGATGTCTGTTAAGTCCATTTGCTTCATTACCTCCAATAATTCTCTTAATTCTCTATTAGGTTTCTGTCTGATTGACCTGTCCCTTGGAGAGAGAGGTGTGTTGAAGTCTCCTACTACTAGTGTGTGTGGTTTGATGTCTGCCTTGAGTTCTAGTAATATTTCTTTTACATAAGTAGGTGCTTTTATATTGGGGGCGTATATATTCAGGATTGAGACGTCCTCCTGATGAATTGTTCCTGTTATGAGTATAAAGTGACCGTCTCGGTCTCTTCTGATTGATTTTAGTTTGAAGTCAGTTTTGTTAGAAATTTGTAAGGCCACACCTGCTTTTTTCTTAGGACCATTTGCTTGAAACACCTTTTCCCAACCCTTTACTCTGAGTAGGTGCCTGTCTTTGTGGTTGAGATGTGTTTCTTGCAAACAGCAGAATGTTGGATCCTGTTTTCGTATCCAATCTTTTAGCCTGTGCCTTTTTATAGGTGAATTGAGCCCATTAATATTAAGTGATATTAATGACCAGTGGTTGTTTACTCCGGTTATTCTTTTTGCTTTTGGTAGTAGAGATTGTGTGTCTCCCTTCTTTGAGATGTGCTCGTGAAGGGTCATTAGATGCCTGGGTTATTGTAGGCAGTGTTGGCAGTGTTGGATTCCTTGGGTTGCGATTTTCCTTCTATTACTTTCTGTAGGGCTGGATTTGTGGCTACGTATTGTTTAAATTTGTTCTTATCCTGGAATGTCTTGTTTTCTCCATTGATAATGAACGATAGCTTGGCTGGGTATAGTAGTTTGGGTTTGCATCCATGGTCTCTTAGCTTCTGCAGAACCTCTATCCAGGACCTTCTGGCTTTCATAGTTTCCATCGAGAAGTCAGGTGTAAGTCTGATCGGTTTACCTTTATAAGTTACTTGCCCTTTTTCTTTTGCAGCTCTTAATATTCTTTCTTTAACCTGTATATTTTGTGTTTTGATTATTATATGGCGAGGAGATGTTTTTCTTTGATCCAGTCTGTTTGGTGTTCTGTATGCTTCTTGAATATTTAAATGAATATCTTTCTTTAAGTTGGGAAAGTTTTCTTCCATAATTTTGTTGAAAATATTTTCTGGGCCTTTGAGCTGTGACTCTTCTCCTTCTTCTATTCCTATTATTCTTAGGTTTGGTTTTTTTATTGTGTCCCATAGTTCCTGAATGTTTTGTGTTGAGAATTTGTTGGCTTTGCTGTTTTCTTTGATCTGTTCGTTTATTTTCTCTATGGTGTCCTCAGCATCTGAGAGTCTTTCTTCTAGCTCTTGTATTCTATTGATTATGCTTGTTTCTGTAGACTCTGCTCGTTGGCCTAGATTTTCCATATCCAGCTGGTCCTCAGTTTGTATTTTCTTCTTTGCCTTCATTTCAGTTTTCAATTCTTGAACTGTTTCCATTACCTGTTTGATGGTTTTTTCTTGGTTTCCCAGGGTATCATGTACGTATTTACTCATTTCTTCAAACTTTTTGTTATACTTCTCATCCATTTCTATAAGGGCATTTTTTACATGTTGTTTAAGGGACTCTATTATCTTCATAAAGTCAATTTTTTCCACTTCTTCTGTGTTAGGTTGTTCAAATACTTCTGTTGTAAGATCATTGGGTTCTGATGTTTTCATGTTGTTTTTCGGATTATTGGGTGAATTCTTGCCTTGGCGCCTGCCCATCTCCTCCTATTGATCCTATCCAATGGGTCCTTTAAAAACCGGATCAGGTTTCCCTGCTGGCCAAGGGCTCCGCTTACAAAATGCCCTCACTCTCTTTCGTGGTTCCTGCTGCAGGCCAAGAACCCTCTCACCCCTCCGAAGGACCTTCAGGACAGGACCAGGCTCCCCTTGTGCCAGTGACCTGGCCAACCAAAGGCCTACCTCTTTGATTCAATTGTAGTAGGGTGATCTGCTCTCCTTATTGCACGCCTGTCCCCGCCGCTTGGGTCTGCCGCTGCGCTGGTCCCTGAAAGCCTCTTCCTGTATGCGGTGTTGCTCTGCCGCGTCCGGCCGCGGCCGCCGCTCCGCCTCCTTCCACAACTTTCTACTGTGTGTTTTAATCATCTCGGCCCTTTCCTATCATCTCTCTAGAGTCTCCTTCACGCCCTTTGTGGACAGTGGACAGCTGCAGGGAGAGGGAGGATGAGCTTTCTGTAAGGGTGCAGCTCCTGGTGGGGGACCTTCCTCCAGTGAAGGCCACACACCCAGGAAAGCACATATGGGAAGCATAACCTGCTTGTTGGATTAAAAACTGTCATTTTGGTGGATTCTTCCCTCTGGTTAGAAGATAGTATTCCTGCCCCCCCCCCCATAAGTACCAGTGCTTACTCACAGGGCCAAGACTAACTGTGAAGGCCTATGAGAGAAGCACTGGTTGCCAGTTACTAAAAACAACCAGCTTCCAACTGCTTCTACCTCACTCCAGCTTCAGGGAATCTGGTGCCCTATTGTGGACTCTGTGTACATCTGCACACATGTGTGAACACACACACATACATATGCAATTATAAATAAACTAAGAATCTGGGCTGTTGAGATTGCTCAGCGGTTAAGAGCACTGCTGTTCTATCAGAGGTCATGAGTTAAATTTCCAGTAGCCTCATGGTAGCTCACAATTGTCTTTAGCTGTAGCCCCATGGCATCTGATACTTGTTTCTGATGTGCAGATGTACATGCATACAAGACATTCATTTACTGATGATACGTATATAAACAAAAACAAATAATCAGTTGGTTTTTGATCCTACTGCACGTACTGGCTTTGGGGGAGCCTAGGCAGTTTGGATGCTCACCTTACGAGACCTGGATAGAGGTGGGCGGTCCTTGGGCTTCCCACAGGTCAGGGAACCCTGATTGCTCTTCGAGCAGATGAGGGAGGGGGACTTGATCGGGGGAGGGGGAGGGAAATGGGAAGCGGTTGCGGGGAGGAGGCAGAAATCCTTAATAAATAAATAAACAAATAATCAGATAAAATAAAAATCTACTGAGAGTATGCTGTCCTAATTAAACAAGCAGAACACAGGGGGCTGGAGAGATGGCTCAGAGGTTAAGAGCATTGCCTGCTCTTCAAAAGGTCCTGAGTTCAATTCCCAGCAACCACATGGTGGCTCACAACCATCTGCAATAAAATCTGGTGCCCTCTTCTGGCCTGCAGGCATACACACAGATAGAATACTGTATACATAATAAAAAAATATTTAAAAAAGAAAACAAGCAGGACACAAAATATCCTGCTTTGCAAAAAAGGCTGTCGGATATGCTAGGGCTCTAGGCCAAAGATGGATGACCCAATATTACAGAGAAACTTTGGATGACTCTCCAGGCATCCAAATGACTGTTGTTTCAGTCATTACTAATATTTTTTGGAATTGGCCTGCTTGCACTTCCTGTTTACTCAGGTAATATTATTTCTTTCTCAGGTCTCTGAGGTAGTTGAAGACTAGATAGTTATAGTATCCTTGTTTATGAAGCTTAGACAAGAAATTCACTAAGGAAACATAAAGTATATAGGTTTGAGAGATAGTGAAAGTTAGTTTTGGATGGTAACACAAGTTTTGATAGAAATTAAATTATTTTTAGATTCACTAAGATAAGATAGATAATGGAGTATTTTCTCTGAATTTGTAATATGGATTAGACATTGTTGATGTAGTTATTGCCTGTTTATTTTGTATAAAGCTATCATACTTATTGTAAATAGTTTTTCTTATATTAGTTATATTCCTATTTTTTCTTTTAGGCAAAATGGGAAATGTAGTGACATTTTGTTTGTGTTTTAACAAATAAACTTTGCCTAAAGTTCAGAGTGCATAGAAAAGTAGACACTTCTTGAAGCCAAGAGCCATTTAGGTATTTTCTATTCACTGTCTTGTTCACACACCTGACTCTGAATTTTCTTTTTAAGAGGCTGCTTAGGAAAAATAGATGGAGCTAGAAAACATTTTGAGTGAGGTAACCCAGATACAGAAATACAATTATCACATGTACTCACTCACAGGTGGTTTTTAATCATAAAGCAAAGAAAACTAACCCACAAATCACAATCCCAGAGAACTAAGACAACAATGAGGACATTAATAGATCTAATCTACATGGGAAGTAGAAAAAGACAAGATCTCTTGAGTAAGTTGGAAACATGAGGTTCTTGGGGGAGGATTGAAATGGGGAGGGGAGAAGCAGGGAGGGGAGCTGAGAAAAGTATAGAGCTCAATAAAAAATCAATAAAAAGAAAAAAAGTTCAGAGTGCAGAGCTAAGCAATTAGCCACAGAGTCCAGGCAGAGGTGGTAAGCACATTTAATCCCTGATGTGGAATCTCCCTCTGTATACAATGAATATGTTTTCCTACCATTGGTAAATAAAGAAGCTGCTTTGGCTTATGGCAGGCAGAATATAGCTAAGTGGGAAATCTAAACTGAATGCATGGAGAAAGAAGGCAGAGTCAGATAGATACCATGTATCCACCGAAGAAGCAAGGTGTGAGGTAAAAAATACATGATCCTTTTAGTAAAATAATAAAAACAGATTAATTTAAAATGTAAGAACTTTCTAAGAATATACCCGAGCCATTGGCCAAACAGTGTTGTAATTAATATAGTTCTTTTTCTTTATTTTTTAAATTTATTTATTTATTAAGGATTTCTGCCTCGTCCCCACAACCACTTCCCATTCCCTCCCCCTCCCCCGATCAAGTCCCCCTCCCTCATCTGCTCGAAGAGCAATCAGGGTTCCCTGACCTGTGGGAAGCCCAAGGACTGCCCACCTCTATCCAGGTCTCGTAAGGTGAGCATTCAAACTGCCTAGGCTCCCACAAAGCCAGTACGTCCAGTAGGATCAAAAACCCACTGCAATTGTTCTTGAATTCTCAGTATTCCTCATTGTCCGCTATGTTCAGCTAGTCCGGATTTATCCCATGCTTTTTCAGACCTAGGCCAGCTGGCCTTGGTGAGATCCCAATAGAACATCCCCATTGTCTTAGTGTGTGGGTGCACCCCTCGTGGTCCTGAGTTCCTTGCTCGTGCTCCGTCTCCTTCTGCTCCTGATTTGGACCTTGAGATTTCTGTCCGGTGCTCCTGTGTGGGTCTCTGTCTCTGTCTCCTTTCATCGCCTGATGAAGGTTAATATTCCTGAGGATGCCTATGTGAGTGATTATTCGTATCTGGGTGTCTGGAAAACAGAAGTGCAATCTCCTTTCACAAATCCCAGCATTTCGGGTCTTATGCCTTTAATCCCAGGACGAGGAAGGTGGAGACAGGAGTGATATGGCTGGTTGGAGAAGGAAAATATAAGGCAGGAGAAGTCTGAGGGGCAGTGAAATTTGAGGTTTGATGAAGACAGATGCAGACTGGAGATGCAGTCTGACGACAGGATCGCCCCTTTGGTCTTAACATTGGTAGAGGTAAAAGAGCTCTCTAGTAGGGGGAGCAATGCTTCTCTGTTCTTCAGCATTAACCCCTATAAATGCCTCTGGGTTTTGATTACTGATACCAATTAGAATTCATGCTGCAGATGCACTTCTCTTTCCCTGTCTATCTTATCCATCTAGACAAATTCTCTCACTGATTGCAAATCCAGTCTCTTTACTAGCATAACCCGGGGATCCTCCTATCTGATTGTCCAGTTGCTATAGGTGCATATTCATGGCCAAACCCCATGTCTTTGTGTGAGCTTGGATAATGCATTCTGGTCATTGCTTTTGCATAGCAAGTCTTCTTAGCCACAAATTATCTCCTCAGCCTATAAATATGAAGTTTAACTAAACAGAAAAATGTTCATTTAAAAAACACAGTTCTGGAACCCTGAGGCAAGACTGGAAGTCTTCTATGAGTGAGTCACAGAGTGTGGTGTAAACTGAATTTTTGGGGGGAATTATTTGCCACAAAACATGTTAATAGAAATTTTTGAATCTGAATTAACATATCTCATTTTAAGGAAAATTACCCATCACTGAATAATCAAATACACACAGTTCTCTCAAACATGGACCATAAAAGGCCAAATATAACCTTTTCAGTGCTGATGAACACAAAAGGACTGACTGAGGCATAGCTATGGCCCACAAGCATCAGAATAAAATATAATATTCGATCATCTTTGAACATATGCCTTGAGAATATCATAAAGCTATCCAAGATGCACATGAGCACAAAGAAGCATAAGAGCAGCAGGATGGTCCGGGAGGCCCTTTGCTCTGGTGATACTTTTGGAGAAAAGCTGGTGATGTGAAGATGTTGGACCTGCTTTTTGTGTCTGCACAGGAGAATCAGCATGTACCCGCTGGAGAGGACCATGATACCCATAACGAAAACTTCCCTGAGAATGAACAATGTGGATATTATGTATTTCATTGGAAAGCTGAAATGTACAAGAGAGCAGGATTCAGTCATATAGAGTAGGTGCTCTGAGGTCACATTAGGGGTCTTAACCATGTAGATGAATAGGTAAGTGGAAATGGAAGAATAGACAGAACAAAGGGCAAACAAGGACCACAAGTTATGACATGGGGATAATTTTCTTTTGAACTTTGCTAAACAGGAGTTTCTGGGGCTGAGAGTGATGGCCTGGAGCACACTCAGCAAGCAGGTGGCACAAACAGAGAGACCCCTCAAAAATCTGTATAAGAAGAGAAGAGATTTACATGTGATGTCATCCCATCCTTGATGAAACATGAAAATATCAGTAGCTATGATGCTTGCAACCAGCAGCAACAGAAGGTGGATTACAGCCAAGAAGCCAATGGGCAAGTCAGTGAGTCTGGGCTTGTGCTCACTACTGAATGCGAGGACGTGGAAGAGGAGAAGGACACTGTTGCCTGAGATCCCAATGCTTATCTCAGAGAAGAAGGTGTTTCTAAAGTTAGTGTAAGTGTACAGGTTTCTGTTTTGATTCATCTTATGTGGTCAAGAAGCACAGAGTAAACCTTGTGGGAAAAAGCAAAAGACTCCTCATCTAAGACAGCCTTGGCCATGAATCTTAACCAATGCTATCACCTTGGGAATACATGACCAGTTGAGCTCAGTTCATCCTTCTCAATTGGAATCCTGTACATCAGCTCACCCCAACCTCAGAAGACTCCCGTTGTCCCTGTTGTTCTAGTGCTTTCCCAGTGTCATGTTTCTCTGTCCTTTGTGAGGCTCCCTTGCACATGGGCATTCATGGAAATCAACAACAGTGCATCACAGCACACACTGCCGTCCCCACAGCTGCAGTGAGAGCATCCCTATGAACTGTCCTGTTCACCCCTGCAGAGTTCTCATCGTCGGGGACACAAGCAGCTATTTTGTGGGAATATGAATTAGGAAGACTTCATAAACTAGAAATGCTACCTTCACTGGACAGAAATTCCATGGGCTTGACATGAACAGGGTCATTTATTTCATTGCCCTCGTTGTTCTGTTCCTTTACTACCAAATATTCTTTAAAGTTTTATTACAAATGTTGAGAATTGTGATCCCTAATAGACTACTTCAAATTCTCCCTGTGACCTGCCATTGTCACAGAGCATAGCTTTGAGGACTCTGAGGCTTAGTTCCAGTCACCTCCTCTAGATCATGTGGACAGCCATGTTTCTGTGTCTGGAATACTTTATGAGTGACATGCAAAAAAGTCTACACACCCATCATGAAGTGTGTCCAGCATATGATGGTCTCTGTGAAGTGTTGGCTGATGCCTTTCTCATGTATGCCTTATGCGTGTAGTATTGGAGAGTGAAGGCAGCTCTGTTAATGCCTGTTCAGCTCCATCCCTGCCTGAAATGAAAAAGACAGAAATGAGGGAAGAAAGCAAGGGCAATGTAACATCTGCACAAACCTCTACAGAGCTCCAATATGCTTTTCTTTTTTGAATCCTGCTGTTTCTCTGTTCACTGTGACCATGTTTCAGTACAAGCAAACTTTTGGACGCTATCAGATATTAGTCACACACAGGTTCTAATTTTTCCTCACATACTATGAGAATTCAGAATGACTCTATGTGAATTCAAACAAAACTACCATTACAGTAGCTTCAGGGTCATTCCATCATGTGGTTCCAGAGAAGGGAAAAGCACCAAAGCCAACATGAAAGGTGACCGAACTCCTTAGAATTCTGATATCATCTTTCCTGCAAGTGAGTGTTGTTATTTCTCCACACCCAAAGGTCATGAGTCTAAAATTTCTACTAGGAAGTTTGTCAAATGGTCTGCATGCAGATTGTTTCTAATAGAACACATGTGTTGGACTTCATGTAGCATCATCCATACAAAGCAGGTGATGCAACCAAGAACGACTTGTGTGGTGGTGCACGCTGGTGGGCTAGTCTTAAGGGGTAGAGACAGGAGGATCACAACTTTAGACAGTGGACATGAAAGCTTGATCCTGAGTCAATCCTAATATACATGGGAAGTAGAGAGAGAACCGACTCTACAGTGTTTTTCTAGCACACATGAGAGCACTAACATTTTATAGTTTGTCCAGTGAGATGGCATTGAGAGAAATGTCATTGTAAAATTAAAGTTATAGGATGATGCTATTGTATAATAATTTAGACCATGTGACCATAGCATTTGGTATTAAGGGAAAGAAAACATATTAAAATCCATAAACATACGTGTTTATTTAAGAATTCAGAATTGTGGTGAGTAATTGGTGAAAAAATTTTTAAAGACAATATCCAAATATAAAAATTCTATAGTATCACAAGAAGAGTTAATCGGTTAGCAGATAAATAGACTGGGTATTCTATATAGCAATAGAATCTTGGGTGAATAGTTAGATTAAATTATTTCCATTTAATAATGAATGTCCCAATAAAATATAAAGGTATTTCTCAGGTCTAAGTCAATGGGAGAGAAGGGAAGGAGGAGAAAGATCAATTTTCCCAAAGTAAAGAAAAGGAAAATAATTTTCTGCACACATGTATTGTGTTCAGAACGGATTCTCTTGTAATGATCCTGGGAAAATCACAGTGAAGTGGCAATAAAGGTTCTATGAGACTCCAAGTTCCATGTAACACACTGTCACAAGTCCATGATGACCTCTGTAGACTTACAGAATAGATGCTGAGTGTGCAAGCGTGTGTATGTATTTGTTTGTGTGTTGAAATACATGTAGTTCATGTTAAATAACACATTCACTGAAACACTCTAGCTAAAAAGAAAAAGTCTAGCTGGAATGGGCTGGGGAATTGCACCAAGGATAAGAGCAGTTGTTGAGGAAGCAGGAGATCTGAGTGTGGGTGTCAACAACCACATAAAAAGACAAAAAAGACTAGCATGGGAGCTGGACAGAAGGCTCAGCAGTTAAGAGCACATACTGCTCTCACAGGTAACTCAGCACTGGTTGCCAGTTACTGAAAACAACCAGCTTCCAACTGCTTCTAACTCACTCCAGCTTCAGGGAATCTGGTGCCCTATTGTGGACTCTGTGTACATCTGCACACATGTGTGAACACACACACACAAACACACATGCAATTATATTTAAACTAAAAATCTGGGCTGTAGAGATTGCTCAGCTGTTAAGAGCACTGCTGTTCTACTAGAGACCCTGACTTCAATGTCCAATATCCTCATCCTGGCTCACAACTGTCTTTAGCTGTAGCCCCATGGGATCTGATTCCTGTTTCTGATGTGCAGATGAACTTGCAGACAAAATATTCATTTACTGACAAAACATACATAAAGAAAACAAATAAGCAAATAAAATAAAAATCTAAAGTCAAGCTAATCTGAAACATACATTTTAGCCGTGGTATGAAGCATGTTATCACTATGGAATACCCAGGTTTTACTTAGCTCCTTTTAGTTCATGAAAAAAAATAAAGAGCAAAGAGAAGAGAGAAGTGAGAGAAAGAGAGGGGGACAGAGGGAACCTTTATTCTTATACAAATAACTCATTGTCAAACTCCTGTGTGCTATGTTTCATTACCTATAAAATCTCATGTTCACTGTCTCTTCAGGAACCACTGCCCTGAAACCTTAAGTTCTTCAGAAAGCAAGGCAGGTGCAGAGGCCTTGAATCCTCAGTGACATATTGACTTCAGCCAACCCTGCTTTGAAACAACAGGAAGAGCTTTTCTGGAGGTGGAATTCCACAGCACCAAGACAAAGTTCTCTTTTTTTCTACAAAGTACAGACCAAGGATGGGGACATGAATTCTTATAATAATGGGTACCAGTTTGTCAGGAGACACACAACTCCCTAAGTTACACACTACGTCCACATTTTGCAGGACACCCAATTGCATTGATTCAGTTACTACATCAAAGCATACATGGTGTCACAATCTCGACATATTACAAAGTAAGTCTTACAAGGAAAGGTGCAGCAGGCTTGGCTAATGTGTCACTGCTATAGAGAGCATTCTCAGAATTGTGCACGCTTCAGGAAACAAGCTACAGGGCCTCTCGTAGCGTGTCCTACCCTCTCAGATCAGGCACTTCAGTTTACATCTGCCCAGCTCAGCATGGTCTTTGTGGTCAGCAGACACAGCTGATATTCTATGACCCAGCAAGGTGATTTAAGAGGCACTTCTCAATATAGAACTGGAGAGGGAATATGCTGAGATGGCTCTGGGAAGGCCTCTTGTATCATGCAAAGAGAAATTGTTGGTGTTCTGAATATAAGCGCTTAAGTAACAGAGAAATGATGGGGCTTTGTGAAATAGGTACCATGACAGAGGCCACACTGGGGAAGAGAATGAAAAGGCTTAAAGGACAGAAGAGAAGAAAAAACCACACCTGGATGAAGAAATGTCCAGAAGAATCCTGAGCATTTTCTGCTAGAAACAGCTGTGAAGGCTTCAACTGCAAAGGGGAACAAAGCAAGAATCCCCTCCCTGTAGTGCACGGAGCCTGGAAGTCATAACTGTAGAAACCGCATCATTCTGAATTTACCCAAATCATAGACAATCTGAGGTCATTGACATCATTAAATAGTCCTCAAAAAGTGACCAGAGGTCAGGACAATGACCCGAACATGTCATCTCAAGGTAAGTGGAGAGTGGAAAGGAACAAAAAACCTTTGCAGTCCCCAGTGCATGCTGGGTGCCTACTGTATCCAGGGAGAAGACAGTCAGGAGTAATGGCTGCTTCCTCCTTTATATACATATACCGCCCACCCATCATCTGGTGCTGAAAGCAAATAGAGCATGGTTTATGTCAGGGATGAGGGATACCTGTCCACCCTTATTTTTATGGAATATGCCCTTGATTTTGCCATCTTCATACAGCTCACCTCTGCTGTTTTTATCTAGATTTAAATCTTCTGCTTTAGCCAGTGCTCTCACTCTTTGCCCTCTATGGCTAATTCCTGTCAACTAGCCACTGGTTCCACATCCTGACTTCAGGTTTTCATTTAATTAACACAATCTCAGGTTTATAATGTGATCAAAGTCCTGCATTGCACCCTTAGCATGTGATCATCATTCTCACCCCTGCTGTAAGAATATACAAAATGCATGGGGTGGTCTGGAAAGGGAAACTGCTCCTGCCTCCTACATGTGGGCTTAGGAGAAGGTGAGGCCAGTATCCTCTGTGTGTAGCACAGTTCAACCTGTAAAGTTGGAGCTATACTAGAGAGATGGTTGGTGTATCAAGACAGGCAAACCATCACCAAGCAGATACCAGCTCTGTGTTCAAACTGGCCATGAAGTAAATCAACATGAGTAATAGGATGAGCAAAATGACTAAGAAATGACAGCTATTTTTGCAAAACTGGTGAAATTAACCTTAATATAGATTTTTGTAATTGAAATGATTACAGGCCTTCCCAGGACTCAAGCTTGCAGCCAGAATGTTCACTAAGTGTTTGCATACTCCTCCAGAAACTGAAGTAGGGCAGCTTTCCTTTAGAGTGAGAGAGAGAACTCTGTGGAGCCTGGCGACAGATGCCACTCTCAGCTCTGGCAAACTCACATGGGCTGCAGAAGAACCTGCCGTCCTGACCCTCCCCACACCGCAGTCAAAGCTGAGACTGGCTTTCTCCCTAAGTGGCTTTGCCCTCCTTGTCACATGCACTGTGAGTAACAGTAAAAGTATGGAGGATTGAGTTTATCTCTAGAAAGATGCAGTTTGAAAAATATGAAAGCTATGCAAAGAGCAAAGGAAATGAATGAGATAGTCTGTCCCATCAGCTTCTCTGAAGAGAAGAAGGACCATGAATTTCTCCTATCAGCGGAATTGGAAGTGATTTTTATTTCAGTTAATAGAACATAAAGATTGTTTCCCCCAAGCTCTGCACTTACCAGTTCCTGGTTCCTCAGGGTCCAGAGAGATCATCATATTCTCTCTGTGCTGTATAGTTAGTTGTCTGCAGTTTCTCCATGGTCTCCTCCACTGACATTTCTTAACTTCTAAAGTCTGGGCAGGGACCAACACCACCAGTTGGCAACTTCTGAAGGTGAACTGAGGAAGAAAAATATATGAAAAATCTTGGTTATATACTTTGTTGTAGTGAGACAATATTCTCTAAGAGATGAAATTGGGGATAGACTCATTTCAAAAGATCCTGAAATTATTTTTAAATACCCTATCTACAGAAGTCACTTATAATACTCATATTTGGGATATGACAACCACACATGCTAAGAGGGTTTAATTGAAATGTAAAAAGAAAACATTGATTCTCTTATTTTACATATAAAGTGCACACATGGAACATGAATGCTGACACAGCTAGTCAATCTGAAATTTTACAATCAAAAAAGGAATACAGGCTTAAGATTAATGCAATGTAATTGGGAGATTCTAAATTACAGAGACAAACATCCTTCACTGCAAATCCCTCATTTGTGCAGTACACAGTCCCCTGTGCTGAGGGGCTGCCAGAGCTCAGCATCTCCTGCAGATGCTGAAAACCTCCCTGAACCCACTGCTCTTCCTCTACAGCCTGCTTAGGTCCCGAACACCTTCCGAGTCTGCACTGTGTGCAGAGCACTTACCCAGATGGACATGACAGGGGAGGTCTCTGCCTGAGGAGATCTGCACAGACTTGGGTTACTGGTGCCTTATTGCCTCTCTGAAACCTGCAATTCTAATGCCTGTGTGTGACTAAGATCCCGTTGGGGCCCTGAGGAACATGGCATCCCTGGTGGGAATTTTGTCTGTCTGTTAGTTTTACTCCATTGCATCCTAGAAAACATCAAACTGAGGTGGTGGGGCGGGTGCTGGGCTCAAACTTTCCCCATAAACTCCCATGACACATCTGTCAGAGGAGTGCCAGGGTCACATCACATAGGCGACCAAACTTGGCTCATTTTTAACCTCACAGGTAATTGGTCTCTACCAATTTCAGACTTTTTAATTTCTCTGCTTTAGCATGAGGGGTTTGGATGCTCCCATGAGTTGTCTGTGACTCTGAAATTCCCATACCTTTCCACAAAGCTCTTAGCATTTCCATTCCATCTGACACTCAGTGTCGGTGCTGCTCTGGTGTGGGATTGGGGTGTCTCATTGTGTGTTTCATGCTCTTCACCCAGGGGCATCAAGCAATACTAAACCTTTCCCTTGCATGTTGTACATATGTTTATTTTGGAATTTTTAATAAAAATATTCTTTCTTTTTGTTTTTGGTGTTGTAGCGTTGTGTGTTGGCTTAGACGCACTCCTGTCTCTCATGCTGTCTTTGCTCTCACCTCCCTCCTGTTTCCGCTTCAGGGCTACAGACTTGAGCCACCAGGACCCTCTGCTCACGTGTTTTATGCATCTTACTGCTGTGTGGTTTCTTTCTAGTCAACCACACTCTTGATATGTTAAATGTTCTCTCGCATCACCTTGCTAAACACCATTCTGTCAGGTAACATGCAGGGCTAGTCCAGACACTATGACTTACTCAAAGTGTACACAGGATATGGAACAGACCTCCGGTCTTTCTCTTCCCACTCAACTCTAGGTGTGAATGGGTTCTTGTTCTTGACAATGCCTCACATTTTTGCTGGGTGAATTGTGCCTCTGAGTGTGTGCTAAGCAGTGTAAATTGTATCACTGAGTGTATGTTCACTTGTGTGAAGTGTGCCTCTGAGAGGCTTATGAAATGTTTGGGTAAGTGTGTTCATCTGTGTGAAGTGTGCCTCTAAGTGTGTTTAGTTATGTGAACTGTGGCTAAGTGTGTTGATCTGTGTAAAGCATTCCTCTGAGTGTGTTCAGCTGTGTGTCTTTTTGCGGTCCCCTGCACGAAGTGTGTCTCGGAAGAGGTCCAGGATACAAATATGTAGACGCACTGGAATCTGACAGTTCTCGCTGACTTGTATTGATGTTGCAGCTGAGTCATTATCTATATCTAATTAACTATTTAAATTTGCATGTTTTAACCCCATAAAAAGTACTTTGTCTTTTGTCTCTATGAATTTGACTCCTTGAAGCTCTGTCTTTTGTTAATAATTCACTGAGATGTGGACTCCTGTCTCTCACTGGCATGGTAAGATGTTGAAGCTGTTCCTCGTGTACCAAAACTAACATTCTTTAGCATTGGGAGGCCATGTCCTGGCACCTCTAGACAGTGGCTTTCCTACCTTTGACTATGACTATTTTAAATCCAGTTATATGAGCATCATTGTGCAAATAACAGTATGGTCATCTGCATATAGTTTTTTTCTCCTTGTGGTTGTGTTCTTGATCATGTAATAATTTATTCTCAAAACAACATGTGGTTATGTAGCTTTTCAAAATATAAACAACTGCAGCAACTGAATTATTGAAGCTGTCATAAGCTCTCACGTGTTTAAAGTACTGGGCAGTGCCAGAGAGATGGCTCAGCAGGCGAGGAGACTGCTTCCTAGAACACTCAAATTTGATTGACTTCTCCTACATTCCCATAACCCTAGTTCCAGAGTATCTGATAACTATGACCTTATGGGCATCTGCATCCATGTGGACACACACACACACACACGCACACACACAGTTAAAACTTAAAAAAAAAATTTTTGTTTGCTAACTCAGGTCAAGTGAGAATCACCTCACAGGTCTCCTTGAAAAACCCATGGAGAAATAAAACTTCACATGATATCTGAGGGCTAGGCAGTTAATTTTCTTTATGTAACCTACCTTCCACACATAGCAAACAGATTCAACAGAAAAATGATGACTTTATATTTTAATTTAAGTCACAGATTGTTCCCACCATGCCACAATTCGCAGCTCTGATGACAGCATATTGTTTATATTAAGAGATCATACCCATCACTGAATAATCAAATATTTATTGTCCTCCCACACATTGATCTCAAAAGATTAATCATACGCTTTTCAGTACTAATCAGCACAAAAGGACTGACTGTGGCATAGCTATGGGACACAAGAATCTGGATACAGTAGAATATTGAGTCATCCCTGAACTTCATTCTTGAGTGGAAGATAACAATGTCCAAAATGTAGAAAACCACGAAGAAGCTCATGAGCAGCAGGATGGTCCGGGTGGTCCTTAGCTCCGGAGATGCTTTTGGAGAGAGGCTGGAGCTGTGAAGATTCTGGAACAGCTTCTTGTGCCTGCACAGGAGAGTCAGCATGTACCCACTGGAAAGGACTTGAGACTAATAAGAAAGGCTTCCCTGAGTACCAGAGGTGTGGAAAATGTACTTCCAATTACATAATTCATATAAAAGATACTAGAATTTGGTACCATACATATAGTTACCAAAGATCAAAATGTGTGTGGCCGTAATAGGCACTAAGAGGTGATTGCCAATGGCCTACAGGAGACACTCATGGATAGAAGAGCAATGAGATGGGATAGGAAGATTTGTGCATGACCTTTGCTAAGCAAGAGCTTCTGGGACTGAGGATGACAGCCTGGAGGACACCCAACAGGCAGGTTGAACACAGGGAGAGACAGGTAAAAATTCTGTAGAAGTAGACAAGAAATTTAACTATAATGTTCTTATCCATGCCAGGAAATAAAAATGTCTGTAGCTATGACTGCGGTGTTCAGAAGCAATAATATGTGGATTAGGGCCAAGAGATCAGTGGGCAGGTTATCAATTACTTGGATGCCATTTTGTTGATTCAAGTATAAATACTTTACAAAGAATTTTGATTATGCTTGCCTCTGTAGTAAAGTCTGTGGTTTGGTGAAGACAGAGGCAGTCTGGGGATGCAGTCTGAGGGCAGGATCACTCCTTCAGTTTGAGTACTGGTAGAGGTAAAAGAGCTCTCTAATGACTGGCACCCTGCTTCTCTGGTCTTCAGCATTAACCCCTATATACGCCTCTGGGTTTATATTATTAATACCAATTAGAATTCATACTGCAGGTGTTCTTCTCTTTCCCTGACTTTCTTATCCGTCTAGACGAATTCTCTCACTAACACCACAACCAGACTATTGAGTACCAGGACCCAAGGATCCTCCTATCTCTATATCCTGTTGTTATAGGTGCCTATGCATGGCCAAAGCCCACTTCTTTGTGTAAGCTGCAATAATATACTCTGGTCATTGCTTTTGCATAGCAAGTCTTTTTACCCACAAATCAAATAGTCACTGTCCCCTCACACGTGGACAAGAAAAGGCCAATGATATCCTTTTCAGTGCTAATGAACACAAAAGGACTGACTGAGGCATAGCTATGGCTCACAAACATCAGGATAAGGTAGAATATTGGATCATCTTTGAACATATGCCTTGAGAATATCATAATGCTTTCCAAGATACACATGAGCACAAAGAAGCACAAGAGCAGCAGGATGGTCCGGGAGGCCCTTTGCTCTGGTGATACTTTTGGAGAAAAGCTGGTGATGTGAAGATCCTGGACCTGCTTCTTGTGGCTGCACAGCAGAATCAGCATGTACCCGCTGGAGAGGACCATGATACCCAAAACTAAAACGTCCCTGAAGATGAACAATGTGGACATTATGTATTTCATTGGGAAACTGAAACGTATAAGGGAGCAGGATTCAGTCATATAGAGTAGGTGCTCTGAGGTCACATTAGGGGTCTTAACCATGTAGATGAATAGGTAAGTGGAAATAGAAGAATAGACAGAAAAAAGGGCAAACAAGGACCACAAGTTATGACATGGGGATAATTTTCTTTTGAACTTTGCTAAACAGGAGTTTCTGGGGCTGAGAGTGATGGCCTGGAGCACACTCAGCAAGCAGGTGGCACAAACAGAGAGACCCCTCAAAAATCTGTATAAGAAGAGAAGAGATTTACATGTGATGTCATCCCATCCTTGATGAAACATGAAAATATCAGTAGCTATGATGCTCGCAACCAGCAGCATCAGAAGGTGGATTACAGCCAAGAAGCCAATGGGCAAGTCAGTGAGTCTGGGCTTGTGCTCACTACTGAATGCGAGGACGTGGAAGAGGAGAAGGACACTGTTGCCTGAGATCCCAATGCTTATCTCAGAGAAGACCGTGTTTCTAAAGTTAGTGTAAGTGTACAGGTTTCTGTTTTGAATCATCTTATGTGGTCAAGAAGCACAGAGTAAACCTTGTGGGAAAAAGCAAGAGACTCCTCATCTAAGACAGCCTTGGCCATGATTCTGAACCAATGCTATCACCTTGGGAATACATGACCAGTTGAGCTCAATTCATGCTTCTCCATTGGAAATCTCTTTTTGTCAGCTACCCCAGCCTCAGAAGATACCCGTTTTCCTCATTGTCCTAGTGCTTTCCCAGTGTTGTATTTCCATGTCGTTTGTGAGGCTGCCTTGTACATGGACATTCATGGAAACCAACAACTGTACATCACAGCACATACTGACGTCCGCACTGCTGCTGCTCTGAGAGCATCCCTATGAACTGTCCTGTTCTTCCCTGCAGAGTTCTCATCATCGGGGTCACAAGCAGCTGTTTTGTGGGAATATGAATTAGGAAGACTACATAAAACTCAACATGCTACCTACCTGAGGACATAATGCCCATGGGCTTACATAGTCAGGGTCATTTATTTCAGTGCCCTCTTTGTTCTGTTCCTTTACTACCAAATATTCTTAATAAAGTTTTATTATAAATATTGGGAATTTTGATCCCTAATAGACTATTTCAAATTCTCCCCGTGACGTGCCATTGTCTCAGAGTGTAGCTTTGAGGACTCTGAGGCTGAGTTCAAGTCACCTCCTCTAGAGCATGTGGACAGCCATGTTCCTGTGATTGGAATACATCATGAGTGATATGCAATGAAGTCTACACACCAGTCATGAAGTGTGTCCAGCACATGATGGTCTCTGTGAAGTGTTGGCTGATGCCTTTCTCATGTATGCCTTATGCATGTAGTATTGGAGAGTGAAGGCAGCTCTGTTAGTGACTGTTCAGCTCCATCCCTTCCTGAAATGAAGAAGACAGAAATGAGGGAAGAAAGCAAGAGCAATGTCACATCTGCACAAAGCTCTACAGAGCTCCAATGTGCTCTCCCTTTTTGAATCCTCCTGTTTCTCTGTTCACCTTGACCATATTTCTGTACAAGCAAGATTTGGTCACTATCAAATATGAGCCACACACAGGTTCTAATTTTTTCTCATTTAGTATGAGAAATCCGAGTGACTTTAGGTGAATTCAAACAGAACTACCATTACAGTAGCTTCAGGGTCATTCCATCATGTGGTTCCAGAGAAAGGAAAAGCACCCAAGACAACATGAAAGGTGAACTCCTTAGGATTCTGACGTCATCTCTCCTGCAAGTGAGTGCTGTTATTTCTCCAGACTCAAAGGACATGAGTCTAAAATTTCTACTAGAAAGTTTATCAAATGATCTGCTTGCAGATTGTTTCTAATAGAACACATGTGTTTGATTTCATGTAGCATCATCCATACAAAGAGGTGATGCAACCAAGAAGAACATGTGTGGTGGTGCACGCTGGTAGGATAGTCTTAAGGGGTAGAGACAGCAGGATTACAACTTTAGACAGTGGATATGAAAGCTTGATCCCGAGTCATTCTCAGAACCCATGAAAGGTAGAGATAGAACCAACTCTACAATGTTTTTCTAGCACACATGAGAGCACTAACATTTTATAGTTTGTCCAGTGAGATGGTAGTAAGAGAAATGTCATTTTAAAATTAACCTTATCAGATTAAGCTATTGTATAATCATTTACCATGTGACCATAGCATTTGGTATTAAGGGGAAGAAACATATTAAAATAAATAAACATACATGTTTATTAAAAATTTAAAATTGTGATGTTAATCGATGGAAATATTTTTAAAGACAATATCAAAATATAAAAATTCTATAGTATCCCAAGAAGAGTTAATAGATTAGCAGATAAATAGACTGGGTATTCTATATAGCAATAGTATCTTGGGTGAATAGTTAGATTAAATTATTTCCATTTAATTCTAAATGTGGCTATAAAATATGAAGGTATTTCTCAGGTCTAAGTCAATGGGAGAGAAAGGAAGGAGGAGAAAGATCAACTTTTCCCAAAGGAAAGAAAAGGAAAATAATTTTCTGTACACATGTATTGTGTTCAGAATGGATTCTCTTGTAATGATCCTGGGAAATCACAGTGAAGTGGCAATAAAGGTTCTATGAGACTCCAAGTTCCATGTAACACACTGTCACCAGTCCATGATGACCTCTGTAGACTTACAGAATAGATGCTGAGTGTGTAAGTGAGTGCATGTGTGTGTTTGTGTGTTGAAATACATGCAGTTCATGTTAAATAACGCATGCACTGTAACGCTCTCAAAGATCGCTTGAAGGGGCCGGGAAATTGCGCCAAGGATAAGAGCAGTTGTTGAGGAAGCAGAAGATCTGAGTGTGGGTCTCAACAACCACATAAAAAGACTAACGTGGAGGCTGGAGAGAAGCCTCAGCAGTTAAGAGCACATACTGCTCTCACAGGTAACTCAGCACTGGTTGCCAGTTACCAAAAACAACCAGATTCCAACTGCTTCTAACTCACTCCAGCTTCAGGGAATCTGGTGCCCTATTGTGGACTCTGTGTACATCTGCACACAAGTGTGAACACACACACATACATATGCAATTATAAATAAACTAAGAATCTGGGCTGTTGAGATTGCTCAGCGGTTAAGAGCACTGCTGTTCTATCAGAGGTCCTGAGTTAAATTTCCAGTAGCCTCATGGTGGCCACAATTGTCTTTAGCTGTAGCCCCATGGCATCTGATACTTGTTTCTGATGTGCAGATGTACATGCATACAAAACATTCATTTACTGATGATACGTATATAAACAAAAACAAATGGCCGGGCCGTGGTGGCGCACGCCTTTAATCCCCGCACTCGGGAGGCAGAGGCAGGCAGATCTCTGTGAGTTCGAGGCCAGCCTGGTGTACAAGAGCTAGTTCCAGGACAGGCTCCAAAACCACAGAGAAACCCTGTCTCGAAAATCAAAAAAAAAAAAAAACAAATAAACAAATAAAATAAAAATCTAATGCCAGGCTAATCTGAAACATACATTTTAGCTTGGGTATGTAGCGTGTTATTACTGTGGAATATTACTTAGCTCTTTTTAGTTCATAAAAAAAATAAAGAGCATACAGAAGAGAAAAGAGAGAGAAAGAAAAGGGAACAGAGGGAACCTTTATTCTTTCACATATATCTCATTGTCAAACTCCTGTGTGCTTTGTTTCATTACCTATAAAACCTCATGTTCACTGTCTCTTCAGAAACCACAGTCCTGAAACCTTAAATTCTTCAGAAAGCAAGGCAGGTGCAGAGGCCTTGAACCCTCAGTGATAATCTCAACATCTTCTCTTCAGGGAACCCTGCTTTGAAACACTGGAAGAGCTTTCCTGGAGGTGGAATTCCACAGTACCAAAAGAAAGTTCTCATGCTTTCTACAAAGCACAGATCAAAGATGAGGACATAATTTTATATAATAATGGGGACCAGTTTGTCAGGAGACACCCAACTCCCTAAGTTACACACTACGTCCACATTTTGCATGACACACAATTGCATTCATTCAATTTCTACATCAAAGCATACATGGTGTCAAATTCTCTACATATTATACAGTAAGTCCTGCAAAGAAAGATGCTGAAGGCTTGGCTAATGTGTCACTGCTAAGGAGAGCATTCTCAGAATTGTGCACCCTTCAGGAAACAAACTATAGGGCCTCTCGTAGTCTGTCCTACCTTCCTAGATCAGGCAATTTAGTTCACATCTGCCCAGCTCAGCATGGACTTTGTGGTCAGCAGACACAACAGATATTCTATGACCTCAGCAAGGTGATTTAAGAGGCACTTCTCAACATAGAACTTGGGAGGGA
Organism: Microtus oregoni; assembly: GCF_018167655.1. NCBI lineage: Eukaryota > Metazoa > Chordata > Mammalia > Rodentia > Cricetidae > Microtus > Microtus oregoni. Next base: position 31,143,642 of record NW_024543061.1, on the reverse strand, counting down.
ATATGCTGAGATGGCTCTGGGAAGGCCTCTTGTATCATGCAAAGAGAAATTGTTGGTGTTCTGAATATAAGTGCTTAAGCAACAGAGAAATGATGGGGCTTTGTGAAATAGGTACCATGAAAGAGGACATATTGGGGAAGATATTAGAAAGGCTTAAAGGACAGAAGAGAAGAAAAAAACCACACCTGGATGGAAAAATGTCCAGAAGGATCCTGAGCATTTCCTGCTAGAAATTGCTGTGAAGGCTTCAACTGCTCAGGGCAACAGAACTACAATCCCCTCCCTGTAGTGCACGGAGCCTGGAAGTCATGACTGTAGAAACTGCATCATTCTCAATTTACCCAAATCATAGACAACGTGCGGTCAATGACATCATCAAATAGGCCTCAAACCAGTGACGAGAGGTCAGGACAATGACCTGAACATGTCATCTCTTGGGAAGTGGAGAGTGGAAGGGAAGAAAAAACCTTTGCAGTCCCTAGTGCATGCTGGGTGCCTACCGCCCTGTGGGTGCGCTGCATCCAGGGAGAAGACAGTCAGGAGTAATGGCTGCTTCTTCCTCTATAGCTATAGCATATATACAGCCCACCCATCATCTGGTGCTGAAAGCAAACAGAGCATGGTTTTTGTCAGGACTGAGGGATACCTTCCACCCTTATTTTTATAAAACTATGCTCTTGATTTTGCCATCTTCATACAGCTCACCTCTGCTGTTTTTATCAAGATTTAAATCTTCTGATTTAGCCAGTGCTCTCCCTCTTTGCCCTCTATGGCTAATTCCTGTCAACTAGCCACTGGTTCCACCTCCTGACTTCAGGTTTTCATTTAGTTAACACAATCTCAGCTTTATACTGTGATCAAAATCCAGCAATGCACCCTTAGCATGTGGTCATCATTCTCACTTCTGCAGTGAGACAATACGAAATGCATGGGGTGGTCTGGAAAGGGAAACTGCTCCTGCCTCCTACATGTGGGCTTAGGAGGAGGTTTGGCCAGTATCCTCTGTGTGTTGCACAGTTCAACCTGCAATGCTGGAGCTATACTAGAGAGATGGTTGGTGTATCAGGAGAGGCAAACCATCACGAAGCAGATGTCAGTTCTGTGTTCAGAGAGGCCATGAAGTAAATCAACATGAGTCATAGGATGAGCAAAATCACTAAGAGATGACAGCTATTTCTGCAAAACTGCCAAAATTAGCCTTCACGTTTGTTTTTGTAATTATAATGATTACAGGTCTTCCCAGGGCTAAAGCCTGCAGCCAGAATGTTCACTAAGTGTTTGCATACTCCTCCAGAAACTGAAGTAGGGCACCTTTCCTTTAGAGTGAGAGAGAGAACTCTGTGGAGCCTGGCCACAGATGCCACTCTCAGCTCTGGCAAACTCACATGGGCTGCAGAAGAACCTGCCGTCCTGACCCTCCCCACAGCACGGTCACAGCTGAGACTGGCTTTCTCCCTAAGTGGCTTTGCCCTCCTTGGCACATGCACTGTGAGTAACAGTAAAAGTACAGAGGTTTGAATATTTCTCTCTAGAAAAATGGTTCAGTTTGGGAAAATATGAAAGCTATGCAAAGAGCAAAGGAAATGAATGAGATAGTCTGTCCCGTCGGCTTCTCTGAAGAGAGGAAGGGCCATGAGTTTCCTCTAGCAGAGGAATTGGAAGTGATTTTTATTTCAGTTAATAAATCATAGAGATTGTTTTCCCCAAGCTCTGCCCCTACCAGTTCCCGGTTCCTCTGGGTCCAGAGAGATCATCACATTCTCTCTGTGTGTGTTCAGTGTTTTGTTGTCAGCAGCCTGATCTCCATGATCCCTCGCTGACATTTCTTAACTTCTAATGTTTGAGCAGGTACCAGCACCACCAGTTCCTACCTTCTAAAGATGAACTGAGAGACACAAATATAACAAGAAAGCATGGATAGCTGCTTTGTAGCAATCAGAGAGTATTCTCTAAGATGTAAAATTTGGGTGGGACTCACTTCAAAATATCCCAAAATTACTTTTAATACCCAATACTCAAATGTCACTTATAATACTCATACTTGGGATATGAGAATCACAGATGCTAAGAGGATTTATAATTAAAATGTGAAAAAGAAATGTCACTTCTCTGATGATATGCTTGTAAAAGTACACTCAAATAATATGAATACTGACAGAGTCAACATGAACCTTTACATTAAAAAATACAGGCTTAAAGTTAATGCAATATAAACAACAGGAGATTCTAAATCACAGAAACACATATCCTACGGTGCAAATCCTCACTTGTGCAGTACACTGTCCCCTGGGCTGAGGGGCTGTCAGAGTTCAGTGTCTCCTCTGCAGATGCTGAAAACCTCCCTGAGCCCCACTGCTCCTCCTCCCACAGCCTGCCTGGGACCCGACCACCTTCTGAGTCTGCACTTGGATGCAGAGCGCTTACCCAGATGGATGTAGCAGGGGAGGATTCTGCCTGAGGAGATCCTGAACAGACTTAGATAGTGAGGGTTTGAATGCATCTCTGCAGTTTGTAATTTTAGTGTGTGTGTAAGGTGACAAGTTCCCGCTGGGGAGCACGGAAATGTGGCATCCCGGTGGAGCACCATGCCTGCCTATCACAGTACTTCCTCTGTGCTGGATAACAGGCATCTGGGGATTGAGCTCCTTTGCCACACTTTAAGGATGGATCAGAAAATGGGCACCAAATCAACAACCCTAAGTTTTCTCACTTTACTCCTTAGACTAAATTTGGACCAATTGCATCACCATGATGTGTTCTGGGATGTTACCCTATTGGGCCTCCTATAAGTTCCCTGTCATAGGAGGATTCTATCTCTAAATAAATGACAGGCAGCCTCCCCATGAGTCAATTTTCCCATGGAGTAGAAAGTTGGCACCAAATAGACAAACCTAACTTTGCTCATTTTACTCCTTAGACTTAATTCAGACCAATTTCATCCACTGCGTTGTCTTTCTGGGAAGTGGAGCTATGGTTGTCACATGACTTCCCATGGCTTCGAGGGTTTCCTTGCATCATGTAGACTGAGAACCTATTGCTATCTCAGTCCTCCCATGGAGTACCTGGTTTCCAAGTATTGTTGATTCTTTGTTCCCTGATTTCTGAAGTCTATTTCAGAATTCAAGATGTGAGTAAAGTTTGGAAATGAGTCCTCTGTCAGATGATGATTTGCTGAAGTCTCTTCCCATTCTATGGCTGCTGTTTTGCCCTATCAAGGTGTCCTTTGCATTCCAAAACTTTTCAAGTTCATGAGGTTCCATTTACAAACTGTCCATCTTAGTGCCTATGCTCTTGGTATTCTGATGAGGAAATTGTCTCCTGTGCCAATGAGTTTGAGATTAGTTCTATCATGTTCATTGAGCTGATTCCCAAAATGTATAAAGAACTCAAGAAACTAGACATCAACAAACCAAGTAACCACATTAACAAATGGGTACAGATCTAAACAGAGAATCTCAACAGAAGAATCTCAAATGGCCAAGAAACACTTAGGGAGATGTTCAACATCCTTAGCCGTCAGGAAAACACAAATCAAAATGACTCTAAGATTCCTTCTTATACCTGTCAGAATGGCCAAGATTAGAATCTCAAGCGACAGCTCATGCTAGAGAAGATGTGGAGCAGGGGAACCCTCCTCCACTGCTGGTGGGAGCGCAAAGTTGTACAGCCATTTTGGAAGTCAGGGGTCATTCCTCAGAAAACCGAGAATCAACCTACCACAAGACCCAGCTCTACTACCTTTGGGCATATATCCAAAGGATGCTCATTGTACAACAAGGACACTTGCTCAACTATATTCATAGCAGCTTTATGTCTTGTAGCCATTACTTGGAAACAACCTAGGTGTCCCTAGTTTACTTAGTTGTTAAAAACAAGAACACCAGTAAACTTGAAGGCAACTAGATGTAACTAGAAAAAAATCATCCTGAATGAGGCAGCCCAGATGAAAAAAGAAAAACTTGGTATGTACTCACTCATAAGTGAACATTAGCTGTAAAATAAAGAATAACTGTTCTTCAATTCACAGACCCAGAGAGACTAGGTAACAAGGAGAATTCATGGGGGGACATCCAGATCTCCCTGAGAATGGGAAATAGAAGAGATTTCCTGAGTGGACTGGTAGCAGGTGGGGAAGGGAACATGAGCAATCATGATGGGGGTATGGTGAGAGAGAGTGCTGATGGGGATTGCCGGGGGGCATTTTGGGGTTGGGCAGAATCCTGGTGCAGGGAATCTCCCAGGAGTCTATGGGAAAGACCCCAAGTTATACTATTGCTAGTGTATTACTAGCAATAGTGGATAAGTAGCCTAAACTGGCTGAAGCCTGTAACCACAATGGTTCCTAGCCCATTTGCCATCCAAGAGACATCATCCCACAGATGAAGGAGGCAGATGGAGAGACCCACAGGCAAATATTAGGTATTGCTCAGAAGTCGTGTGGAGGAGGAAAAAAAAGTGTAGGAGCCAGAGGTGTCAAGAACACCTAGGACAGGGTCATAGGATCAACTAAGCTGGCTCATAGGGGCTCACAGAGACTGAACCGATAACCAGGGAGCCTGCGTGAGACTGACCTAGTCATCCCGCATATATGTTACAGTTGTGTAGCTTGGTCCTCTCATGAGAATCCTAACTCCAGAATCAGGGGCTGTCTCTGAGTCATGCATTGATTTTGGGACTCCACTCCCCATACTGGGTCACCTTCCTATATTAATAAACACTGTGGGGGTAGGTGCTTAGTCTTACTGCACCTTGATATGCCATGCTTTGTTGATACTCATAGGAGCCCTGCCCTATCCTAGATGGAGACAGAAGAGGAGGGAATTGAGGGTATGAGAGGGGAATGGGAGAGACAGACTGGGAGGGAAGAATGGGGAGGAAGGCTAGCACTAGGATATAAAATAAATAAGCTGATAAAAGTAAAGATGAGAGTAAATTTTAAATGTGAATCTAAAAAGTGAAATGAAAAACAGAAAAGTAGAGGCACAGCTCAGCGCTGAGGTGCTCTGGTGTAGGAGATCCTTCTGTATTAATGTAGCTTTCATTGGTTAAATAAAGAAGCTGCCTTGGCATTTTGATAGGGCAGTACTTAGATAGGCGGGAAGACAGAACAGAATGCTGGGAGAAAGGAGGCAGAGACAGAGAGCCATCATTATGAAGCTGCCAAGTCAGACATGCTGAATCTTTCCTGGTAAGCCACAACCTCGTGGTTCTACACAGATTATTAAAATGGGTTGAATCAAGATGTGAGAGTTAGCTAAGAAGAGGCTAGAGCTAACGGGCCAGGCAGAAATTTAATTAATACAATTTCCATGTGGTTATTTCAGGGGATAAGCTAGCCAGGTGGCAGGACACATACCGCTGCTCCACATTACTGCAGAGTGGCGTTCCAACATGGTAACTAACTCCACGTAAAACCTAAGAGGGCTTCAAAAGGAATTCTAGACACACAGGGGAAAAAACAGAGTTTAACACAGCATTTTGCTATTTTCTAGGGTGTGCTGCAGAGAGATTTCCTTACTCAACAGCCGTACCCAAAAAAAGCCATACTATTTTAAAATGTGGCTTCCTGGGCCCTGCTGCTAGTGCAATCTCCGGCTACAGAGCATTTCTAGGCCCAGACGTTTGTGTGCCCACTCAGGGTTGGGAACAAAGTAGCTGAGACCATGCCCATGGCTCTGCTCTTCCTGCCTGAGTAGGCAGCATGATCAGGTCTACTAGAAAGTGGCAGTGTTGAAATACCAGTTTCTGGGCTGTACCACCATCTCGATCTCTGTCTGGCTCCTGCAGGAAACAGAGCTTTTCAATGGGGTTTGTGAGTAAAATGCTATGGCTTGCTTGATGGCAAACTGGACTCACTGTGTGCCTGAATAGGGAGCACTATTCATGGCTCAGAGGCACAAGTGACTCAGAGGCACAAGCAGCTCTGCCATGTTAGCTGTGCCGTGCACATGGCTCAGAGGCATGAGTGGAGAGGCTCTGTCATGTTGAACTGTGCTGATCTCAGGTAGAAACTATCATAATTATCATAATAACAGCACAGTTAAGGTTTAGACTGGGCAGGAAACAGTTGGTAAACCATATTACCTCTACATGGCGCAACTTAAGTTTTTAAGAAGTGCTTAGCATTTTAAGAAGTGCTCCTGGATAGTAAAGAATTACAGATTCACAATAGGACAGATTCAGACATAAAAGACCTCTAAATGGGTCATAGTGTTGGATGGCTGTATGGAGGCTTGGGAGAGAAAAAAAAGAATATAGAGAAGAAAGTTGATGCCTTAAAATAAAGTTAATGCCTTAAAAATAAAGGGTAAAGTCTTAAAGAGACACAGTACAGATAGTTATAGATTAGAAAAATAAGCCACATAAAAATGGAAAATTCACAGAGTTTGGATTCTGTATACTATTGTGTTTTCTTTAAATTTTTTGACTGGGAAGGAGCTAAATACAGAGAGACATTTCATTGTGTGGTCTGCTAAGCTGAACCAGCATATATGTTCTAAAGTTATCATGACTTACAAATTTGGGTCTAAGGATATGATGATTTGGAAAAGAAGTTCTTCTTTTGCTTTCACAGAAGATGAGACCCTGTGGATAGCTTCTAGACCAATATGGTATGATAGACCATGCCCTCCTGGAAGGTTGCTATGAACACCCTCAAAAACTTACTTTGCTCAACTGCTGACTGAGATGAACCTGGCACACAGGATACACCATGAAAGACTGATTAACAGTGCCCCCATACAACACAAAGCAGTTTGGAGAAAAATAACTACGACCATATTCCCAAATATTGTTTATAAATGTTCTTTTACAATTAAAGGGGGATATGAAATAGATATGGACAATTTGCATTGATACGAATCTTGGTTTACTGATACTTGTTATATATATCAAGCTGATCTTGATTAAGGTATTGTGATTGTATAGTTCATTTTAAAAATGTAATGTATAATTAGGAAATATAGGTTGATAATGGATAATCATTGATAATAATCAAGCTTGTAGTCATGTTAGATTTTCTAGATATATAGAGATATACTTCAGTTAGATAGGCATTCTTCATATCTTTCAAAGACTACAGAATATGGCATTTAATGTTTTAATAACTTAGGGCTTTTCATGACAATGAGACATGGCTGCTCCTAGCAGCACCAACCAACTTCAAGAGAAAGATGAGCACTGAAGAGGCTCCTTATGGAATTGGTTAGCCATTTGGGCAAGAAACTTCTCTTGCTGAACTGTTGCATAAATTGGACACAAAGAACCTGCAGAGAGAAGACTTCTGAACTTGCCTAAAGGTGAGATGATCCTTCGGGGTTCCTGATTCACAAAAGAGTCTGTGAGACATTCTGCAGGATACAAAAGAAAGTGACTGAACTGTCCTTGAAATTTCCTACTTCATGGAAAAGTCTTCTGGATACTATGGGCCTGTAGGCCGAAGATGGATGCCCCAATGGTACAGAAGAACTTTGGGTGACTGTCCAGGCAGGGAGATGTCTCTGTCATTTCTAGAGTTTGTAAGTTGCTTACTTCTTGTTTACTTAGGTAATATTATATCCATCTGGAATATTTGATGGAGTTGAAAAATATATAGTTATTATTATAGTTTCCTTAGTTATGATAGAAGATAAAATAGATATAAATATTGTAACTGTAATTCTTGCTTGATAACTGTTTTGTTATATGTAATTTTACTATGTTAAAGTAAAAGCCTTTCTTTTTTGTTTAAACAGAAAAGGAGAAATGGTGTAGGAGGTCCTTCTGTATTTCTGTTGTTTTCATTGGTTAAATAAAGAAGCTGCCTTGGCCTTTTGATAGCGCAGTACTTAGATAGGCAGGGAAGACAGAACAGAATGCTGGGAGAAAGGAGGCAGAGACAGAGAGCTGCCGCCATGAAGCTGCTGAATCTTTCCCGGTAAGCCACGACCTCATGGTACTACACAGATTATTAGAAATGGGTTGAATCAGGATGTGAGAGTTATCCAAGAAGAGGCTAGAGCTAATGGGCCAGGCAGCAATTTAATTAATACAATTTCTGTGTGGTTATTTCAGGGGATAAGCTAGCTGGGTAGCAGGATGTGGACCCGCCATTCCCCCTACAACAGTGCTCATAGGCAGATGGAGCCTAGCTGAGGTTGAGACCATGCCTGAGCTGGACTCCAGTACCTGAGGAGCAGGAACGGCCAGCCTCATCCACATGGATAATGACAAGAAGAGGCTGAGCTTCGTCTGAGTGGAGCAATATGCACTGTGTGTCCATCTCCTGTGCAGACGTGGTGCCCACTCCTGCACTGTGGACTCAAGAGAGGGAGGCAGGAGCATAATTAGTTCAAGAGCAGCCAGAGACACAGCGACCTTGTCAAGAAAAGCAGCCATTTTAGGGAGACCTTCAAATAGTCAGGTATTAGAATGAGTTAATGATTGAGAGCAAATGTATTTAGTGCTGTTTCCATTCCGCGTCACCAGAAGGATCAACTGACCTTTTCTTTTACCTACATTAGACAAGCTGCTTACACAACTTGTCTAACTGCTTCACCCCAGCTTTGCACACTTTTCTTTCATCTCACCCAGCACTGCATCCTGTCTCCTGGACAATAAAGGATGGTGCAGGTTCCTCCCCGCTGCTGTGCACTGTTTCCTTGTGGGCTCATTCCTGTTCTGTCTCACAGCCTCTGGTTCCTTCATCTCAGTTTCCATCTTTGTTGAAAGCACTTTAACTGGTTTATAGGATGACACAATCTCAGCTTCAAGTTGTAGTCTTGTACACAATGCAGTTTTACTGAAGGAGACAATGCCTCTCCTAAAAACTCTAATTTACATCATTCCTTTTTCTTTTTTATGTAGAATTTTTAATATAATCTCTTCTCATTTTACATAGGCATCTATGTTTCATGGTATGGTCTGTAGAGGTCAGAGTTTAACCTGTTTTGCTGGTCCAGACTTTCCATTTGGTTGAAGGCTGAGACTCTTGTCATCTCAATGGTGTAAGCCAGCCTAGCTACAGTGGTGCGTCTGGGAATTCCATTCCCTTCTATCAGAGCCTGGTTTTCATCAGGGTACGAATTAGCACTGAGCAGCTGATGGTGCTACAGTCTCAGCACATTCCATCAGGGCCTCAGCGAGGATCCATGATTGGGTCCTCTAGTGTGACTACTAGAGGGGGAACAAGTGGCCCAGGCCCCGATTGATTCAATGAGTCCATAGCCCTAGCACACTCCCTGAGCATCCCGGCTCCGGGTTCAAAGCCAGGGAAAGAAACACAACCTGAAAATGGGGCTAGAGTCTGGGGAAAATCACTTATTGGCCCCAGTTGAGATTCCATACCTGGCTGTCCCTAAAATCTTCCTACAGGATCTTCTGTGTTGACCAGTTCAGAGTCCTGCTTCTTCCAATCTGTGACCCCCACATCTAGGCATGGAGGGGTTCAGAAATCAGAGCTCAAAGGCCTTTATAGGCAACCCAGACTTCATGAGCATCTGACTGTGACCAGCAGATTAACACCTGCCCATATGAAGCAATGTATGACATTCAGTCCCAAGCTCTATCTGTAACAGAAAACAGTACCTTTGAGAAGTGAAATTGGCTACAGCCAACACCAGCACTGGCCTGAGGAATGAGCATGGTGGGTATGATGTGCCTAAGCTGCCTGTGCTGCCTGTACTAGCTCACCAGACTCAGTCTGATATCTCTAATGCCAGCTCCTCCATTGGCTGATTGTCTCTGGATGGTGCTCCTACACCAAACTTAAATGAGGGTTCCCAAGTTTCTGAGCACCCCTAAACCATTCCCTTTGAGCACCAACTCTGAATGGAAAGCAAGTAGCTATGTGCAAGGTGGAGGTCCCACTGCTAACTTTGCTGCACTGCCCCTTCACCACAGCTCTCCAGGGATTAGAATTTTACATTTGCCACACTAGCACAGCAATTGTGGTTCTTCTGAGTGAGGGATGCGGGATTAACATGCAACACAACTTCAGGTCTACAGACAAGCCCTTTATTCCACTTTCTCACAAGTGTATATAGCCCTCAGTAGGGGAGGCCAAACCAACAAAAGCAGGAAGCTCATCACCGTAACTCAATGGCTTAGGGGTAAACATCCTTAGGAACATTGCGGAAAACAACAGAATGTTCCTGTTTTTGTTTCTGTTTTCAACCAACCTCAAGAGTGCAAAACAGATCAAGTGGGAGTGCAAAGGCCTGTCCTCTAGGAACCCAACAATAAAAAGGGGGAGTTGTTGTGATCCAGTTGCCCACACTCCCCCTAACTGACACTGGAACTTCCTTGTGGTCTTTAATTGACAAGGATGTTTGTATTCTTTCTGGCTTGTGGTCTCTACAAAAGGAGTAGAGGTATAAAAGATTGCTGGTCAAAATAAAGGTTGCTGTTCTTCCACCTGAAAAGAAGTCTCCATGTGTCAATCCCGGCACCCCCTGCCAGTCTCAGCATCCAGGTTGTGCTGGTTGTAGCCATTCTGACAGTACTTTTCCTTCACCAGCCTCTCAAGTAGAACCCCAGGTGTGGGACATCCAAACCCTCCTGCAATCATCAAACTATAAAGTCTGAACAAATGTATAACTAAGGCCCAATGCCCCTTCTCTCTTCAAGCTTCAGGGGACTTAAGCATATCCCAGACAGAAAACTGTTAATCTGTTAACCCAATGACTTACATTCCCTACTACAAAAGATGAATTTTTTAGGAACTTTCAGTTTCTTATGCTCTTCTAATCCTTCTTTCTCTTTTTCTGCACATTACCTATGTAAAGATGCCGTTGGCCCTCACACTGACCTCTTCTGATCTCTGTCAGCAAGCCATTCTGTAAACTTCAACAAGCCCTCCCCCAGGTTTCAGCCCTACGACTTCCAGAGTTAATTCGCTCCTTCTTTCTCTATATTACTGAAAAGGAGACAACACTACTTCAGGCCACTTTTATATGGCACACAGATGGCGGCTCTCCCCATATGAAAAAGTACTTTAGCAGGATATGCTATTGTTTCAGAAACAATAGTGGTTGTAGTGCAGGCCCTTCTAACCCAACTACAAATCAGCAAGTTGCATTGGTAGCTCGATTCCATGCCTGTCAACTAGCAGAGGTGAAATCCCTAAAATTATAGAGACTACCAGTCTGCCACTCATCCCAGAAGAATGAGGCTTCACATGCCCATCAAGACTCAAGCCCTGCTCTACTATGTCAGGCCCTACCTCTTCCCCTTCTCCCTACTCACCCCCATCACTAGCAGACTCTATGTATGGGAATTTGAGATTCAGGAAATGATGGAGGAGGGTCATCTGTCTATGTGTTACTCACATTGGTTAATTAATAAAGAAAACTGCTTGGCCTGATAGGTCAGAACATAGGTAGGTGGGGAAGACAGAACAGAATGCTGGGAGGAAGAAGGCAGTGAGGCAGGCGCCATAGCTCTCCTCTCCGAGATGGACATAGGTTAGAATCTTCCCAGTAAGCCGCCACCTCGTGGTGATATACAGATTACTAGATATGGGTTAAAGCAAGATATGAGAGTTAGCCAAGAAGAGGCTAGATATAATGGGCCAGACAGTGTTTAAATGAATACGGTTTGTGTGTTGTTATTTCGGGTGTAAAGCTAGCCATGTGGGAGCCAGGCAGGATGAAAAGCTGGCCTGCTCACCTCATCACTACAAATGGCTCCCAGACATGGATAACTGAATCCACAGAAAGCCTGAGAAAGCTTGGGAAAGAACAGAGTAAAGCATGTTTTCTTGGTAGCAGCAATTTCTCGGGTCTGCTCTGCTTGCTAGAGGCAAGCAAGCGCTCTCATCTAAGAGAGGCTTCCTGATTCAGTTTTAGCTGCAAAACCCTGCAGCTCTTTTAAGAGGTCCTGCCACAAAACACTTAAACGGTGTTGATGAAAAGCTGAACGCATGGTTTTTGGTTTTCAGCTGTAGCAGGAAAAAAGCTGCACCATTTTAAAATGCTGGCTTTCTGGGCCGTCTTGCAAGGGCAAACTCTAACTCTTTCAGGCAGGCAGTCCAACTGAGTGTGGTCTGTGATCAGAATACTGCAGCTTGCTTGCTGGCAGGGACCTTGAAACACCACAGAGTTGTGGCAATAAACATGGCTACAGCCGGTACCTCAACCATGAGGCTGAAATCTCAGAAAGCTAAGAAATGGGCTGAATCTAGCTGTCAAAGCCACAGCTTTAATTCTACCCATAGTACTTGGGAAATTAAAGACTCGTGTGGTCAGAAAAACAGAGATATACAGTAAAGAGAGATTCAAAGACAAAGAAAACCTCTAGATGGTTTTCAGTGTGTTAAAAATATATGCAGGCTAAAGGTTAAAGTTCTTAAAAATAAAAAAGAAAAAAAGGATTAGTTGGGTGTGGTGGTACACACCTTTAATCCCAACACTGGGGAGGTAGAGGTAGATTGACCTCTTGACTTCAAGTGGTACAGGTAGATTGACCTCTGTGACATCAAGTTGTGGTAGCCTGCACCTTTAATCCCAGAACTGGGGAGGCAGAGACAGACAGATCTCTGTGAGTTCAAGGACAGCCTTGTCTACAGAGTTATGCCAGGACAAAGATATACAGAGAACCTGTTTCAAAAAATAAAAGTAAATATAAACAAAATAGAGGTTAAAATAAAGCCACACAATGATGGAAAATACACAGAGAATCTTGATACTGTATGTTATTATGCTCTCTTTGAATTGTTTGAATGCTTAGGAAGTAGCAACAGCTGCTAAAAGATATTTGTTTATAAATGCTGCTGAACTAATCCAAGATAGATATTTTGAAAATACCTTGACTTCAAAATTTGGATCTAAGGTTACGATGCTTTGGAAAAGTTCTTTTGTTTTCACAGAGGATGTGACCCTGTGGATTGCTTCTATCCCAATATGGTATGACAGACCACGCCCTCCTGAAAGGTTGCTGTGAACACCCTCAAAAAATTACTTTACTCAACTGCCAACTGAAATGAACCTGGCACACAGGTTACACTGTGAAAGATCTGATTAACAGCGCCCCCATTCAGCACGAAGCAGTTTGGAAAGAAATAACTGCACCCATATTCCCAAATATTGTTTATAAAAGTTCTTTTACTTTTAAAGGGGGATATGACATAGATATGAATAATTTACATTGCTATAAATTTTACTTTATTGATATAAATTTAAGGTCAATTTTGTTATATGTATATGCATATTTCTCATCTTGATTAAGGTATTGTGATTGTGTAGTTCATTTAAAAATGTAATGTATAATTACGAAACATAGATTGTTAATGGATAATCATCAATAATAGGCTTGTAGTCATGTTACATTTTCTGGATATATATATAGAGAGAGAAATTTCAGTTAGAAAGGCATTTTTTTAAATCTTTCAAAGACTACAGAATATGGCATTTTAAATGTTTTAATAACTTAGGGCTTTTCATGACAATGAGACACAGCTGCGCCTAGCAGCACCAATCTACTTCAGGAGGAAGATGGGCATCGAAGAGGCTCCTTATAGAGTTGGTTAGCCATTTGGGTAAGAAACTGCTCTTGCCTGGACTGATGCATGAACTGGACACAAAGAACCCACAGAAAGAGGACTGCTGAACTTGCCTAATGGTGAGATGGTCTTTTGTGGTTCCTGTCTCATGAAAGTGTCTGTGAGACATTCTGCAGGACACAGAAAAACGTGACTGAACTGTCTTTGAATTTTTCTGCTTCATGGAAATGTCTGCTGGATACTATGGGCCTGTAGGCTAAAGATGGATGCCCAACGGTACAAAAGAACTTTTGGTGACTGTCCAGGCAGCGAGATGTCTCTGTCATTTCTAGAGTTTGAAAGTTTCTAGCTTCTTGTTTACTTAGGTAATATTATATCCTTCTGGAGTCTTTGATGGAGTTGAATAATAAATAGATGGTTATTGTTTTCCTTAGTTATGCTAAAAGATAAAATAGATATAAATATTGTAATTGTAATTCATTTTAAAAAATTTTTTTAGTTGTTGGAAAAAAATTTCTGCCTCCTCCCTGTTTCCCATTTCCCTCCCCCTCCTCCCATACATTGCCCCTTCCCTCCACTCCCCCCCTCCCCACAACATTCCTCCTCCCTCTCGAAACTGAAGAGCAGTCCAGATTCCCTGCCCTGCTGGAAGTCCAAGGTCCTCCCACTTCTATCCAGGTCCAGGAAGGTGAGCATCCAAACAGGATAGGCTTCCACAAAGTCAGTTCATGTATTAGGATCAAAACCTAGTGCCATTGTCCTTGGCTTCTCATCAGCCTTCATTGTCCGCCATATTCAGAGAGTCTGGTTTCATCCCATGCTTATTCAGTCCCAGTCCAGCTGGTCTTGGTGAGCTCCCAATTGATCAGTTCCACTGTCACAGTGGGTGGGTGCACGCCTCGTGGTACTGACTTCCTTGCTCATGTTCTCCCTCCTTCTGCTCTTCATTTGGATCTTAAGAGCTCAGTCCAGTGCTCCAATTTGGGTCTCTGTCTCTATCTTGATCCATCGCCAGATGAAGGTTCTAAGATGATATGCAAGATATTCATCAGTATGGCTATAGGATAGGATCATTTTCAGGTTCCCTCTCCTCAGTTGCCCAAGGTACTATCTGGGGACATCTCCCTGGATACCTGTGAGCCCCTCTAGAGTCAAGTCTCTTGCCAACCCTAAGATGGCTCCCTTAATTAGGATATATATTTCTCTGCTCCCGTATCTCCCCTTCCTTTACCCCAACCATCCCATTCCTCCAAGCTCCCCCTATCCTCCCCTTCTCACGTTTCTCACCCAATTTCCCCTTAGCCCCATGCCACCTCACCCCCAAGTTCCCAGTTTTTGCCTGGCAATCTTGTCTACTTCCCATATCCAGGCGGATGACTATCTGTTTTTCTTTGGGTTCACCTTATTATTTAGCTTCTCTAGGATCACAAATTATAGGCTCAATGTCCTTTATTTATGGCTAGAAACCAATTATGAGTGAGTACATCACATGTTCATCTTTTTGGGTCTGGGTTACCTCACTTAGTATAGTGTTTTCTATTTCCATTCATTTGCATGCAAAATTCAAGAAGTCATTGTTTTTTACTGCTGAGTAGTACTCTAATATGTATATATTCCACACTTTCTTCATCCATTCTTCCATTGAAGGGCATCTAGGATGTTTCCAGGTTCTGGCTATTACAAATAATGCTGCTATGAACATAGTTGAACAAATGCTTTTGTCATATGATAGGACATCTCTTGGGTATATTCCCAAGAGTGATATTACTGGATCTTGGAGTAGGTTGATCCCGAATTTCCTGAGAAATCAGTCCTGAGAAATCGCCACACTGATTTTCAAAGTGGTTGCACAAGTTTGCATTCCCACCAGCAATGGATGAGTATACCACTTACTCCAGCAAAGGCTATCATTGGTGTTTTTGATTTTAGCCATTCTGACAGGTATAAGATGGTATCTCAAAGTTGTTTTGATTTGCATTTCCCTGATTGCTAAGGAGGTTGGTCATGACCTTAAGTGTCTTTTGGCCATTTGAATTTCTTCTGTTGAGAATTCTCTGTTCAGTTCAGTGCCCCATTTTTTAATTGGGTTAATTAGCCTTTTAAGGTCTAGTTTCTTGAGTTCTCTATATATTTTGGAGATCAGACCTTTGTCTGTTGCGGGGTTGGTGAAGATCTTCTCCCAGTCAGTGGGTTGCCTTTTTGTCTTAGTGACAGTGTCCTTTGCTTTACAGAAGCTTCTCAGTTTCAGGAGGTCCCATTTATTCAATGTTGCCCTTAATGTCTGTGCTGCTGGGGATATACATAGGAAGTGATCTCCTGTGCCCATATGTTGTAGAGCACTTCCCACTTTCTCTTCTATCAGGTTCAGTGTGTTCAGATTGATATTGAGGTCTTTAATCCATTTGGACTTGAGTTTTGTGCATGGCGATAGATATGGATCTATTTTCATTCTTCTACAGGTTGACAACCATTTCTGCCAGCACCATTTGTTGACGATGCTTTCTTTCTTCCATTGAATACTTTTAGCTCCTTTATAAAAAATCAGGTGTTCATAGGATTGTGGGTTAAAATCCGGGTCTTCTACTCATTTCCATTGATCTTGCTTGATAACTGTTTTGTTATATGTAATTTTACTATGTTAAATTTAAAGCCTTTCTTTTTTGTTTAAACAGAAAAAGGGGAAATGATGGAGGAGGGTCATCTGTCTATGTGTTACTCACATTGGTTAATCAATAAAGAAAACTGCTTGGTGATAAACAGCAAGTGCACGCTTTTCTATCAACCGACAGCTCCTTACACAAGGTGCACGCGAAGTGTGTGCTCGGAACCTTCCCAACGCCACCCCAACTCTCAGCCATGCCTCCACCACTCAGCACCCAGACAGATGTTCAGTTTACAAACAACGGTTGGGTTCCAACCACTTCAGGACTTTAATTTTTTTTTTATTGAAAAAAAGGAAAAAAAGTTTCGCCTCCTCCCAGCCTCCCATTTCCCTCCCACCCTTCTCCCCTCCCCCGAATCCTCTCCCCCTCCCTCTCCAGTCCAAAGAGCAGTCAGGGTTCCCTGCCCTGTGGAAAGTCCAAGGTCCTCCCCGCTCTGTCCATATCTAGGAAGGTGAACATCCAAACTGGCTAGGCTCCCACAAAGCCAGAACTTTAAGTAGGATCAAAACCCCGTGCCATCGTCCTTGGCTTCTCATCAGCCCTCACTGTTCGCCATGTTCAGAGATTCCGGTTTTATCCCATGCTTTTTCAGTCACAGTCCTGCTGGCCTTGGTGAGCTCCCAATAGATCAGCCCCACTGTCTCGGTGGGTGGGTGCACCGCTCGTGGTCCTGACTTCCTTGCTCATGTTCTCCGTCCTTCTGCTCCTCACTGGGACCTTGGAAGCTCAGTCCAGTGCTCCAGTGTGGGTCTCTGTCTCTATCTCCATCCATCACCAGATGAAGGTTCTATGGTGATATGCAAGATATTCATCAGTATTGCTATAGGATAGGGTCATTTCAGGTTCTCTATCCTCAGCTGCCCAGGAAACTAACTGGGGACATCGCCTTGGGCTCCTGGGAGCCACTCTAGGTTCAAGTCTCTTGCCAACCCTAAGGTGGCTCCCTTAACTAAAAACTGTGCTTCCGTGTTCCCCTATCCAACCTTCCTTTATCCCAATCATCCTTTCCCCCACAGTTCCCCCTATCCTCCCCTTCTCCCTTTTCTCTCCCCTTCTCCCCTTACCCCCATCCCACCCCACCCCCAAGATCCCTATTTTTTCCCCGGCAATTTTGTCTACCTCCCATAGCCAAGAGGATAACTATATGTTTTTCCTTGGGTTCATCTTCTTACTTAGCTTCTTTAGGTTCACCAATTGTAGACTCTGTGACCCTTATTTATGGCTAGAAACCAATTATGAGTGAGTACATCACATGTTCATCTTTTTTGGGTCTGGTTTACCTCACTCAGTATAGTGTTTTCTATTTCCATCCATTTGCATGCAAAATTCGAGAAGTCATTGTTTTTTACCGCAGCATAGTACTCTAATGTGTATATATTCCATACTTTCTTCATCCATTCTTCCATTGAAGGGCATCTAGGTTGTTTCCAGGTTCTGGCTATTACAAATAATGCTGCTATGAACATAGTTGAACAAATGCTCTTGTCATATGATAGGGCATCTCTTGGGTATATTCCCAAGAGTGGTATTGCTGAGTCCAGGGGTAGGTTGTTCCCGAATTTCCTGAGAAACTGAAACACTGATTTCCAAAGTGGTTGCACAAGATTGCATTCCCACCAGCAATGGATGAGGGTACCCCTTCCTCCACAGCCTCTTCAGCAAAGGCTATCATTGGTGTTTTTGATTTTAGCCATTCTGACAGGTGTAAGATGATATCTCAAAGTTGTTTTGATTTGCATTTCCCTGATTGCTAAGGAGGTTGATCATGACCTTAAGTGTCTTTTGGCCATTTGAATTTCTTCTGTTGAGAATTCTCTGTTCAGTTCAGTGCCCCATTTTTTAATTGGGTTAATTAGCCTTTTAAGGTCTAGTTTCTTGAGTTCTCTATATATTTTGGAGATCAGACCTTTGTCTGTTGCGGGGTTGGTGAAGATCTTCTCCCAGTCAGTGGGTTGCCTTTTTGTCTTAGTAACAGTGTCCTTTGCTTTACAGAAGCTTCTCAGTTTCAGGAGGTCCCATTTATTCAATGTTGCCCTTAATGTCTGTGCTGCAGGGGTTATACATAGGAAGCAGTCTCCTGTTCCCATCTGTTGTCGGGTACTTCCCACTTTCTCTTCTATCAAGTTCAGTGTGTTCGGACTGATGTTGAGGTCTTTATTCCATTTGGACTTGAGTTTTGTGCATGGTGATAGATATGGGTCTATTTTCATTCTTCTATAGGTTGACATCCAGTTGTGCCAGCACCATTTGCTGAAGAGGCTTTCTTTCTTCCATTGTATCCTTTTAGCTCCTTTATCAAAAATGAGGTGATCATAGGTTTGTGGGTTAAAATTCGGGTCTTCTATATGATTCCATTGGTCGACTTCTCTGTTTTTATGCCAGTACCACACTGTTTTCATCCCCGAGCCATGAATGGGTGGGTGACAGCTTGGAAAGAATGCGTGTCACGCCTGGCGAAACTGGCAGAGTCCACGTTGCTGTGAGTAGTGGAACTGTTCAGAGCGCATTCCCCTCCTGAATGAGCCATCTTCGGATGAGAATCCAAACTTTTCCGAGCTTAGAGAAAATAAAGTAAATAGGCAAAGAAGGACGCTTCTAAAGGGTATTTGTAGACCACCAAGGAATATGGAATACTGCAAAGGGCTTCCTGCTCTTCGTCTCTCTCCTTTTTTGTGCATAGTTGTTTTCCTTTTACTCAATGTAAAAGAATGTTCTAAGCGGGGAATGCAAGTAAGCAAGGCTTGTGCTCCTGTGTGTCCTGGGACAGGAGATGCCTCTGCACCTCTCTGCTTCCGTTTGCATCCGGTGCTGGTGACCTAGCTGATATCCCCTGCCTTCTTTTTCACAGTGTCCACCCTGGCAAGACTTTCTAAATCTAGTCTGTGAAGCCAGGTAGGATACCTATATCCCCAGAAAAATGACTGAAGAACCTGTAAAAAGAGAACCTGGGATCCCCAAAGTCGCCTGCGCCCGTGAATATGGAGAAAAACCCTAAGAGTGAAGTTGTGATCACCACAGTCCCCTTGGTCACTGAGGTTCAGCTGATGGCCGCCACAGGGGGCGCGGAACTCTCCTGCTACCGCTGCATCATCCCCTTTGCTGTAGTGGTCTTCATCGCGGGGATCGTCGTCACCGCCGTGGCTTACAGCTTCAATTCTCACGGTTCCATCATCTCCATCTTCGGCCTGGTCCTTCTATCCTCCGGACTTATTAGTCTCTAGTGCCTTGTGCTGGAAGGTGAGACAAAGGAATAAGAAAGTCAAGAGACGGGAGAGTCAGACGGCTCTTGTGGTAAATCAGAGAAGCTTGTTCGTGTAAGACAGAGAGCAAAATGGAAATTTCACTCTAAAGTTCAGTTCCAACTGTTGAGTTTGTTCATACGGAATTAGCCCAGGAGGGAATGGGTTCAGTTTTGGAATGGACTACCAAAATCAAAATGAGGCAAAGAGAGGACTAAAAAGGAGGTATCAAGACGGTTCCCTTTGTAGGGAATAATATCTTTAATGACAAACTTAATCCTAAGGGCTATTGCTAAGACAAAAGAACCAGCTTTCTTTTTACCTTAAGCGTTTTGGGAGTATGGGATATGTGCACATTTGATTCGCTTTAGAGAGTACCCAAGGGATGATGGACAAATAACAAAAACCCTGGTGAACCAGTTCCACAAAAGAAATAGCCCACACTCTGGAAAGAGGGATTATAAAAATGTTTTACTACAGGCCTACATTGACTTGACATTCCCATGTCCCTAAAAAATTCTGTTATATATCTCTTTTCCAATAAGTTGGTTCTCTTTTAAAAAGATTTTCATTTTGAATAAACCATCACTAGTGGTACTTTATCTTGAAAAACAGACTAATATTTTTTATATTTTAACAATGGACAATTTTAGATGATTGTAATGATACAGAAGAAACCAGAAAGGTAGGAGATAACACGAATGGCATGGGGGGAGGTAAATTAATACCAAAATAATCCAATATAGCACCTTTGATGGTTTTTATACAAAAGTTTAATGTGCATTTCACTCAAAATAATACTTATGGCTGCTGAAACTTCAAAAAAAAAAGGAAACTGCTTGGCCTGATAGGTCAGAACATGGGTAGGTGGGGAAGACAGAACAGAATGCTGGGAGGAAGAAGGCAGTGAGGCAGGCGCCATAGCTCTCCTCTCCGAGATGGACATAGGTTAGAATCTTCCCAGTAAGCCACCTTCTCGTGGTGATACACAGATTACTAGATATGGGTTAAAGCAAGATATGAGAGTTAGCCAAGAAGAGGCTAGATATAATGGGCCAGGCAGTGTTTAAATGACTACAGTTTGTGTGTTGTTATTTCGGGTGTAATGCTAACTATGCAGCAGCCGGGTGGGATGAAAAGCAGGCCTGCTTGCCTCATCACTAGAAGGAAATACATACTCAGTAGTTCAACCAGGCCACTCACATGGTAGGGTCTGGGGACTGCTGGGAGACATCATGCCCACTCTGGAAAACACTCTGTCTTTAAGAAGAATGGGATCTTTTTCATCCTAACTAGGAACCCATGGTGCCCCAGATGGAAAATGGGTGTCAGTGGTAAGCTTTCCTACAGCATTTCTCACGGTCGCCCATCCACCAAACATGCTCAAAAACTGAGAATGCCCATCCCACTCTCTAGACCCTGTGGTGTAGACACAGTAGAAGTAATCCAAAGCTCCTCAAAGGTTCTTACAGCAGTGAAAAACAAGATCCACCAACTCCAAATGATCTTCAAAACCAGAAACAGCTTGATACCTCTAGCCAGTGGATCACTAAGGGTCAGATACGAAATTGGATTCTACCTTTCTTAACCCCTCTCTTCCTAATTTTTCTTAGTCTTACGAATTGCATCCTGTCTCATAAACATCTTGCCTAGATGTCTTCAACAACAGATCCAAAAGATTTCTAACCAGACTTTTGACCAGTTACTCTTACAGGGTTAAGAGCCCCTAGCTATGGAGCCAGAGATTTGCAGCATCTGGTTATGTCCTGAGGATAAAGATCAGCCAGCAGGAGCAGCCTACTTAAGTAGCCTGGGCAAAAAGAAGAAAAAAGAGGAAGGTACCTGTTTAATTTGTGCCTTTGAGACTCAGTGGAGGGTGGTCGTAGTAGGTGTTTGGGTTCCCACACAACACAGCAAAAGCTATGCCTGAATTCCACAACTAATCACTACCAGGAGGCCGACTCAGGTGCAAAAACAAAGAGTTCATGAGTTAACTTGGCTCCCTCTGCCTGTCCCAAAGTAGCAGCAGCAGCAGCAGCAGCAGCTATAGCAGTAGCAGCAACAGCCACAGTGAAGCCAACAGCAGCAACTGGAACACCATAGAGAGAGACCCAGAGCAGGGAAAAAACGGGGCTTTATTGTGATTGGCTGCCCCCTAGTGGCACGAGGGAGAATTCTAGAATTCCAGGCTTGGGATTGGCTGCCCTCTGATGAGGTAAAGGGGCTTTCCAGGCCTGAGGGGAATTTCCAACTGCCTTTGACTACCTGAGGCTCTGATTGGTCCATTTTCCCTGTTTAGGGACTGGCTGATTTCAAGTTAGGGGGAGAAATGGCTTCTTTTCTGTGGCCAAACTGTGTTTCTTCTTCAGGTTCTTTTTAGCTTTTTAACTGTAATCATGGGGCCAAGGCAAATATTTTTAGTATGCTCTTAATCTAGGAACTTGGTGTGTTGTTTTGGTACTAGTTTCAGGGTTCTGGGGTTTTTCTCTGACTCTAGGTTCAGGGACAAAGTGTTTCGTCCCCTGGTTCTAGTCCCGTTTTCAGGTTGTGTTTCTTTCCATGACTCTGAACCCAGAACCAGGCTGCTCGGGTTGTGTTAGGGCTACCGACTAAGTGAATCTGTGGGGGCCTGGGCCTCTCTCCGGAGAAGGCACTGAGAGTTGTATATCTTAATCCTCAGGAAGCAAGAAGAGACTGAAAGACTAGACCTGGCTTGAGCATCTGAGACCTCAAAGCCTGCCCCCAGCGACATACTTCCTCCAACAATACCACACCTCCTAAACAGGGTTGTTCACTATGGGCCTCTGGGAACCCTTTTTATTCAAACCACCACATTCCGTTCCCTGGCCTCCATAGGCTTAAAGTCATATCATAATACAAAGTGCATTCAGTCTAACTTCAGTAATTCCCATAGTCTAGAAAAGTCTCAGACTTGTTTAAAAGTCCAAAGTCCAAAATCTCTTCTGAGATGTATGAAATCTTTCAACTCTAATCCCCTGTAAAATCAAAATCAAAAAGCTTTCATCACATGCTTCCAACATATAATGGCACAGGATATACATTACCATTCCAAAACATTGAAGAAAGCATAGTGAGGAAACACTGGACCAAAGCAAGACCAAAAACCCTCTGGGCAAACTCCAAACTCTGCATCTCCAAGCAAGTCAAAAGTCAAAGTGCTCTCAGACCTCCAACTCCTTTCAGCTTTGTTGACTACAACACACTTCCTTTCCTCGAGCTGGTTCCACTCCCTGTTAGCAGCTTCCCTATCAGGTATCCCATGACTTTGGCATCTCCAATATTTTGAGTCTCCAAGTCAATTTAGCTTTCATCTTTGCAACTTCACACAATGGCCTCTCTAGGCCTCCATTCATGGACACCCCTGACATATACCTGGCCTCACAATTTCCTTAGTTGTAGAGGGAGATTCCATAACCCCTTTCTTGTGTCTTTGACTCTGAAGCCAGAACCATGTGAATGAGGCTGCCAAGTTCTGTTGCTTGCTGGAGCTGGAATATGGCCCCTTTGTTCAATCACATCTTCACCATCTTTCTGGTTTTGATGGTTTCCTTCGCTGCCTAAACTTGGCTGTCCTGAAATGTGATCTCATTTAAGCTTTCTTGAACCTCCAAAATGACATGATATTTTGTCACTCTGAATTTAAATACTGTGTGTTCCACCCTCTCTCGGTCAATCTACATAAGATTTGTTTTTCTCTCATGGAGTTATCTTACTTTGTGTAGCAACTTCATGGTTTGTCTATGTTCCAATATGGCAGAAAAATCAAAGGAAGAGACACCCAAGCTGAAGTTTGGTTATAATTATGTGTGTAATTTCTTTTCTTGTGAAACAATGACTATTTATGACAAGAAATGTTAAATAGATATAGCAGAGGAAGTTGAAATATTGAGACCTAATAGAAGTTCTCTACAGAGATAAATTTCTTTTTTTTATTTTTTAAATTTATTTATTTATTAAAGATTTCTGTCTCTTCCCAGCCACCGCCTCCCATTTCCCTCCCCCTCCCCCAATTAAGTCCCCCCCCCTCAGCCCGAAAAGCAGTCAGGGTTCCCTGTCCTGTGGGAAGTCCAAGGAACCCCCCACATCCATCCAGGTCTAGTAAGTTGAGCATTCAAACTGCCTAGGCTCCCACAAAGCCAGTACGTGCAGTAGGATCAGAAACCCATTGCCATTGTTCTTGAGTTCTCAGTAGTCCTCATTGTCCGCTATGTTCAGAAAGTGCCACAGTCATTCAGTCCCAAAGACATACAGAGTCTTATATTAATTATCAATTGTTTTGTCTGTTAGATCAGGCTTATTATTCTCTAGCTCTTACAACTTAAATTGAACCATAATTCTTATCTATCTTTAGTCATTTGGCTTGGTACTTTCTCTCACTCAGGCATTCTCGTCTTGTTTCTTCTACATCTGGCTGGTGAATGTATCTCTGTTCCTCTTCCCAGAATTCTCTAGTCTGGTATCCCTGCCTATACTTCCTGCCTGGCTACTGACCAATCAACATTTTATTAAACAAATACAAGTGATGGATCCATACAGTGTGCAAAAGCATTATCCAACAACAGTGGTCACATACTTAAAAGTAGAATGGGATATCCCTGGTCATGATATGTAAGAGCCTTCTCACAGGACTCACTTAAAGACTCATTGGTATGTATATATAAATTCATATATAGAGAAAGATAGATACAAAGCAATGTTATATATCATGTATCTTACATGTATAATATAAGATATACATCTTACCACATCTCCAAGGGCATGTGGTTTAATTTCCTGTTACATATTTGCCACCACATAGCATAAAGTAAATAATTATAATAGAAAATACACAACTTTATATTTTCATGTACACCAAAGCACATAGGTAGTATGCAATCATTGACAGCTCTAATGCCATCACATTGGCTCTTTATAAAATAACTGCAAACATTGAATATTTAGACATTTATCAGCCTCTCATACAAGGACATGAAAAATGATCTATATGTTTTTAAGTGCTCATAAATACCAAAGGACAGACAGTGGCATAGTTATGGACGACAAAGAGATGGATACAGTAAAATGTTGGATCATCCAGGAACATAGCTCTTGATGAGGAGACAATGCTGTCCAGAATGAACACCAGCACAAAGACACTCAGGAGCAGCAGGACGGTCCAGGTGGCCCTTGGCTCTGGAGATGCTTTTGGAGAAAAGTTTGTGATATGAAGATGCTGGACCTGCTTCTTGTGCCTGCACAAGAGAGTCGGCATGTACCCACTGGAGAGGGCCATAAGATTAATAAGAAAGGCTTTCTTGAGAGCCAGCAATGTGGAAAATGTACTTCGCATGATGTAACTCATTGGTAAAGATACTAGAATTTGGTATCATACATATAGTTACCCAAAGTCAAAATGTGTGTTGTCGTATTAGACGCTAAGAGGTGATTGCCAATGGACCTATAAGAGACACTCATGGGTAGAAGAGCAAAGAGATGTGAAAGAAAGATTTGTTCTTGACCTTTGCTAAACAGGAGCTTCTGGGACTGAGGATGATAGCCTGGAGCTGGTGGTACACAGAGCAAGACCCTGAAATTCTGTACAAGTAAACAAGGAATTGACATATAATGTTCCTGTCCCTGCCAGGAAATAAAAATGTCTATGGCTATGACTGCAGTGATCAGAAGCAATAATATGTGGATAAGGGCCACGAGATCAATAGGCAGGTCATCAATTACTTGGATGACATATTAGTTGACTCAAGTATACTTTACAAAGAATTTTGATTATGCTTGCCTCTGTAGTAAAGTCTGTGGTTTGGTGAAGACAGAGGCAGTCTGGGGATGCAGTCTGAGGGCAGGATCACCCCTTCAGTTTGAGTACTGGTAGAGGTAAAAGAGCTCTCTAATAACTGGCACCCTGCTTCTCTGGTCTTCAGCATTAACCCCTATATACGCCTCTGGGTTTATATTATTAATACCAATTAGAATTCATACTGCAGGTGTTCTTCTCTTTCCCTGTCTTTCTTATCCATCTAGACAAATTCTCTCACTAACACCACATCCAGCCTATTGAATACCAGAACCCGATGATCCTGCTATCTCTATATGCTGTTGTTATAGATGCTTATGCATGGTCAATACCCATTGCTTTGTGTAAGCTGAGATATTACACTGTGGTCACTGTCCTCTCACACATGGACAAGAAAAGGCCAATGATATCCTTTTCATTGCTGATGAACACAAAAGGACTGACTGTGGCATAGCTATGGCTCACATGCAGCAGAATAAAGTAGTATATTGGATCATCTTTGAACATATGGTTTGAAAATATCATAAAGCTATCGAAGATACACATGAGCACAAAGAAGCACAAGAGCAGCAGGATGGTCCGGGATGCCCTTTGCTCTGGTGATGCTTTTGGAGAAAAGTTTGTGATGTGAAGATGCTGGACCTGCTTCTTGTGCCTGCACAGCAGAATCAGCATGTACCCGCTGGAGAGGAACATGATACCCATAACGACAACTTCCCTGAAGAAGATCAATGAGGACATTACGTATGTCATTGGAAAACTGAAATGTACAAGAGAGCAGGATTCAGTAACATACAGTAGGTGGTCTGAGGTCACATTAGGGGTCTTAACCACGGAGATGAAAAGGTAAGTGGAAAAGGATGAATAGAAGGAACAAAGAGCAAACAAGGACCACAAATTGTGACATGGGGATAATTTTCTTTTGAACTTTGCTAAACAGGAGTTTCTGGCGCTGAGAGTGATGGCCTGGAGCACACTCAGCAAGCAGGTGCCACAAACAGAGAAACCCCTTAAAATTCTGAATAAGAAGAAAAGAGATTTACATGTGATGTCATCCCATCCATGATGAAACATGAAAATATCAGCAGCTATGATGCTCGCAACCAGCAGCAACAGAAGGTGGATTACAGCTAAGAAGCCAATGGGCAAGTCAATGAGTCTGGGCTTGTGCTCACTACTGAGTGTGAAGACATGGAAGAGGAGAAGGACACTGTTAGTGAGATCCCAATGCTTATCTCAGAGAAGACAGTGTTTCTAAAGTTAGTGTAAGTGTACAGCTTTCTGTTGTGACTCATCTTATGTGGTCAAGAAGCACAGAGTAAACCTTGTGGGAAAAAGCAAGAGACCCCTCATCCCAAAAGCCTTGACCATGAATCTGAACCCATGCTATCACCTTGGAAATACATGACCAGTTGAGCTCAGTTCATCCTTCTGAATTGGAATCCTCTATGTCAGCTCTCCCCAACCTCAGAAGACTCCCATTGTCCCCTTTGTCCTAGTGCTTTCCCTGTGTCGTGTTTCTCTGTCCTTTGTGAGGCTCCCTTGCACATGGGCATTCATGGAATCCAACAGCTGTACATCACAGCACACACTGCCGTCCCCACTGCTGCTGTGAGAGCATCCCCATGAACTGTCCTGTTCTCCCCTGCAGAGTTCTCATCGTCGGGGTCACAAGCAGCAGTTTTGTGTGAATATGAATTAGGAAGACTACATAAACTAGAAATGCTACCTACCTGAGGACAGAAATGCCCATGGGCTTGACATGGACAGGATCATTTATTTCAGTGCCCTCTTTGTTCTGTTCCTTTACTACCAAATATTCTTTTTTTTAAATTTATTTATTTATTAAAGATTTCTGTCTCTTCCCAGCCACCGCCTCCCATTTCCCTCCCCCTCCCCTAATTAAGTCCCCCCCCCTCAGCCCGAAAAGCAATCAGGGTTCCCTGTCCTGTGGGAAGTCCAAGGAACCCCCCACCTCCATCCAGGTCTAGTAAGTTGAGCATCCAAACTGCCTAGGCTCCCACAAAGCCAGTACGTGCAGTAGGATCAGAAACCCAGTGCCATTGTTCTTGAGTTCTCAGTAGTCCTCATTGTCCGTTATGTTCAGAGAGTCCTGTTTTATCCCAGGCTTTTCCAGACCCAGGCCAGCTGGTCTTGGTGAGTTCCCAGTAGAACATCCCCATTGTCTCAGTGTGTCTTAATAAAGTTTTATTACAAATGTTGTGAATTGTGATCCCTAATAGACTACTTCAAATTCTCCCTGTGACCTGCCATTGTCTCAGAGTGTAGCTTTGAGAACTCTGAGGCTGAGTTCCAGTCACCTCCTCTAGATCATGTGGACAGACATGTTCCTGTGTCTGGAATACTTCATGAGTGACATGCAATGAAGTCTACACCCCAGGCATGAAGTGTGTCCAGCACATGATGGTCTCCGTGAAGTGTTGGCTGATGCCTTTCTCATATATGCCTTATGCATGTAGTATTGGAGAATGAAGGCAGCTCTGTTAATGCCTGTTCAGCTCCGTCCCTACCTGAAGTGAAAAAGACAGAAATGAGGGAAGAAAGCGAGGGCAATGTAACATCTGCACAAACTTCGACAGAGCTCCAATGTGCTTTCCTTTTTTGAATCCTGCTGTTTCTCTGCTCTCCTTGACCATGTTTAGTACAAGCAAGTTTTTAGTCACTATCAAAATATTAGGCACACACAGATTCTAATTTTTTCACATTTAGTATGAGAATTCAGAGTGGCTCTAGGTGAATTCAAACAGAACTACGATTACAATACCATTCCATCATGTGGTTCCAGAGGAAAGAAAAACCCTTAGCATTCTGACATCATCTCTCTGGCAAGTGAGTGCTGTTATTTCTCCAGACTCAAAGGACATGAGTCTAAAATTTCTACCAAGCAGTTTGTGAAATGGTCTGCTGGCAGAATGTCTCTAATAGAACACATGTGTTTGATTTCATGTAGCATCATCCATACAGAGCAAGTGATGCAACAATAAAGGACATGTGTGGTGGTGCACGCTGGTAGGCTCGTCTTAAGGGATAGAGACAGGAGGATGACAACTTTAGACAGTGGATATGAAAGCTTGATCCCGAGTCAATCCTCAGAACCCATGCTAGGTAGAGAGAGAAACAACTCTACAATGTTTTTCTAGCACACATGAGGGCACTAACATTTTATAGTTTGTCCAGTGAGATGGCATTAAGAGAAATGTCATTTTAAAATTAAGGTTATAGGATGAAGCTATTGTATAATACTTTAGACCATGTGACCATAGCATTTGATATTAAGAGGAAGAAAACATATTATAATCCATAAACATACGTGTTCATTGAAGAATTCAGAATTGTGTTAATTGTCAAAAATATTTTTTAAAGACAATTTCCTAATATAAGAAGTTTATAGTATCACAAGAAAAGTTAATAGATTAGCAGATAAATAGACTGGGTATTCTATATAGCAATAGTATCTTGGGTGAATAGTTAGATTAAATTATTTCCATTCAATTGGGAATGGTCCTATACCATATAAAGGTATTTCTCAGGTCCCAGTCAATGGTGGAAAAGGGAAGGAGGAGAAATATCACTTTTCCCAAAGTAAAGAAAAATAATTTTTGTACACATATGTTGTGTACAGAATGGATTCTCTTTTGATGAACCTGGGGAAATCACAGTGAAGTGGTAATAAAGGTTCCATGAGCCTCCAAGTGGTGACACGTAACACACTGTCACCAGTCCATGATGACCTCTGTAGACTTACAGAATAAATGCTGTGAGTGCAAGCATGTGTGTTTGTGTGTTGAAATACATGCACTTCATGTTAAATAACGCATGCACTGAAACGCTCTTAAAGTCTAGCTTGAAGGGGCCAGGGAATGGCCGGGGAATGGCGCCAAGGATAAGAGCACTTATTAAGGAAGCAGAAGATCTGAGTGTGGGTGTCAACAACCACATAAAAAGACTAAAAAGACTAGCGTGGGAGCTGGAGAGAAGGGTCAGCAGTTAGGAGCACATACTGCTCTAGCAGAGAACACAGGATTAGTTCCCAAAATCTACATCAAGAAGCTGACAACTGCTTCTGACTTCATCTTCAGGTGATCTGATGCCCTACTGTAGACATCTGAACACATGTGAACACAGATGCACGTAATTAAAAGTGAAAAAATCTGGACTGCAGAGATTGCTCGGAGTTCAATTTTCAGTAGCTACATTGAGGCTCACAACTGTCTATAACTGTAGGCCCATTCGATCTGATGCCCACTTCTAATGTGCAGATGTACATGCAGACACCAATTCCATACACTTTAAAAACATACATAAGCAAAAATAAAAATCTAAAGAGAATCTTGTCTGAAACATACACATTTTAGCTTTGGTAAGTAGCATGTTATTCCTTTGAAATACCCAGGTTTCCTTAGTTCATTTTAGCTCATGAAAAGAAAGAGGAGAGAGAAGAGCGAAGAGACAGAAAGAGGCATGGGTGAGAGGAAACTTTATTCTTACACAAATATCTCATTGTCAAAGTCCTGTGTGCTGTGTTTCATTACTATACAACCTGAAGTCCATTGTCACTTCAGAAACCACATCCCTGAAACCTTAAGCTCTTCAGAAATCAAGGCAGGGGCAGAGGCCTTGAACCTTCAGTGATAATATCAACATCTTGTCTTCAAGGAACCCTGCTTTGAAACAACAAAGAGAGCTTTTCTGGAGGTGGAATTCCACAGCACCAAGACAAAGTTCTCTTCCTTCCTACAAAACACAGACTAAGGATGGGGAAAAGATATCTTATAATAATGGGTACCAGATTGCCAGGGACACACAACTCCCTCGAGTTACATCTACGTCCACATTTTGTGGGACACACAATTGCATTCATTCAATTTCTACATCAAAGCAACATGGTGTCAAATTCTCTACATATTACAAAGTAAGCACTGCAAAGAAAGATGATGGAAGCTTGGCTAATGTGTCACTGCTATAGAGAGCATTCTCAGAATTGTGCACCCTTCAGGAAACAAGCTATGGGGTCTCTCATAGCCTGTCCTCCCGTCCCAGACCAGGCACTTCAGTACACATCTGCCCAGCTCAGCATGGTCTTTGTGGTCAACCGAAAAAACAGATATTCTATGATCTCAGCAAGGTGATTTAAGAGGCACTTCTCAAAATAGAACTTGCAAGGAAATATGCTGAGATAGCTCTGGGAAGGCCTCTTCTATCATGCAAAGAGAAAGGGTTGGTGTTCTGAATATAAGCACTTAAGTAACAGAGAAATGATGGGGCTTTGTGAAATAGGTACCAGGAAAGAGGCCACATTGGGGAAGAGAATGGAGAGGCTTAAAGGACAGAAGAGAAGAAAAAAAACCACACCTGGATGAAGAAATGTCCAGAAGGATCCTGAGCATTTCCTGCTAGAAACAGCTGTGAAGACTTCAACTGCTAGGACAACAGAGCTAGAATTCCCTCCCTGTACTGCACAGAGTCAGGAAGTCATGACTGTAGAATCCGCATCATTCTGTCTTTACCCAAATCGTAGACAACCTGAGATCATTGACATCATTAAATAGACCTCAAACCAGTGACAACAGGTCAGGACAATGACCTGATATTGTGATCTGGAGAGAAGAGGAGATTGGAAGGGAAGGAAAAAATTTGGGATCCCTAGTGCATGATGGTGGCCTACTGCATCCAGGGAGAAGACAGTCAGGAGTAATGGCTGCTTCTTCCTCTATAGCTATAGCATATATACAGCCCACCCATCATCTGGTGCTGAAAGCAAACAGAGCATGGTTTATGTCAGGGCTGAGGGATACTTGTCCATCCTTATTTTTATGGAATATGCTCTTGATTTTGCCATCACATATAGCTCACCTCTGCTGTTTTTATCTAGATTTAAATCTTCTGATTTAGCCAGTGCTCTCCCTCTTTGCCATCTATGGCTAATTCCTAACAACTAGCCGCTAGTTCCACATCCTGACTTCAGGTTTTCATTTAATTAACACAATCTCAGGTTTACACTATGATCAAAATCCAGCAATGCACCCTTAGCATGTGGTCATCGTTCTCACCCCTGCTGTGAGACATTACAAAATGCATGGGGTGGTCTGGAAAGGGAAACTGCTCCTGCTTCATACATGTGGGCTTAGGAGGAGGTGAGGCCAGTATCCTCTGTGTGTTGCACAGTCGACCTGCAATGCTGGAGCTATACTAGAGAGATGGTTGGTGTATCAGGAGAGGCAAACCATCAAAAGAAGAATCCAGCTCTGTGTTCAGAGAGAACATGAAGTATATCAACATGAGTAATAGGATGAACAAAATCCTAAGAAGTGACAGCTATTTCTGCAAATCTGCTGAAATTAGCCTTCACATTTGTTTTTGTAATTAAAATGATTACAGGTCTTCCCAGGGCTAAAGCCAGCAGCCAGAATGTTCACTAAGTGTTTGCATACTCCTCCAGAAACTGAAGTAGGGCAGCTTTCCTTTAGAGTGAGAGAGAGAACTCTGCGGAGCCTGGCCACAGATGCCACTCTCAGCTCTGGGAAACTCACCTGGGCTGCAGAAGAACCTGCCGTCCTGACCCTCCACACAACGCAATCACCGCAGAGACTGGCTTTCTCCCTAAGTGGCTTTGACCTCCTTGTCACATGCACTGTGGGTAACAGTAAAAGTATGGAGGTATGACTTTATCTCTCTAGAAAAAAAGTGCAGTTTGAAAAATATGAAAGCTATGCAAAGAGCAAAGGAAATAAATGAGATAGTCTGTCCCATCGGCATCTCTGAAGAGAGGAAGGACCATGAATTTACCCTAGGAGAGAAATTGGAAGTGATTTTTATTTCAGTTAATAGAACATAAAGATTGATTCCCCCAAGCTCTGCACTTACCAGTTCCTGGTTCCTCAGGGTCCATAGAGATCATCATATTCTCTCTGTGCTGTATAGTTAGTTGTCTGCAGTTTCTCCATGGTCTCCTCCACTGACATTTTTTTAACTTCCAAAATCTGGACAGAGACCAACACCACCAGTTGGCAACTTCTGAAGGTGAACTGAGGAAGAAAAATATATGAGAAAACTTGGTTATATACTTTGTTGTAGTGAGACAATATTCTTTAAGACATTAAATTGGGGATAGATTCATTTCAAAAGATCCTGAAATTATTTTTAATTACCCTATCTACAGAAGTCACTTATAATACTCATATTTGGGATATGACAACCACACATGCTAAGAGGGTTTAATTGAAATGTAAAAAGAAAACATCGATTCTCTTTTTTTACATATAAAGTGCACACATGGAACATGCATGCTGACACAGCTAGTCAATCTGAAATTTTACAATAAGAAAAGGAATACAGGCTTAAGATTAATGCAATGTAATTGGAAGATTCTAAATTACAGAGACAAACATCCTTCACTGCAAATCCCTCATTTGTGCAGTACACAGTCCCCTGTGCTGAGGGGCTGCCAGAGCTCAGCATCTCCTGCAGATGCTGAAAACCTCCCTGAACCCACCGCTCTTCCTCTACAGCCTACTTAGGTCCCGAACAACTTCCGAGTCTGCACTGTGTGCAGAGCACTTACCCAGATGGACATGACAGGGGAGGTCTCTGCCTGAGGAGATCCTCTGTTCCGCGCAAAATAAATGCAATGCAGATATCAAAGAATATTTACCACTTTAATGTTAAACTTACAGAACCGAAGCTCCAGCGTAGTACAGGAGGGAGGGAGGGAAAAAAATGGCCGAGCTGCCTCTCAGCGCGCCCATTTATTGGCAGGCCTTTGCCCGAGGCAAACCTCCCCCCCCCCAAAGGGGGTAACTTAACCCTAAAATCCTCACAGGCTTGGGTTACTGGTGCCTTTAATGCCCCTCTGAAACCTGCAATTCTAATGCCTGTGTGTGAATAAGATCCCCTTGGGGCCCTGAGGAACATGGCATCCCTGGTGGGAATTTGTCTGTCTGTTAGTTTTACTCCATTGCATCCTAGAAAACATCAAACTGAGGTGGTGGGGCGGGTGCTGGGCTCAAACTTTCCTCATAAACTCCCATGACACATCTGTCAGAGGAGTGCCAGGGTCACATCACATAGGCGACCAAACTTGGCTCATTTTTAACTTCATATGTAATTGGTCTCTACCAATTTCAGACTTTTTAATTTCTCTGCATTAGCATGAGGGGTTTGGATGCTCCCATGAGTTGTCTGTGACTCTGAAATTCCCATACGTTTCCTCAAAGCTCTTAGCATTTGCCATTCCATCTGACACTCAGTGTCGGTGCTGCTCTGATGTGTGATTGTGGTGTCTCATTGTGTGTTTCATGCTCTTCACCCAGGGGCATGAAGTAATACTAAACCTTTCCCTTGCATATTTTCCATATGGTTATTTTGGGATTTTTTAATAAAAATATTCTTTCTTTTTGTTTTTGGTGTTGTAGTGTTGTGTGTTGGCCTGGACTCACTCCTGTCTCTCATGCTGTCTTTGCTCTCACCTCCCTCCTGTTTCCGCTTCAGGGCTACAGACAATGGTCCGAACGCTGTGACTCACTCAAAGTGTACACAGGATATGGAACAGACCTCCGGTCTTTCTCCTCCCACTCAACTCTAGGTTTGAATGGGTGCCTCACACTTTTGCTGGGTGAATTGTTCCTCTGAGTGTGTGCTAAGCAGTGTGACTTGTTTCACTGAGTGTATGTTCACCTGTGTGAAGTGTTCCTATGTATGTGTAAGCTGTGTGAAATGTTTGGGTAAGTGTGTCCATCTGTGTGAAGGATGTTCTGAGTGTGTGCTGGGTTGTGTGATGTGTGCCTCTATGTGTGTTAAGTTATGTGAACTGTGTTTAAGTGTGTTGGTCTGTTTGAAGTGTGTCTCTGAGGGCGTTGATCGTGTGAAGCGTGCCTCACATGATAAACTTTGTTTATGACTCTTTATACTCTTTATGATCTCCTCCCAAACCTACGTTTATCTAACAGTATGACCCATTTAGAAGTCTTTTGTTTCAGAATCTGTCTTATTGTGAATCTGTAAATCTTTACTATCCAGGAACATTATTGGTTTTGCAGTTTTAAATCACTAAGCATGTTAGAATTTAAGCTATGACATTCACAGGTCAAAAACAGATATTGCAGGCAGAGCCGCTTGTGACTGAATCAGATGTGCCTCTGAAATGCAGAGTGACAGGCTGCTCTGGATGTTGGCTCCAACTCTCTCCAATTCCAAAATGGAGAACGTACAATTTTCCACTAGCTCAGGGGCCGCTAGGTAGGAGCCACACTCAGCACTTTAACTCTGAGACTGAGTGTGCAGCTCAGAAACTCTTTTCATCCAAGTTACAGACAAATCTGACAGGCAGAGCACTGTGCAGCCTGGAAACATCTCTCTGTAGGGCAGAAGAAATCTGCCATGCTCTCCCAACTGCCTAAGCCTGATCCCACAGTCTGCCTTGGCGGAAAGCACAGGCATGGTCTCAGAGTACTTTCTTCACGATTCGGTCAAATAAAAGCCATTGAAATGTTTTATAGCCAGAGTTCACGCTGGCAGCACAACCCAGGAAGCTGTATTTTAAAATTGCACAGTTTTTTTTTCCTATTGAGGCAGAGTCAGTAAAAATTGTCTGCAGCACACTCTAGCAAACAGCAAAAAGCTGTGTTAACCTCTCTCTCCTTTTTTTAAAGCCCTCTCAGGTTTTTAAGTGGATTTAGTCCATCATGTTGGGTGCCAATTTGTAGAAGGAACAGCAGGCTGCCTTCCTGCTGCCCAGCTCTCGGCTGCCTGGCTAGCTTATGCTCTGAAATACAAACACACAAATTGTATTTTTTTAAACACTGCTTGGCTCATTAGTTTTTATTTATTAATTAACCAATGAAAGCAAAAGATAGAAAGAAGACCCACCTATATCATTGGCCAGAGAGATTGCTCAGTAGGCAAGGATACTGCTTTCTAGAACACTCAGATTTGATTTCCTTCTCCTACAATGGGTGGCCCACAATGGCCCATTACTCTAGCTCTAGAATATATGATAACTCTGACAACTATGGACATCCACATCCATGTAGACACACAGAAACACACACACATGTACTCACATGCACGCAAACACACACACACACACAAACACACACAAAGAGTTAAAACTTAAAAATAAATTTTTATTTAAAAATTTAAAAGCAATGTATTAACTCAGGTCAAGTGAGAATAACCTCACAGGTCTCCTTGAAACACCCATGAAGAAATAAAAACTTCACATGATATCTGAGGGCGAGGCAGTTAATTTTCTTTATATAACCAGCCATCCACACATAGTAAACAGATACAACAGAAAAACGATGATTTCATATTTTAATTTAAGGCACAGTTTGTTCCCACCATGCCACAATTCACAGCTCTGATGACAGCATATTGTTTATATTAAGGGATCATACCTATCACTGAATAATCAAATATTTATTGTGCTCCCACACATTGATCTCAAAAGGTTAATTATATGATTTTCAGTACTAATCAGCACAAAAGGACTGACTGTGGCATAGTTATGGGACACAAGAATCTTGATACAGTAGAATATTCAGCTATCCTTGAAGTTCATTATTGAGTGGAAGATAACAATGTCCAAAATATAGAAAACCACGAAGAAGCTCATGAGCAGCAGGATGATCCAGGTGGCCCATAGCTCTGGAGATGCTTTTGGAAAGAGGCTGGTATTGTGAAGATCCTGGGACAGCCTCTTATGCCTGCACAGGAGAGTCAGCATGTACCCGCTGGAGTGGGCCATGAGACTAATAAGAAAGGCTTTCCTGAGGGACAGCAGTGTGGAAAATGTACTTCAAATTACATACCTCTTAGATAAAAGACACTAGAATTGGGTACCATACGTATAGTTACCCAAGGTCAAAATGTTTGTGGTCGTAATAGACACTAAGAAGTGATTGCCAATGGCCCTACAGGAGACACTCATGGGTAGAAGAGCAATAAGATGTGAAAGAGAGATTTGTGCTTGAACTTTGCTAAACAGGAGCTTCTGGGACTGAGGATGACATCCTGGAGGACACTCAACAGGCTGGTGGTACACAGGGAGAGACACCTAAAAATTCTGTATGAGTAGACAAGGAATTTACATATAATGTTTTTATCTCCACCAGAAAAAAAAGTCTGTAACTATGACTGCGGTGATCAGAAACAATAATAAGTGGATTAGGGCCACAAGATCAATGGGCAGGTCATCAATTGCTTGGATGACATATTAGTTGACTCAAGTATAAATACTTTACAAAGAATTTTGATTATGCTTGCCTCTGTAGTAAAGTCTGTGGTTTGGTAAAGACAGAGGCAGTCTGGGGATGCAGTCTGAGGACAGGATCACCCCTTCAGTTTGAGTACTGCTAAAGGTAAAAGAGCTCTCTAATGATTGGCACCTTGCTTCTCTGGTCTTCAGCATTAACCCCGATATATGCCTCTGGGTTTATATTATTAATACCAATTAGAATTCATACTGCAGGTGTTCTTCTCTTTCCCTGTCTTTCTTATCCGTCTAGACAACTTCTCTCACTAACACCACAACCAGACTATAGAGTACCAGGACCCAAGGATCCTCCTATCTCTATATCCCGTAGTTATAGGTATTTATGCATTGCCAAAACGCACTTCTTTGTTTAAGCTGAGATATTACACTCTGGTCACTGTCCTCTCACACATGGACAAGAAAAGGCCAATGATATCCTTTTCATTGCTGATGAACACAAAAGGACTGACTGTGGCATAGCTATGGCTCACAAGCAGCAGGATAGAGTAAAATATTGGATCATCTTTGAACATATGCCTTGAGAATATCATAATTCTATCCAAGATACACATGAACACAAAGAAGCACAAGAGCAGCAGGATGGTCCAGGAGGCCCTTTGCTCTGGTGATGCTTTTGAAGAAAAGTTGGTGATGTGAAGGTGATGGACCTGCTTCTTGTGCCTGCACAGCAGAATCAGCATGTACCCGCTGGAGAGGACCATGATACCCATAATGAAAACGTCCCAGAGGATAAACAATGTGGACATTATGTATTTCATTGGGACACTGAATTGTACAAGAGAGCAAGATTCAGTCATATAGAGTAGGTGGTCTGAGGTCACATTAGGGGTCTTAACCATGGAGATGAAAAGGTAAGTGGAAAAAGATGAATAGAAGGAACAAAGAGCAAACAAGGACCCTAAGTTGTGACATGGGGATAATTTTCTTTTGAACTTTGCTAAACAGGAGTTTCTGGGGCTGAGAGTGATGGCCTGAAACACACTCAGCAAGCAGGTGCCACAAACAGAGAGACACCTCAAAAATCTGTATAAGAAGAGAAGAGATTTACATGTGATGTCGTCCCATCCTTGACGAAACATGAAAATATCAGCAGCTATGATGCTCGCAACCAGCAGCAACAGAAGGTGAATTACAGCTAAGAAGCCAATGGGCAAGTCAGTGAGTCTAGGCTTGTGCTCACTACTGAGTGTGAGGATGTGGAAGAGGAGAAGGACACTGTTGCCTGAGATCCCAATGCTTATCTCACAGAAGAAAGTGTTTCTAAAGTTAGTGTAAGTGTCCAGCTTTCTGTTGTGACTCATCTTATATGGTTAAGAAGCACAGAGTAAACCTTGTGGGGGAAAAGCAAGAGACCCCTCATCTTAGACAGCCTTGACCGTGAATCTTAACCAATGCTATCACCTTGAGAATACATGACAAGTTGAGCTCAGTTCATCTTTCTCTATTGGAATCCTCAATGTCAGCTCACCCCAACCTCAGAAGACACCCGCTGTCCCCATTGTCCTAGTGCTTTCCCAGTGTCGTGTTTCTCTGTCCTTTGTGAGGCTCCCTTGCACATGGGCATTCATAGAATCCAACAGCTGTGCATCACAGCACACACTGCCGTCCCCACTGCTGCTGTGAGAGAGTCCCCATGAACTGTCCTGTTCTTCCCTGCAGAGTTCTCATCGTCGAGTACACAAGCAGCTGGTTGTGGTGAATTCGAATTAGGAAGACTGCAAAAACTAGAAATGCCACCTTCACAGGACAGAACTTCCATGGGCTTGCCACGGACAGGGTCCTTTATTTTAGTGCCCTTTTGTTCTGTTCCTCTACTACCAAATATTCTTAATAATGTTTTATTACAAATGTTGAGAATTGTGATCCCTAATAGACTACTTCAATTTCTCCCTGTGACCTGCCATTGTCTCAGAGTGTAGCTTTGAGAACTCTGAGGCTGAGTTCCAGTCACCTCCTCTAAATCATGTGGACAGCCATGTTCCTGTGTCTGGAGTACATCATGAGTGACATACAATGAAGTCTACACACCCATCATGAAGTTTGTCCAGCACATGATGGTCTCGATTAAGTGTTGGCTGATGCCTTTCTCACGTATGCCTTATGCGTGTAGTATTGGACAGTGAAGGCAGCTCTGTTAATGACTGTTCAGCTCCATCCCTGCCGGAAATGAAAAAGTCAGAAATGAGGGAAGAAAGCAAGGGCAGTGTAACATTTGCACAAACCTCTACAGAGCTCTAATGTGCTTTTCTTTTTTGAATCCTGCTGTTTCTCTCTTCACCTTGACCATTTTCAATACAAGCAAGTTGTTGGTCGCTATCAAATATTAGTCACGCATAGGTTCTAATTTTTCCTTATATAGTATGAGAATTCAGAGTGACTCTGTGTGAATTCAAACAGAACTACCATTACAGTAGCATTCCTTCATGTGGTTCCAGAGGAAGGAAAAGCACACAAGCCAACGTGAAAGGTGAACTCCTTAGGATTCTGACGTCATCTCTCCTGCAAGTGAGTGCTGTTATTTCTCCTGACTCAAAGTTCATGAGTCTAAAATTTCTACTAGGAAGTTTGTGAAATCTTAGGCTGGCAGAATGTCTCTAATAGAACAAATGTGTTTGATTTCATGTAGCATCACCATACAGACCAGATGATGCAACCAACAAAGACATGTGTGGTGGTGCACGCTGGTAGGCTAGTCTTAAGAGGTAGAGACAGGAGGATCACAACATTAGACAGTGGAAATGAAAGCTTGATCCTGAGTCAATCCTCAGAACCCATGGGAAGTAGAGAGAGAACCGACTCTACAGTGTTTTTCTAGCACACATGAGAGCACTAACATTTTATAGTTTGTCCAGTGAGATGGCATTAAGAGATATGTCATTGTAAAATTAAGGTTATAAGATAATGCTATTGTATAATAATTTAGACCATGTGACTGTAGTATCTGATATTGAGAGAAAGAAAACCTATTAAAGTCTATAAATATATGTGTTTATTTTAGAATTCACAATTTTGATGAGTAATTGGCCAAAATATTTTTAAAGACAATATCCAAATATAAAAATTCTATAGTATCACAAGAAGAGTTAATCGATTTGCCTGATAAAGAGACTGGGTATTTTATATAGCAATAGCATTTTGGGTGAATAGTTTTATTAAACTATTTCCACTTAATTGTGAATGTTTCTATAACATAAAAAGGTATTTCTCAGGTCCCAGTCAATGAGGGAAAAAGGAAGGAGAAAGATCAATTTTCCCAAAGTAAAGAAAAGAAAAATAATTTTCGGTACACATATGTTGTGTACAGAATGGATTCTCTTAATGAACCTGGGGAAATCACAGTGAAGTGGCAATAAAGGTTCCATGAGCCTCCAAGTGGTGACACGTAACACACTGTCACCAGTCCATGATGACCTCTGTAGACTTACAGAATAAATGCTGTGAGTGCAAGCATGTGTGTGTTTGTGTGTTGAAATACATGCAGTTCATGTTAAATAACGCATGCACTGACACGCTCTAAAAGACTAGCTTGAAGGGGCTGGGAATGGCACCAAGGATAAGAGCACTTGTTAAGGAAGCAGAAGAACTGAGCGTGGGTGTCAACACCACATAAAAAGACTAAAAAGACTAGCGTGGGAGCTGGAGAGAAGGGTCAGCAGTTAGGAGCACATACTGCTCTAGCAGAGAACACAGGATTAGTTCCCAGTATCTACATCAAGAAGCTGACAACTGCTTCTGACTTCATCTTCAGGTGATCTGATGCCCTACTGTGGACATCTGCACACATGTAAACACAGATGAACGTAATTAAAAATGAAAAAATCTGGGCTGCAGAGACTGCTCAGAGTTCAATTTTCAGTAGCTACATCGAGGATCATAACTGTCTGGAACTGTAGCCCCATGAGATCTGCTGCCAACTTCTAATGTGCAGATGTACATGCAGACACAAATTCCATACATTTTAAATACATACATCACCAAAAATAAAAATAATTAAAAATCCTAAGAGAAGCTTGTCTGAAATATACATTTTAGCTTTGGTAAGTAGCATGTTATTCCTTTGGAATACCCAGGTTTCCTTAGTTCTTTTTAGCTCATGAAAAGAAAGAGGAGAAAGAAGAGACAGAAAGTGGAATGGGTGAGAGGAAACTTTATTCTTACACAAATATCTCATTGTCAAAGTCCTGTGTGCTGTGTTTCATTACCTATAAAATCTCATGTTCTCTGTCACTTCAGAAACCACAGTCCTGAAAACTTAAACTCTTCAGAAAGCAAGGCAGGGGCAGAGGCCTTGAACCTTCTGTGATATCCTCAACATCTTATCTTCAGGGAACTCTGCTTTGAAACAATAGGAAGAGCTTTACTGGAGGTGGAATTCCACAGCACCAAGACAAAGTTCTCTTTCTTTCTACAGAACACAGACCAAGGATGGGGACATGATTTCATATATTAATGGGTACCAGTTTGCCAGGGACAAACAACTCCCTAAGTTACACACTACGTCCACATTTTTCAGGACACCCAATTGCATTCATTCAATTTCTACATCCAAATATACATGGTGTCAAATTCTTTATGTATTACAAAGTAAGTCCAGCAATGAAAGATGCTACCGTCTTGGCTAGTGTGTCACTGCTATAGAGAGCAACTCAGAATTGTGCACCCTTCAGGAAACAAACTATAGGGCCTCTCGTAGCCTGTCCTACCTTCCTAGATAAGGCAATTCAGTTCATATCTGCCCAGCTAAGCATGGACTTTGTTGTCAGCAGACACAACAGATATTCTATGACCTCAGCAAGGTGATTTAAGAGGCACTTCTCAAAATAGAACTTGCAAGGGAATATGCTGAGATAGCTCTGGGAAGGCCTCTTCAATCGTGCAAAGAGAAAAAGTTGGTGTTCTGAATGAATATAAGCACTTAAGTAACAGAGAAATGATGGGGCTTTGTGAAATAGGTACCAGGAAAGAGGCCACAATGGGGAAGAGAATGGAAAGGCTCAAACAACAGAAGAGAAGAAAAAACCACACCAGGATGAAGAAATATCCAGAAGGATGCTGAGCATTTACTGCTAGAAACAGCTGTGAAGGCTTCAACTGCTAGGACAAGAGAGCAAGAATCCCCTCCGTGGACTGCACAGAGTCAGGAAGCCATGACTGTAGAATCCGCATCATTCTGTCTTTACCCAAATCGTAGAAAACATGAGATCATTGACATCATTAAATAGACCTCAAACCAGTGACAACAGGTCAGGACAATGACCTGAATTTGTGATCTGGAGAGAAGAGGAGATTGGAAGGGAAGGAAAAATTTGCGGTCCCTAGTGCATGCTGGTGGCCTACTGCATCCAGGGAGAAGACAGTCAGGAGTAATGGCTGCTTCCTCCTCTATAGCTAGAGCACATATACAGCCCACGCATCATCTAGTGCTGAAAGCAAAC
The DNA here is from genome assembly GCF_018167655.1 of Microtus oregoni. Lineage (NCBI taxonomy): Eukaryota > Metazoa > Chordata > Mammalia > Rodentia > Cricetidae > Microtus > Microtus oregoni. The sequence goes on along the minus strand of NW_024543061.1, from coordinate 31,101,726 downwards.
AGAGCATGGTTTACGTCAGGGCTGAAGATTACCTGTCCACCCTTATTATTATGAAATATGCTCTTGATTTTGGCATCTTCATACAGCTCACCTCTGCTGTTTTTATCTAGATTTAACTCTTCTGATTTAGCCAGTGCTCTCCCTCTTTGCCCTCTATGGCTAATTCCTAACAATTAGCCACTAGTTCCACATCCTGACTTCAGGTTTTCATTTAATTAACACGATCTCAGCTTTAAACTGTGATCAAAATCCAGCAATGCAACCTTAGCATGTGGTCATTGTTCTCACCCCTGCTGTGAGACATTACAAAATGCATGGGGTGGTCTGGAAAGGGAAACTGCTCCTGCCTCCTACATGTGGGCTTAGGAGGAGGTGAGGCCAGTATCCCCTGTGTGTTGCACAGTTCGACCTGCTTGCTGGAGCTATACTAGAGAGATGGTTGGTGTATCAGAAGAGGCAAAGCATCACCAAGCAGAGGTCAGCTCTCTGTTCAGAGGCCACGAAGCTAATCAACGTGAGTAATAGGATGAGCAAAATCACTAAGAAATGACAACTATTTCTGCAAAACTGCTGAAATTAGCCTTCACGTTTGTTTTTGTAATTAAAATGATTACAGGTCTTCCCAGGGCTAAAGCCTGCAGCCAGAATTATCACTAAGTGTTTGCATACTCCTCCAGAAACTGAAGTAGGGCAGCTTTCCTTTTGGGTGAGAGAGAGAAATCTGCAGAGCCTGGTCACAGATGCCACTCTCAGCTCTGGGAAACTCACATGAGCTGCAGAAGAACCTGCCGTCCTGACCCTCAACACACCGCAGTCACAGCTAAGACTGGCTTTCTCCCTAAGTGGCTTTGCCCTTTTTGTCACATGCACTGTGAGTAACAGTAAAAGTACGGAGGTTTGAGTTTATCTCTCTACAAAAGAAGGTGCAGTTTGAAAAATATGAAAGCTATGCAAAGAGCAAAGGAAATAAATGAGATAGTCTGTCCCATCGGCTTCTCTGAAGAGAGGAAGGACCATGAATTTCCCCTATCAGAGGAATTGGAAGTGATTTTTATTCCAGTTAATAGAACATAAAGATTGTTTCCCCCTAGCTCTGCACTTACCAGTTCCTGGTTCCTCAGGGTCCAGAGAGATCATCATATTCTCTCTGTGCTGTATAGTTAGTTGTCTGCAGTTTCTCCATGGTCTCCTCCACTGACATTTCTTAACTTCTAAAGTCTGGGCAGAGACCAACACCACCAGTTGGCAACTTCTGAAGGTGAACTGAGGAAGAAAAATGTATGAGAAAACTTGGTTATATACTTTGTTGTAGTGAGACAATATTCTCTAAGAAATGAAAATGGGGTGGGACTTATTTCAAAAGATCCTAAAATTATTTTTAATTACCCTATCTACAGAAGTCACTTATAATACTCATATTTGGGATATGACAACCACACATGCTAAGAGGGTTTAATTGAAATGTAAAAAGAAAACATCAATTCCCTTATTTACATCTTAAAAGTACACACATGGAACATGCATTCTGACACAACTAGTCAATCTGAAATTTTACAATCAAAAAAAGGAATACAGGCTTAAGATTAATGCAATGTAATTGGAAGATTCTAAATTACAGAGACAAACATCCTTCACTGCAAATCCATCGTTCATGCAATACACAGTCCCCTGTGCTGAGGGGCTGCCAGAGCTCAGCATCTCCTGCAGATGCTGAAAACCTCCCTGAACCCACTGCTCTTTCTATACAGCCTGCCTTGGACCAGACAACCTTCTGAATCTTCACTGTGCAGAGCACTTACCCAGATGGACATGACAGGGGAATTCTCTGCCTGAGGAGATCTGCACAGACTTGGGTTACTGGTGCCTTTAATGCCTCTCTGAAACCTGCAATTCTAATGCCTGTGTGTGAATAAGATCCCCTTGGGGCCCTGAGGAACATGGCATCCCTGGTGGGAATTTTATCTGTCTGTTAGTTTTACTCCATTGCATCCTAGAAAACATCAAACTGAGGTGGTGGGGCGGGTGCTGGGCTCAAACTTTCCTCATTAACTCCCATGACACATCTATCAGAGAAGTACCAGGGTCACATCACATAGGCGACCAAACTTGGCTCATTTTGAACTTCATAGGTAATTGGTCTCTACCAATTTCAGACTTTTTAATTTCTCTGCTTTAGGATGAGGGGTTTGGATGCTCCCATGAGTTGTCTGCGACTCTGAAATTCCCATACGTTTCCTCAAAGCTCTTAGCATTTGCCTTTCCATCTGACACTCAGTGTCGGTGCTGCTCTGATGTGTGATTGTGGTGTCTCATTGTGTGTTTCATGCTCTTCACCCAGGGGCATCAAGCAATACTAAACCTTTCCCTTGCATGTTGTACATATGTTTATTTTGGAATTTTTAATAAAAATATTCTTTCTTTTTGTTTTTGGTGTTGTAGCCTTGTGTGTTGGCCTGGACTCACTCCTGTCTCTCATGCTGTCTTTGCTCTCACCTCCCTCCTGTTTCCGCTTCAGGGCTACAGACTTGAGCCACCAGGACCCTCTGCTCACGTGTTTTATGCATCTTACTGCTGTGTGGTTTCTTTCTTGTCAACCACACTCTTGATATTTTAAAGGTTCTCTCGCATCACCTTGCTAAACACCATTCCATCAGGTAACATGCAGGCTGATCTGAACGCTGTGACTCACTCAAAGAGTACACAGGACATGGAACAGACCTCCGGTCTTTCTCTTCCCACTCAACTCTAGGTGTGAATGGGTTCATGTTCGTGATAGTCCCTCACACATTTGCTGGGTGAAGGGTGCCTCTGAGTGTGTGCTAAGCAGTGTGAATTGTTTCACTGAGTGTATGTTCACCTGTGTGATGTGTTCCTATGAGTCTATAAGCTGTGTGAAATGTTTGGGTAAGTGTGTCCATCTGTGTGAAGGATGTTCTGAGTGTGTGTTGCGTTGTGTGATGTGTGCCTCTAAGTGTGTTAAGTTATGTGAACTGTGTCTAAGTGTGTTGGTCTGTATGAAGTGTGCCTCTGAGGGCTTTGATCGTGTGAAGCATGCCTCACATAATAAACTTTGTTTATGACTCTTTATATGCTTTCTGTTCTCTCTCCCAAGCCTACGTTTATCTAATAGTATGACCCATTTAGAAGTCTTTTGTTTCAGAATCTGTCTTATTGTGAATCTGTAATTCTTTACTATCCAGGAGCATTATTTGCTTTGCAGTTTTAAATCACTAAGCATGTAAGAATCTAAGCTGTGACATTCACAGGTCAAAAACAGATATTGCGGGCAGAGCCGCTTGTGACTGAATCAGTTGTGACTCTGAACTGCAGAGTGACAGGCTGCTCTGGATGTTGGCTCCAACTCTCTCCAATTCCAAAATGGAGAACGTACAATTTTCCACTAGCTCAGGGGCCGCTAGGTAGGAGCCACACTCAGCACTTTAACTCTGAGACTGAGTGTGCAACCCAGAAATTCTTTTCATCCAAGTTACAGACAAATCTGACAGGCAGAGCACTGTGCAGCCTGGAAACATCTCTCTGTAGGGCAGAAGAAATCTGCCATGCTCTCCCAACTGCCTAAGCTTGATCCCACAGTTTGCCTAGGCAGGAAGCACAGGCATGGTCTCAGAGTACTTTCTTCCCGATTAGGTCCCATAAAAGCCATTGAAATGTTTTATAGCTAGCATTCACGCTGGCGGGACAGCACAGGAAGCTGCATTTTAAAACGGCGCAGCTTTTTTCCTGCTGAGGCAGAGTCAGGAAAAATTCTCTGCAGCACACTCTAGCAAACAGCAAAAAGCTGTGTTAAACTCTCTCTCCTTTTTTTTAAAGCCCTATCAGGTTTTTAAGTGGATTTAGTCCATCACGTTGGGTGCCACTTGGTATTAGGAACAGCAGGCTGTGTTCCTGCTGCCCTGCTCTCGACGGCCTGGGTAGCTTATGCCGCAAAATACCAACACACAAATTGTATTCTTTTAATCTCTGCTTGGCTCATTAGTTTTCTTTATTAATTAACCAATGAAAGCAAAAGATAGAAAGAAGACCCACCTACATCATTGTGCCAGAGAGATGGCTCAGCAGGCAAGGATACTGCTTCCTAGAACACTCAAATTTAATTGCCTTCTCCTACATTGGGTGGCCCACAATGGCCCATAACTCTAGCTCTAGAGTATATGATAACACTGACAACTATGGACATCCACATCCATGTAGACACACAGAAACACACACACATGTACTCACATGCATGCAAACACACACACAGACACATACACACACACAAAGAGTTAAAACTTAAAAAGAAATTTTTATTTAAAAATTAAAAGCAATGTGTTAACTCAGGTCAAGTGAGAATAACCTCACAGGTCTCCTTGAAACACCCATGAAGAAATAAAAACTTCACATGATATCTGAGGGCGAGGCAGTTAATTTTCATTATATAACCAGCCATCCACACATAGTAAACAAGTTGAACAGAAAAATGATGATTTCATATTTTAATTTAAGGCACAGATTGTTCCCACCATGCCACAATTCAGAGCTCTGATGACAGCATATTGTTTATATGAAGAGATCATACCCATCACTGAATAATCAAATATTTATTGTCCTCCCACACATTGATCTCAAAAACTTAATTATATGATTTTCAGTACTAATCAGCACAAAAGGACTGACTGTGGCATAGTTATGGGACACAAGAATCTGGATACAGTAGAATATTGAGCAATCCTTGAACTTCATTCTTGAGTGGAAGATAACAATGTCCAAAATGTAGAAAAACACGAAGAAGTTCATGAGCAGCAGGATGGTCAGGGTGGCCCATAGCTCTGGAGATGCTTTTGGAAAGAAGCTGGTATTGTGAAGATCCTGGGACAGCCTCTTATGCCTGCACAGGAGAGTCTGCATGTACCCGCTGGAGTGGGCCATGAGACTAATAAGAAAGGCTTCCCTGAGGGACAGCAGTGTGGAAAATGTACTTCAAATTACATAACTCTTAGATAAAAGATGCTAGAATTGGGTACCATACGTATAGTTACCCAAGGTCAAAATGTTTGTGGTCGTAATAGACACTAAGAAGTGATTGCCAATGGCCCTACAGGAGACACTCATGGGTAGAAGAGCAAAGAGATGGGATAGGGAGATTTGTGCTTGAACTTTGCTAAACAGGAGCTTCTGGGACTGAGGATGACAGTCTAGAGGACACTCAACAGGCTGGTGGTACACAGGGAGAGACACCTAAAAATTCTGTATGAGTAGACAAGGAATTTACATATAATGTTCTTATCTCCACCAGAAAAAAAAGTCTGTAACTATGACTGCGGTGATCAGAAACAATAATATGTGGATTAGGGCCAAGAGATCAATGGGCAGGTCATCAATTGTTTGGATGACATATTAGTTGACTCAAGTATAAATACTTTACAAAGAATTTTGATTATGCTTGCCTCTGTAGTAAAGTCTGTGGTTTGGTGAAGACAGAGGCAGTCTGGGGATGCAGTCTGAGGGCAGGATCATCCCTTCAGTTTGAGTGCTGGTAGAGGTAAAAGAGCTCTCTAATGACTGGCACCCTGCTTCTCTGGTCTTCAGCATTAACCCCGATATATGCCTCTGGGTTTATATTATTAATACCAGTTAGAATTCATGCTACAGGCGTTCTTCTCTTTCCCTGTCTTTCTTATCCGTCTAGACGAATTCTCTCACTAACACCACAACCAGACTATAGAGTACCAGGACCCAAGGATCCTCCTATCTCTATATCCCGTTGTTATAGGTGTTTATGCATGGCCAAAACCCACTTCTTTGTGTAAGCTGAGATATTACACTCTGGTCACTGTCCTCTCACACATGGACAAGAAAAGGCCAATGATATCCTTTTCAGTGCTGATGAACACAAAAGGACTGACTGTGGCATAGCTATGGCTCACAAGCAGCCGGATAAAGTAAAATATTGGATCATCTTCGAACATATGCCTTGAGAATATCATAATGCTATCCAAGATACACATGAGCACAAAGAAGCACAAGAGCAGCAGGATGGTCCGGGAGGCCCTTTGCTCTGGTGATGCTTTTGAAGTAAAGTTGGTTATGTAAAGATGCTGGACCTGCTTCTTGTGCCTGCACAGCAGAATCAGCATGTACCCGCTGGAGAGAAACATGATACCCATAACGAAAACGTCCCTGAAGATGAACAATGTGGATATTACGTATGTCATTGGGAAACTGAAATGTACAAGAGAGCAGGATTCAGTAACATACAATAGGTAGTCTGAGGTCACATTAGGGGTCTTAACCATGGAGATGAATAGGTAAGTGGAAAAGGATGAATAGAAGGAACAAAGGACAAACAAGGACCCTAAGTTGTGACTTGGGGATAATTTTCTTTTGAACTTTGCTAAACAGGAGTTTCTGGGGCTGAGAGTGATGGCCTGGAGCACACTCAGCAAGCAGGTGCCACAAACAGAGAGACCCCTCAAAAATCTGTATAAGAAGAAAAGAGATTTACATGTGATGTCGTCCCATCCTTGATGAAACATAAAAATATCAGTAGCTATGATGCTCGCAACCAGCAGCAACAGAAGGTGGATTACAGCCAAGAAGCCAACAGGTAAGTCAGTGAGTCTGGGCTTGTGCTCACTACTGAGTGTGAGGACATGGAAGAAGAGAAGGACACTGTTGCCAGAGATCCCAATGCTTATCTCAGAGAAGACAGTATTTCTAAAGTTAGAGTAAGTGTACAGCTTTCTGTTCTGACTCATCTTATGTGGTCAAGAAGCACAGAGTAAATCTTGTGAGGTAAAGCAAGAGACCCCTCATCTCAGACAGCCTTGATTTTGAATCTTAACCCATGCTATCACCTTGGAAATACATGACCAGTTGAGGTCAGTTCATCTGTCTATATTGGAATCCTCAATGTCAGGTCACCCCAACCTCAGAAGGCACCCGTTGTCCCCATTGTCCTAGTGCTTTCCCTCTATCGTGTTTCTCTGTCCTTTGTGAGCCTCCCTTGCACATGGGCATTCATGGAAAACAAAAACTGTGCATCACAGCACACACTGCCGTCCCCACTGCTGCTGTGAGAGCATCCCCATGAACTGTCCTCTTCTCCCTTGCAGAGTTCTCATCGTCGGGGACACAAGCAGCTGGTTGTGGTGAATTCAAATTAGGAAGACTGCAAAAACTAGAAATGCCACCTTCACAGGACAGAACCTCCATGCGCTTGCCACGGACAGGGTCCTTTATTTCAATGCCCTCTTTGTTCTGTTCCTTTACTATCAAATATTCTTAATAATGTTTTATTACAAATGTTGAGAATTGTGATCCCTAATAGACTCATTCAAATTCTCCTTGTGACCTGCCATTGTCTCAGAGAGTAGCTTTGAGAACTCTGAGGCTGAGTTCCAGTCACCTCCTCTAGATCATGTGGAAAGCCATGTTCCTGTGTCTGGAATACTTCATAAGTGACATGCAATGAAGTCTACACACCAGGCATGAAGTGTGCCCAGCATATGATGGTCTCTGTGAAGTGTTGGCTGATGCCTTTCTCACGTATGCCTTATGCGTGTAGTATTGGAGAGTGAAGGCAGCTCTGTTAATGACTGTTCAGCCTCATCCCTGCCTGAAATGAAAAAGACAAAAATGAGGGAAGAAAGCAAGGGCAGTGTAACATCTGCACAAACCTCTACAGAGCCCCAATGTCCTTTCCTTTTTTGAATCCTGCTGTTTCTCTGTTCACTGTGACCTTTTTCAGTACAAGCAAGCTGTTGGTAGAAAACAATATTAGCCACAGACAGGTTCTAATTTTTCCTTATATAGTATGAGAATTCAGAGTTACTCTGTGTGAATTCAAACAGAACTACAATTACAGTAGCATTCCTTCATGTGGTTCCAGAGGAAGGAAAAGCACACAAGCCAACATGAAAGGTGAACTCCTTAGGATTCTGACGTCATCTCTCCTGCAAGTGAGTGCTTTTATTTCTCCAGACTCAAAGGTCATGAGTCTAAAATTTCTACCAGGAAGTTTGAGAAATGGTAGGCTGGCAGAATGTCTCTAATAGAACAAATGTGTTTGATTTCATGTAGCATCACCCATACAGACCAGATGATGCAACCAACAAAGACATGTGTGGTGGTGCACGCTGGTAGGCTAGTCTTAAGAGGTAGAGACAGGAGGATCACAACATTAGACAGTGGACATGAAAGCTTGATCCTGAGACAATCCTAATATACATGAGAAGTAGAGAGAGAACCGACTCTACAGTGTTTTTCTAGCACACATGAGAGCACTAACATTTTATAGTTTGTCCAGTGAGATGGCATTAAGAGATATCATTGTAAAATTAAGGTTATAAGATGATGCTATTGTATAATAATTTAGACCATGTGACCATAGTATCAAATATTGAGGGAAAAAAACATATTAAAGTCTATAAATATACGTGTTTGCTTTAGAATTCAAAATTCTCATTGGCAAAAATATTTTTAAAGACAATATCCAAATATATAGTATCACAAGAAGAGTTAATCGATTTGCCTGATAAAGAGACTGGGTATTTTATATAACAATAGTATTTTGGGTGAATAGTTTTATTAAATTATTTCTACTTAATTGTGAATGTTTCCAAAACATATAAAGGTATTTCTCAGGTCCCAGTCAATGGGGAGAAGGGAAGGAGAAAGATCAATTTTCCCAAAGTAAAGAAAAGAAAAATAATTTTCTGTACACATATGTTGTGTACAGAATGGATTCTCTTGATGAACCTGGGGAAATCTCAGTGAAGTGGCAATAAAGGTTCCATGAGCCTCCAAGTGGTGACACGTAACACACTGTCACCAGTCCATGATGACCTCTGTAGACTTACAGAATAAATGCTGTGAGTGCAAGCATGTGTGTGTTTGTGTGTTGAAATACATGCACTTCATGTTAAATAACACATGCACTGAAACGCTCTTAAAGTCTAGCTTGAAAGGGCCGGGGAATGGCACCAAGGATAAGAGCACTTGTTAAGGAAGAAGAAGATCTGGGTGTAGGTGTCAACACCACATAAAAAGACTAAAAAGACTAGCATGGGAGCTGGAGAGAAGGGTCAGCAGTTAGGAGCACATACTGCTCTAGCAGAGAACACAGGATTAGTTCCCAGTATCTACATCAAGAAGCTGACAACTGCTTCTGACTTCATCTTCAGGGGATCTGATGCCCTACTGTGGACATCTGCACACATGTGAACACAGATGCACGTAATTAAAAATGAAAAAATCTGGGCTGCAGAGATTGCTCAGAGTTCAATTTTCAGTAGCTACATTGAGGCTCACAACTGTCTATAACTGTAGGCCCATTCGATCTGATGCCCACTTCTAATGTGCAGATGTACATGCAGACACCAATTCCATACACTTTAAAAACATACATAAGCAAAAATAAAAATCTAAGGAGAAGCCAGTATGAAACATATACTTTAGCTTTGGTAAGTAGCATGTTATTCCTTTGGAATACCCAGGTTTCCTTAGTTCTTTTTAGCTCATGAAAAGAAAGAGGACAGAGAGAAGAGAATAGACAGAAAGAGGCATGGGTGAGAGGAAACTTTATTCTTACACAAATATCTCATTGTCAAAGTCCTGTGTGCTGTGTTTCACTACCTATAAAATCTCATATTCTCTGTCACTTCAGAAACCACAGTCCTGAAAACTTAAACTCTTCAGAAAGCAAGGCAGGGGCAGAGGCCTTGAACCTTCTGTGATATTCTCAACATCTTGGCTTCAGGGAACTCTGCTTTGAAACAATAGGAAGAGCTTTACTGGAGGTGGAATTCCACAGCACCAAGACAAAGTTCTCTTTCTTTCTACAGAACACAGACCAAGGATGGGGACATGATTTCATATATTAATGGGTACCAGTTTGCCAGGGACAAACAACTCCCTAAATTACACACTGCGTCCATATTTTGCAGGACACCCAATTTCATTTCTGAAATTTCTACATCCGAATATACATGGTGTCAAATTGTTTACATATTACAAAGTAAGTCCTGCAATGAAAGATGCTACCGTTTTGGCGAGTGTGTCACTGCTATAGAGAGCATTCTCAGAATTGTGCACCCTTCAGGAAACAAGCTATAGGGCCTCTCATAGCCTGTCCTACCTTCCTAGATCAGGCAATTTAGTTCACATCTGCCCAGCTAAGCATGGACTTTGTGGTCAGCAGACACAACAGATATTCTATGACCTCAGCAAGGTGATTTAAGAGGCACTTCTCAAAATAGAACTTGCAAGGGAATATGATGAGATAGCTCTGGGAAGGCCTCTTCAATCGTGCAAAGAGAAAAAGTTGGTGTTCTGAATGAATATAAGCACTTAAGTAACAGAGAAATGATGGGGCTGTGTGAAATAGGTACCAGGAAAGAGGCCACAATGGGGAAGAGAATGGAAAGGCTCAAACAACAGAAGAGAAGAAAAAACCACACCAGGATGAAGAAATATCCAGAAGGATGCTGAGCATTTACTGCTAGAAACAGCTGTGAAGGCTTCAACTGCTAGGACAAGAGAGCAAGAATCCCCTCCGTGGACTGCACAGAGTCAGGAAGCCATGACTGTAGAATCCGCATCATTCTGTCTTTACCCAAATCGTAGAAAACATGAGATCATTGACATCATTAAATAGACCTCAAACCAGTGACAACAGGTCAGGACAATGACCTGAATTTGTGATCTGGAGAGAAGAGGAGATTGGAAGGGAAGGAAAAAATTTGTGGTCCCTAGTGCATGCTGGTGGCCTACTGCATCCAGGGAGAAGACAGTCAGGAGTAATGTCTGCTTCTTCCTCTATAGCTATAGCACATATACAGCCCACCCATCATCTGGTGCTGAAAGCAAACAGAGCATGGTTTACGTCAGGGCTGAGGGATACCTGTCCACCCTTATTATTATGAAATATGGTCTTGATTTTGGCATCTTCATATCACTCACCTCTGCTGTTTTTATCTAGATTTAACTCTTCTGATTTAGCCAGTGCTCTCTCTCTTTGCCCTCTATGGCTAATTCCTGTCAACTAGCCACTGGTTCCATTTCCTGACTTCAGGTTTTCATTTAATTAACACGATCTCAGCTTTATAATGTGATCAAAATCCAGCAATGCACCCTTAGCATGTGGTCATCGTTCTCACCCCTGCTGTGAGACATTACAAAATGCATGGGGTGGTCTGGAAAGGGAAACTGCTCCTGCCTCCTACATGTGGGCTTAGGAGGAGGTGAAGCCAGTATCCTCTGTGTGTTGCACAGTTCGACCTGCTTGCTGGAGCTATACTAGAGAGATGGTTGGTGTATCAGGAGAGGCAAACCATCACCAAGCAGAGGCCAGCTCTGTGTTCAGAGGCCACGAAGCTAATCAACGTGAATAATAGGATGAGCAAAATCACAAAGAAATGACAACTATTTCTGCAAAACTGCTGAAATTAGCCTTCACGTTTGTTTTTGTAATTAAAATGATTACAGGTCTTCTCAGGGCTAAAGCCTGCAGCCAGCATGTTCACTAAGTGTTTGCATACTCCTCCAGAAACTGAAGTAGGGCAGCTTCCCTTTAGGGTGAGAGAGAGAAATCTGCAGAGCCTGGCCACAGATGCCACTCTCAGCTGTGGGAAACTCACATGAGCTGCAGAAGAACCTGCCGTCCTGAACCTCCCCACACCGCAGTCACAGCTGAGACTGGCTTTCTCCCTAAGTGACTTTACCCTCCTTGTCACATGCATTGTGAATAACAGTAAAAGTACGGAGGTTTGAGTTTATCTCTCTAGAAAAGAAGGTGCAGTTTGGAAAAATATGAAAGCTATGCAAAGAGCAAAGGAAATAAATGAGATAGTCTGTCCCATCAGCTTCTCTGTAGAGAGGAAGGTCCATGAATTTCCCCTATCAGAGGAATTGGAAGTGATTTTTATTTCAGTTAATAGAACATAAAGATTGATTCCCCCAAGCTCTGCACTTACCAGTTCCTGGTTCCTCAGGGTCCAGAGAGATCATCATATTCGCTCTGTGTTGTATATTTAGATGTCTGCAGTTTCTCCATGGTCTCCTCCACTGACATTTCTTAACTTCTAAAGTCTGGGCAGGGACCAACACCACCAGTTGGCAACTTCTGAAGGTGAACTGAGGAAGAAAAATATATGAGAAAACTTGGTTATATACTTTGTTGTAGTGAGACAATATTCTCTAAGACATTAAATTGGGGATAGACTCATTTCAGAAGATCCTGAAATTATTTTTAATTACCCTATCTGCAGAAGTCACTTATAATACTCATATTTGGGATATGACAACCACACATGCTAAGAGGGTTTAATTGAAATGTAAAAAGAAAACATCGATTCCCTTATTTACATCTTAAAAGTACACACATGGAACATGCATTCTGACACAGCTAGTCAATCTGAAATTTTACAATCAAAAAAGGAATACAGGCTTAAGATTAATGCAATGTAATTGGAAGATTCTAAATTACAGAGACAAACATCCTTCACTGCAAATCCCTCATTTGTGCAGTACACAGTCCCCTGTGCTGAGGGGCTGCCAGAGCTCAGCATCTCCTGCAGATGCTGAAAACCTCCCTGAACCCACCGCTCTTCCTCTACAGCCTGCTTAGGTCCCGAACACCTTCCGAGTCTGCACTGTGTGCAGAGCACTTACCCAGATGGACATGACAGGGGAATTCTCTGCCTAGGAGATCTGCACAGACTTGGGTTACTGGTGCCTTTAATGCCTCTCTGAAACCTGCAATTCTAATGCCTGTGTGTGACTAAGATCCCGTTGGGGCCCTGAGGAACATGGCATCCCTGGTGGGAAATTTGTCTGTCTGTTAGTTTTACTCCATTGCATCCTAGAAAACATCAAACTGAGGTGGTGGGGCGGGTGCTGGGCTCAAACTTTCCCCATAAACTCCCATGACACATCTATCAGAGCAGTACCAGGGTCACATCACATAGGCGACCAAACTTGGCTCATTTTTAACCTCATAGGTAATTGGTCTCTACCAATTTCAGACTTTTTAATTTCTCTGCTTTAGGATGAGGGGTTTGGATGCTCCCATGAGTTGTCTGCGACTCTGAAATTCCCATACGTTTCCTCAAAGCTCTTAGCATTTGCCTTTCCATCTGACACTCAGTGTCGGTGCTGCTCTGATGTGTGATTGTGGTGTCTCATTGTGTGTTTCATGCTCTTCACCCAGGGGCATCAAGCAATACTAAACCTTTCCCTTGCATGTTGTACATATGTTTATTTTGGAATTTTTAATAAAAATATTCTTTCCTTTTGTTTTTGGTGTTGTAGCGTTGTGTGTTGGCCTGGACTCACTCCTGTCTCTCATGCTGTCTTTGCTCTCACCTCCCTCCTGTTTCCGCTTCAGGGCTACAGACTTGAGCCACCAGGACCCTCTGCTCACGTGTTTTATGCATCTTACTGCTGTGTGGTTTCTTTCTTGTCAACCACACTCTTGATATTTTAAAGGTTCTCTCGCATCACCTTGCTAAACACCATTCTGTCGGGTAACATGCAGGCTGATCTGAACGCTGTGACTCACTCAAAGAGTACACAGGATATGGAACAGACCTCTGGTCTTTCTCTTCCCACTCAACTCTAGGTGTGAATGGGTTCATGTTCGTGATAGTGCCTCACACATTTGCTGGGTGAAGGGTGCCTCTGAGTGTGTGCCAAGCAGTGTGAATTGTTTCACTGAGTGTATGTTCACCTGTGTGATGTGTTCCTATGAGTCTGTAAGCTGTGTGAAATGTTTGGGGAAGTGTGTCCATCTGTGTGAAGGATGTTCTGAGTGTGTGTTGGGTTGTGTGATGTGTGCCTCTATGTGTGTTAAGTTATGTGAACTGTGTCTCAGTATGTTGGTCTGTATGAAGTTGCCTCTGAGGGCGTTGATCGTGTGAAGCGTGCCTCACATGATAAACTTTGTTTATGACTCTTTATACTCTTTATGATCTCTCTCCCAAGCCTACGTTTATCTAACAGTATGACCCATTTAGAAGTCTTTTGTGTCAGAATCTGTCTTATTGTGAATCTGCAATTCTTTACTATCCAGGAGCATTATTGGTTTTGCAGTTTTAAATCACTAAGCATGTAAGAATTTAAGCTGTGACATTCACAGGTCAAAAATAGATATTGCTGGCAGAGTCGCTTGTGACTGAATCAGTTGTGACTCTGAACTGCAGAGTGACAGGCTGCTCTGGATGTTGGCTCCAACTTTCTCCAATTCCAAAATGGAGAACGTACAAATTTCCACTAGCTCAGGGGCCGCTAGGTAGGAGCCACACTCAGCACTTTAACTCTGAGACTGTGCAACCCAGAAACTCTTTTCATCCAAGTTACAGACAAATCTGACAGGCAGAGCACTGTGCAGCCTGGAAACATCTTTCTGTATGGTGCCAGAAATCTGCCATGCACTCCTGCCTGCCTAAACCTGATCCCACAGTCTGCCTAGGCAGGAAGCACAGGCATAGTCTCAGAGTACTTTCTTCCCGATTAGGTCCAATAAAGACCATTGAAATGTTTTATAGACAGAGTTCGCGCTGGCAGCACAGCCCAGGAAGCTGCATTTTAAAACGGTGCAGCTTTTTTCCTGCTGAGGCAGAGTCAGGAAAAATTCTCTGCAGCACACTTCTAGCAAACAGCAAAAAGCTGTGTTAACCTCTCTCTCCTTTTTTTTAAAGCCCTCTCGGGTTTTTAAGTGGATTTAGTCCATCACATTGGATGCCACTTGGTATTAGGAACAGCAGGCTGTGTTCCTGCTGCCCAGCTCCCGGCCGCCTGGCTAGTTTATGCCGCGAAATACCAACACACAAATTGTATTCTTTTAATCTCTGCTTGGCTCATTAGTTTTCTTTATTAATTAACCAATGAAAGCAAAAGATAGAAAGAAGACCCACCTACATCATTGTGCCAGAGAGATGGCTCAGCAGGCAAGGATACTGCTTCCTAGAACACTCAAATTTAATTGCCTTCTCCTACATTGGGTGGCCCACAATGGCCCATAACTCTAGGTCTAGTGTATATGATAACTCTGACAACTATGGACATCCACATCCATGTAGACACACAGAAACACACACACATGTACTCACATGCACGCAAACACACACACAGACACATACACACACACAAAGAGTTAAAACTTAAAAAGAAATTTTTATTTAAAAAATTAAAAGCAATGTGTTAACTCAGGTCAAGTGAGAATAACCTCACAGGTCTCCATGAAACACCCATGAAGAAATAAAAACTTCACATGATATCTGAGGGCGAGGCAGTTAATTTTCATTATATAACCAGCCATCCACACATAGTAAACAGATACAACAGAAAAATGATGATTTCATATTTTAATTTAAGGCACAGTTTGTTCCCACCATGCCACAATTCACAGCTCTGATGACAGCATATTGTTTATATTAAGGGATCATACCTATCACTGAATAATCAAATATTTATTGTGCTCCCACACATTGATCTCAAAAACTTAATTATATGATTTTCAGTACTAATCAGCACAAAAGGACTGACTGTGGCATAGCTATGGGACACAAGAATCCGGATACAGTAGAATATTCAGCTATCCTTGGAGTTCATTCTTGAGTGGAAGATAACAATGTCCAAAATATAGAAAACCACAAAGAAGCTCATGAGCAGAAGGATGGTCGGGGTGGCCCTTAGCTCTGGAGATGCTTTTGGAAAGAGGCTGGTATTGTGAAGATCCTGGGACAGCCTCTTATACCTGCACAGGAGAGTCAGCATGTACCCGCTGGAGTGGGCCATGAGACTAATAAAAAAAGCTTCCCTGAGGGACAGCAGTGTGGAAAATGTACTTCAAATTACATACCTCTTAGATAAAAGACACTAGAATTGGGTACCATACGTATAGTTACCCAAGGTCAAAATGTTTGTGGTCGTAATAGACACTAAGAAGTGATTGCCAATGGCCCTACAGGAGACACTCATGGGTAGAAGAGCAAAGAGATGGGATAGGGAGATTTGTGCTTGAACTTTGCTAAACAGGAGCTTCTGGGACTGAGGATGACAGCCTGGAGGACACCCAACAGGCTGGTGGTACACAGGGAGAGACACCTAAAAATTCTGTATGAGTAGACAAGGAATTTACATATAATGTTTTTATCTCCACCAGAAAAAAAAGTCTGTAACTATGACTGCAGGGATTAGAAACAATAATAAGTGGATTAGGGCCACGAGATCAATGGGCAGGTCATCAATTGCTTGGGTGATATATTAGTTGACTCAAGTATAAATACTTTACAAAGAATTTTGATTATGCTTGCCTCTGTAGTAAAGTCTGTGGTTTGGTGAAGACAGAGGCAGTCTGGGGATGCAGTCTGAGGGCAGGATCACCCCTTCAGTTTGAGTACTGCTAAAGGTAAAAGAGCTCTCTAATGATTGGCACCCTGCTTCTCTGGTCTTCAGCATTAACCCCGATATATGCCTTTGGGTTTATATTATTAATACCAATTAGAATTCATACTGCAGGTGTTCTTCTCTTTCCCTGTCTTTTTTATCCGTCTAGACGAATTCTCTCACTAACACCACAACCAGACTATAGAGTACCAGGACCCAAGGATCCTCCTATCTCTATATCCCGTTGTTATAGGTGTTTATGCATGGCCAAAACCCACTTCTTTGTGTAAGCTGAGATATTACACTCTGGTCACTGTCCTCTCACACATGGACAAGAAAAGGCCAATGATATCCTTTTCATTGCTGATGAACACAAAAGGACTGACTGTGGCATAGCTATGGCTCACAAGCAGCCGGATAAAGTAAAATATTGGATCATCTTCGAACATATGCCTTGAGAATATCATAATGCTATCCAAGATACACATGAGCACAAAGAAGCACAAGAGCAGCAGGATGGTCCGGGAGGCTCTTTGCTCTGGTGATGCTTTTGAAGAAAAGTTTGTGATGTGAAGATGCTGGACCAGCTTCTTGTGCCTGCACAGCAGAATCAGCATGTACCCGCTGGAGAGGAACATGATACCCATAATGAAAACATCCCTGAGGATGAACAATGTGGACATTATGTATTTCATTGGGAAACTGAAATGTACAAGAGAGCAAGATTCAGTCATATAGAGTAGGTGGTCTGAGGTCACATTAGGGGTCTTAACCATGGAGATGAATAGGTAATTGGAAAAGGATGAATAGAAGGAACAAAGAGCAAACAAGGACCCTAAGTTGTGACTTGGGGATAATTTTCTTTTGAACTTTGCCAAACATGAGTTTCTGGGGCTGAGAGTGATGGCCTGAAACACACTCAGCAAGCAGGTGCCACAAACAGAGAGACCCCTCAAAAATCTGTATAAGAAGAAAAGAGATTTACATGTGATGTCGTCCCATTCTTGATGAAACATAAAAATATCAGCAGCTATGATGCTCGCAACCAGCAGCACCAGAAGGTGGATTACAGCCAAGAAGCCAATGGGCAAGTCAGTGAGTCTGGGCTTGTGCTCACTACTGAGTGTGAGGATGTGGAGGAGGAGAAGGACACTGTTGCCTGAGATCCCAATGCTTATCTCACAGAAGAAAGTGTTTCTAAAGTTAGTGTAAGTGTCCAGCTTTTTGTTGTGACTCATCTTATATGGTTAGGAAGCACAGAGTAAACCTTGTGGGGGAAAAGCAAGAGACCCCTCATCTTAGACAGCCTTCACCGTGAACCTTAACCAATGCTATCACCTTGGCAATACATGACAAGTTGAGCTTAGTTCATCTTTCTCTATTGGAATCCTCAATGTCAGCTCACCCCAACCTCAGAAGACACCCGCTGTCCCCATTGTCCTAGTGCTTTCCCAGTGTCGTGTTTCTCTGTCCTTTGTGAGGCTCCCTTGCACATGGGCATTCATGGAATCCAACAGCTGTGCATCACAGCACACACTGCCGTCCCCACTGCTGCTGTGAGAGCATCCCCATGAACTGTCCTCTTCTTCCCTGCAGAGTTCTCATCATCGAGTACACAAGTAGCTGGTTGTGGTGAATTCAAATTAGGAAGACTGCAAAAACTAGAAATGCCACCTTCACAGGACAGAACTTCCATGGGCTTGCCACGGACAGGGTCCTTTATTTTAGTGCCCTCTTTCTTCTGTTCCTCTACTACCAAATATTCTTAATAATGTTTTATTACAAATGTTGAGAATTGTGATCCCTTATAGACTACTTCAAATTCTCCCTGTGACCTGCCATTGTCTCAGAGTGTTGCTTTGAGAACTCTGAGGCTGAGTTCCAGTCACCTCCTCTAGATCATGTGGACAGCCATGTTCCTGTGTCTGGAGTACATCATGAGTGACATGCAATGAAGACTACACACCAGGCATGAAGTGTGTCCAGCACATGATGGTCTCGATTAAGTGTTGGCTGATGCCTTTCTCACGTATGCCTTATGCGTGTAGTATTGGACAGTGAAGGCAGCTCTGTTAATGACTGTTCAGCCTCATCCCTGCCTGAAATGAAAAAGACAGAAATGAGGGAAGAAAGCAAGGACAGTGTAACATTTGCACAAGCCTCTACAGAACTCCAATGTGCTTTTCTTTTTTGAATCCTGCTGTTTCTCTCTTCACCTTGACCATTTTCACTACAAGCAAGTTGTTGGTCGCTATCAAATATTAGCCACACATAGGTTCTAATTTTTCCTTATATAGTATGAGAATTCAGAGTTACTCTGTGAGAATTCAAACAGAACTACCATTACAGTAGCATTCCTTCATGTGGTTCCAGAGGAAGGAAAAGCACACAAGCCAACATGAAAGGTGAACTCCTTAGGATTCTGACGTCATCTCTCCTGCAAGTGAGTGCTGTTATTTCTCCTGACTCAAAGGACATGAGTCTAAAATTTCTACCAGGAAGTTTGTGAAATGGTAGGCTGGCAGAATGTCTCTAATAGAACAAATGTGTTTGATTTCATGTAGCATCACCCATACAGACAAGATGATGCAACCAACAAAGACATGTGTGCTGGTGCACGCTGGTAGGTTAGTCTTAAGTGGTAGAGACAGGAGGATCACAACCCTGGACAGTGGACATGAAAGCTTGATCCTTAGTCAATCCTCAGAACCCATGGGAAGTAGAGAGAGAACCGACTCTACAGTGTTTTTCTAGCACACATGAGAGCACTAACATTTTATAGTTTGTCCAGTGAGATGGCATTAAGAGATATGTCATTGTAAAATTAAGGTTATAAAATGATGCTCTTGTATAATAATTTAGACCATGTGACTGTAGTATCTGATATTGAGAGAAAGAAAACATATTAAAGTCTATAAATATATGTGTTTATTTTAGAATTCACAATTTTGATGAGTAATTGGCCAAAATATTTTTTTTGGTGTTAAATATTTTTTTATAATTTTTTTTATTAAGAAAAGAAGAAAAAAACATAAACAAAAAACAAGTTTCCACCTCCTCCCAGCCTCCCATTTCCCTCCCCCTCCTCCCACCCTTCTCCCCCTCCTCCCACCCTTCTACCCCTCCCCCCACTCCTCTCCCCCTCCCTCTCCAGTCCACAGAGCAGTCCAGGTTCCCTGCCCTGTGGTAAGTCCTAGGTCCTCCCCCCTCCGTCCATATCTAGGAAGGTGAACATCCAAACTGGCTAGGCTTCCACAAAGCCAGCACATTAAGTAGGATCAAAACCCCGTGCCATTGTCCTTGGCGTCTCATCAGCCCTCATTGTTCGCCATGTTCAGAGAGTCCGGTTTTATCCCATGCTTTTTCGGTCACAGTCCAGCTGGCCTTGGTGAGCTCCCAGTAGATCAGCTCCACTGTCTCAGTGGGTGGGTGCACGCCTCGTGGTCCCGACTTCTTTGCTCATGTTCTCCCTTCTTCTGCTCCTCATTGGGACCTTGGGAGCTCAGTCCAGTGCTCCAGTGTGGGTCTCTGTCTCTGTCTCCATCCATGATCATTTCATTAGATGCTGAAAAAGCATTTGACAAAATTCAACATCCATTTATGTTAAAAGTCTTGGAGAGATTAGGGATACAAGGGTCATACCTAAATATAATAAAAGCTATATACAGCAAGCCGACAGCTAACATCAAATTAAACGGAGAGAAACTCAAAGCCATCCCACTTAACTCAGGAACATGACAAGGCTGTCCACTCTCCCCATACCTCTTCAATATAGTGCTTGAAGTTCTAGCAATAGCAATAAGACAACATAATGGAATCAAGGGGATTCGAATTGGAAAGGAAGAAGTTAAACTTTCGTTATTTGCAGATGATATGATAGTGTACATAAGCGACCCCAAAAACTCCACCAAAGAACTCCTACAGCTGATAAACAGCTTTAGTAATGTGGCAGGATACAAGATCAACTCCAAAAAATCAGTCGCCCTCTTATACACAAAGGATATGGAAGCAGAGAGGGTAATCAGAGAAGCTTCACCATTCACAATAGCCAAAAACAGCATAAAATATCTTGGGGTACATCTAACCAAGGAAGTGAAAGATCTATTTGACAAGAACTTTAAGGCATTGAAGAAAGAAATTGAAGAGGATACCAAAAAATGGATGGACCTCCCTTGCTCTTGGATTGGGAGGATCAACATAGTAAAAATGGCAATTCTACCAAAGGCTATTTATAGATTCAATGCAATCCCCATCAAGATCCCATCAAAATTCTTCACAGATCTGGAGAGGACAATAATCAACTTTATATGGAAAAACAAAAAACCCAGGATAGCCAAAACAATCCTATACAATAAAGGATCTTCTGGAGGCATTACCATCCCTGACTTCAAACTCTATTACAGAGCTACAGTAATGAAAACAGTGTGGTACTGGCATAAAAACAGAGAAGTCGACCAATGGAATCGTATAGAAGACCCGGATTTTATCCCACAAACCTATGAACACCTGATTTTCGATAAAGGAGCTAAAAGTATAAAATGGAAGAAAGAAAGCATCTTCAACAAATGGTGCTGGCACAACTGGATGTCATCTTGTAGAAGAATGAAAATAGACCCTTATCTATCACCGTGCACAAAACTCAAGTCCAAATGGATTAAAGACCTCAATATCAGCCCGAACACACTGAACCTGATAGAAGAGAAAGTGGGAAGTACCCTACAGGAGCTGGGCACAGGAGATCGCTTCCTATGTATAACCCCAGAAGCACAGACATTAAGGGCAACATTGAATAAATGGGACCTACTTAAACTGAGAAGCTTCTGTAAAGCAAAGGACATAGTCAATAAGACACAAAGGCAACCTACTGATTGGGAGAAGATCTTCACCAACCCCACAACAGACAAAGGTCTGATCTCCAAAATATATAAAGAACTCAAGAAACTAGACTTTAAAATGCTAATTAACCCAATTAAAAAATGGGGCACTGAACTGAACAGAGAATTCTCAGCAGAGGAAGTTCAAATGGCCAAAAGACACTTAAAGTCGTGCTCAACTTCCTTAGCAATCAGGGAAATGCAAATCAAAACAACTTTGAGATATCATCTTACACCTGTCAGAATGGCTAAAGTCAAAAACACCAAGGATAACCTTTGCTGGAGAGGCTGTGGAGGAACGGGTACCCTCATCCATTGCTGGTGGGAATGCCATCTTGTGCAACCACTGTGGAAGTCAGTGTTTCGGTTTCTCAGGAAATTCGGGATCAACTTACCCCTGGACCCAGCAATACCACTCCTGGGAATATACCCAAGAGATGCTCTATCATATGACAAAAGCATTTGTTCAACTATGTTCATAGCAGTATTATTTGTAATAGCCAGAACCTGGAAACAACCTAGATGCCCTTCAATGGAAGAATGGATGAAGAAAGTATGGAATATATACACGCTAGAGTACTACGCTGCGGTAAAAAACAATGACTTCTCGAATTTTGCAGGCAAATGGATGGAAATAGAAAACACTATCCTGAGTGAGGTGTCCCAGACCCAAAAAGATGAACATGGGATGTACTCGCTCATAATTGGTTTCTAGCCATAAATTAGGGCCACGGAGTCTACAATAGGTGAACCTAAAGAAGCTAAGTAAGAAGGTGAACCCAAGGAAAAACATATAGTTATCCTCTTGGCTAAGGGAAGTAGACCCAATTGCCGGGGAGAAAATTAGGATCTTGGGGGTGGGGTGGGATGGGGGTAAGGGGAGATGGGGAGAGAAAAGGTAGAAGGGAAGGAGGGGGGACTTGGGGAATCAGGAGAATTGGGATAAAGGAAAGGTGGATAGGGGAGCACGGAACCACAATTCTTAGTTAAGGGAACCACTTTAGGGTGAGGAAGAGATTTGACCCTAGAGGGGCTCCCAAATGCCCAACATGAGGTTCCCAGTTAGTTCCTTGGGCATCTGAGGATTGGGAACCTGAAATGACCCTATCCGAGAGCAATACTGACGAATATCTTGCATATCATCATAGAACCTTCATCTGGTGATGGATGGCCAAAATATTTTTAAAGACAATATCCAAATATAAAAATTCTATAGTATCACAAGAAGAGTTAATCGATTTGCCTGATAAAGAGACTGGGTATTTTATATAGCAATAGTATTTTGGGTGAATAGTTTTATTAAATTATTTCTACTTAATTGTGAATGTTTCTATAACATAAAAAGGTATTTCTCAGGTCCCAGTCAATGAGGGAAAAAGGAAGAAGAAAGATCAATTTTCCCAAAGTAAAGAAAAGAAAAATAATTTTCTGTACACATATGTTGTGTACAGAATGGATTCTCTTAATGAACCTGGGGAAATCACAATGCAGTGGCAATAAAGGTTCCATGATCCTCCAAGTGCTGACACGTAACACACTGTCACCAGTCCATGATGACCTCTGTAGACTTACAGAATAAATGCTGTGAGTGCAAGCATGTGTGTGTTTGTGTGTTGAAATACATGCAGTTCATGTTAAATAACGCATGCACTGACACGCTCTAAAAGACTAGCTTGAAAGGGCTTGGAATGGCACCAAGGATAAGAGCACTTGTTAAGGAAGCAGAAGATCTGAGCGTGGGTGTCAACACCACATAAAAAGACTAAAAAGACTAGCGTGGGAGCTGGAGAGAAGGGTCAGCAGTTAGGAGAACATACTGCTCTAGCAGAGAACACAGGATTAGTTCCCAGTATCTACATCAAGAAGCTGACAACTGCTTCTGACTTCATCTTCAGGTGATCTGATGCCCTACTGTGGACATCTGCACACATGTAAACACAGATGCATGTAATTAAAAATGAAAAAATCTGGGCTGCAGAGACTGCTCAGAGTTCAATTTTCAGTAGCTACATCGAGGTTCATAACTGTCTAGAACTGTAGCCCCATGAAGTCTGCTGCCAACTTCTAATGTGCAGATGTACATGCAGACACAAATTCCATACATTTTAAATACATACATCACCAAAAATAAAAATAATTAAAAATCCTAAGAGAAGCTTGTCTGAAACATACATTTTAGCTTTGCTAAGTAGCATGTTATTCCTTTGGAATACCCAGGTTTCCTTAGTTCTTTTTAGCTCATGAAAAGAAAGAGGACAGAGAGAAGAGAATAGACAGAAAGAGGCATGGGTGAGAGGAAACTTTATTCTTACACAAATATCTCATTGTCAAAGTCCTGTGTGCTGTGTTTCACTACCTATAAAATCTCATATTCTCTGTCACTTCAGAAACCACAGTCCTGAAAACTTAAACTCTTCAGAAAGCAAGGCAGGGGCAGAGGCCTTGAACCTTCTGTGATATTCTCAACATCTTGGCTTCAGGGAACTCTGCTTTGAAACAATAGGAAGAGCTTTACTGGAGGTGGAATTCCACAGCACCAAGACAAAGTTCTCTTTCTTTCTACAGAACACAGACCAAGGATGGGGACATGATTTCATATAATAATGGGTACCAGTTTGCCAGGGACAAACAACTCCCTAAGTTACACACTACGTCCACATTTTTCAGGACACCCAATTGCATTCATTCAATTTCTACATCCAAATATACATGGTGTCAAATTCTTTATGTATTACAAAGTAAGTCCTGCAATGAAAGATGCTACCGTCTTGGCTAGTGTGTCATTGCTATAGAGAGCATTCTCAGAATTGTGCACCCTTCAGGAAACAAGCTATAGGGCCTCTCATAGCCTGTCCTACCTTCCTAGATCAGGCAATTTAGTTCACATCTGCCCAGCTAAGCATGGACTTTGTGGTCAGCAGACACAACAGATATTCTATGACCTCAGCAAGGTGATTTAAGAGGCACTTCTCAAAATAGAACTTGCAAGGGAATATGCTGAGATAGCTACGGGAAGACCTCTTGTATCATGCAAAGAGAAAGGGTTGGTGTTTTGTTTCTTTTATTTTTTTATTTATTTATTATGTATACAATATTCTGTCTGTGCGTATGTCTGCAGGCCAGAAGAGGGCACCAGACCTCATTCCAGATGGTTATGAGCCACCATGTGGTTGCCGGGAATTGAACTCAGGACCTTTGGAAGAGCAGGCAATAGTCTTAACCACTGAGCCATCTCTCCAGCCCAAGGGGTTGGTGTTTTGATATAAGCGCTTAAGTAACAGAGAAATGATGGGGCTTTGTGAAATAGGTACCAGGAAAGAGGCCACATTGGGGAAGAGAATGAAAAGGTTTAAAGGACAGAAGAGAAGAAAAAACCACACCAGGATGAAGAAATATCCAGAAGGATCCTGAGCATTTCCTGCTAGAAACAGCTGTGAAGGCTTCAACTGCTCAGGGCAACAGAGCTAGAATTCCCTCCCTGGACTGCACAGAGTCAGGAAGTCATGACTGTAGAAACCGCATCATTCAGTCTTTACCCAAATCGTAGACAACCTGAGATCATTGACATCATTAAATACACGTCAACGCAGTCACAACAGGTCAGGAAAATGACCTGCATTTGTGATCTGGAGAGTTGTGGAAATTGGAAGGAAAGGAAAAAAATTTGCGTTCTCTAGTGCACGCTGGTTGCCTACTGCATCTGGGAGGAAGAAAATGAGGAGTAATGTCTGCTTCCTCCTCTATAGCTATAGCACATATACAGCCCACCCATCATCTGGTGCTGAAAGCAAACAGAGCATGGTTTATGTCAGGGCTGAGGGATACCTGTCCACGCTTATTATTATGAAATATGCTCTTGGTTTTGGCATCTTCATACCACTCACCTCTGCTGTTTTTTATCTAGATTTAAATCTTCTGATTTTGCCAGTGCTCTCCCTCTTTGCCCTATATGGCTAATTCCTGTCAACTAGCTGCTGGTTCCACTTCCTGACTTCAGGTTTTCATTTAATTAACACAATCTCCAGTTTACACTATGATCAAAATCCAGCAATGCACCCTTAGCATGTGGTCATCGTTCTCACCCCTGCTGTGAGACATTACAAAATGCATGGGGTGGTCTGGAAAGGGAAACTGCTCCTGCCTCCTACATGTGGGCTTAGGAGGAGGTAAGGCCAGTATCCTCTGTATGTTGCACAGTTCGACCTGCAATGCTGGAGCTATACTAGAGAGATGGTTGGTGTATCAGGAGAGGCAAACCATCAAAAGAAGAATCCAGCTCTGTGTTCAGAGAGACCATGAAGCTAATCAACATGAGTAATATGATGAAGAAAATCACTAAGAAATGACAGCTATTTCTGCAAAACTGCTGAAATTACCCTTCATGTTTGTTTTTGTAATTAAAATGATTACAGGTCTTCTCAGGGCTAAAGCCAGCAGCCAGAATGTTCACTAAGTGTTTGCATACTCCTCCAGAAACTGAAGTAGGGCAGCTTTCCTTTAGAGTGAGAGAGAGAACTCTGTGGAGCCTGGCCACAGATGCCACTCTCAGCTCTGGCAAACTCACATGGGCTGCAGAAGAACCTGCCGTCCTGACGCTCCCCACACCGCAGTCACAGCTGAGACTGGCTTTCTCCCTAAGTGACTTTGCCCTCCTTGTCACATGCACTGTGAGTAACAGTAAAAGTACGGAGGTTTGAGTTTATCTCTCTAGAAAAAGAGGTGCAGTTTGGAAAAATATGAAAGCTATGCAAAGAGCAAAGGAAATGAATGAGATAGTCTGTCCCATCGGCTTCTCTGAAGAGAGGAAGGTCCATGAATTTCCCCTATCAGAGGAATTGGAAGTGATTTTTATTCCAGTTAATAGAACATAAAGATTGATTCCCCCAAGCTCTGCACTTACCAGTTCCTGGTTCCTCAGGGTCCAGAGAGATCATCATATTCTCTCTGTGCTGTATAGTTAGTTGTCTGCTGTTTCTTCTCCATGGTCTACTCCACTGACTTTTCAAAACTTTTAAAGTCTGGGCAGAGACCAACACCACCAGTTGGCAACTTCTGAAGGTGAACTGAGGAAGAAAAATATATGAGAAATCTTGGTTATATACTTTGTTGTAGTGAGACAATATTCTCTAAGAGATGAAATTGGGGATAGACTCATTTCAAAAGATCCTGAAATTATTTTTAATTACCCTATCTACAGAAGTCACTTATAATACTCATATTTGGGATATGACAACCACACATGCTAAGAGGGTTTAATTGAAATGTAAAAAGAAAACATCGATTCTCTTATTTTATATATTAAAAGTACACACATGGAACATGCATTCTGACACAGCTAGTCAATCTGAAATTTTACAATCAAAAAAGGAATACAGGCTTAAGGTTAATGCAATGTAATTGGAAGATTCTAAATTACAGAGACAAACATCCTTCACTGCAAATCCCTCATTTGTGCGGTACACAGTCCCCTGTGCTGAGGGGCTGCCAGAGCTCAGCATCTCCTGCAGATGCTGAAAACCTCCCTGAACCCACCGCTCTTCCTCTATAGCCTACTTAGGTCCCGAACACCTTCCGAGTCTGCACTGTGTGCAGAGCACTTACCCAGATGGACATGACAGGGGAGGTCTCTGCCTGAGGAGATCCTCACAGACTTGGGTTACTGGTGCCTTATTGCCTCTCTGAAACCTGCAATTCTAATGCCTGTGTGTGACTAAGATCCCGTTGGGGCCCTGAGGAACATGGCATCCCTGGTGGGAATTTTGTCTGTCTGTTAGTTTTACTCCATTGCATCCTAGAAAACATCAAACTGAGGTGGTGGGGCGGGTGCTGGGCTCAAACTTTCCTCATTAACTCCCATGACACATCTGTCAGAGGAGTGCCAGGGTCACATCATATAGGCGACCAAACTTGGCTCATTTTTAACCTCATAGGTAATTGGTCTCTACCAATTTCAGACTTTTTAATTTCTCTGCTTTAGCATGAGGGGTTTGGATGCTCCCATGAGTTGTCTGCGACTCTGAAATTCCCATACCTTTCCACAAAGCTCTTAGCATTTGCCATTCCATCTGACACTCAGTGTCGGTGCTGCTCTGATGTGTGATTGTGGTGTCTCATTGTGTGTTTCATGCTCTTCACCCAGGGGCATCAAGCAATACTAAACCTTTCCCTTGCATGTTGTACATATGTTTATTTTGGAATTTTTAATAAAAATATTCTTTCTTTTTGTTTTTGGTGTTGTAGCCTTGTGTGTTGGCCTGGACTCACTCCTGTCTCTCATGCTGTCTTTGCTCTCACCTCCCTCCTGTTTCCGCTTCAGGGCTACAGACTTGAGCCACAAGGACCCTCTGCTCACGTGTTTTATGCATCTTACTGCTGTGTGGTTTCTTTCTAGTCAACCACACTCTTGATATTTTAAAGGTTCTCTCGCATCACCTTGCTAAACACCATTCTGTCGGGTAACATGCAGGCTGATCTGAACGCTGTGACTCACTCAAAGAGTACACAGGATATGGAACAGACCTCCGGTCTTTCTCTTTCCACTCAACTCTAGGTGTGAATGGGTTCATGTTCGTGACAGTGCCTCACACTTTTGCTGGGTGAAGGGTGCCTCTGAGTGTGTGCTAAGCAGTGTGAATTGTTTCACTGAGTGTATGTTCACCTGTGTGATGTGTTCCTATGAGTGTGTAAGCTGTGTGAAATGTTTGGGTAAATGTGTCCATCTGTGTGAAGGATGTCTCTGAGTGTGTGTTGCATTGTGTGATGTGTGCCTCTAAGTGTGTTAAGTTATGTGAACTGTGTCTAAGTATGTTGGTGTGTATGAAGTTGCCTCCCAGAGCGTTGATCGTGTGAAGCGTGCCTCTGAGTCTGTTCAGCTGTGTGTGACTGTTTGTGTTCCCCTGCATTAAGTGTGTCTCTGAAGAGGTCCTAGATACAAATATGTAGGCACACCAGAATCTGACAGTTCTCGCTGACTTGTATTGATGTTGCAGCTAAGTAATTATCTATGTCTAGTCCACTATTTAAATTTGTATGTTTTGACCCCATAAAAAGTACTTTGTTCTTTATCTCTATCAATTTGACTCCTTTAAGCTCTGTCTTTTTTAGTAATTCACTGAGGTGTGGACTCCTGTCTCTCACTGGCATGGTAAGATGTTGAATGTGTTCCTTGTGTACCAAAACTAACATTCTTTAGCATTGGGAAACCATGTTCTGGCACCATAGACAGTGGCTCTTTTACCTTTGATTATGACTATTTTAAATAAAGTTATAGGAGCATCATTGTGCAAATAACAGTATGGTCGTCTGTATATAGTTTTTTTTCTCCATGCACATGTGTTTACTTGATCATGTAATAATTTATTCTAAAAACAATATGTGGTTATGTAGCTTTTCAAAATATAAACAATGGCAGCAACTGAATTATTGAAACTGTCATAAGCGCTCACATATTTAAAGTGTTGGACTGTGCTGTAGAAGGATGGGGGCTGCCTTCCTGCCACCCATCTCATGACTAGCTTTACCCAAAATAATGACACGGAAACTGTATTCTTTTAAACATTGTATGTTCTATCGGTTCCAGCCTCTTATTGGCTAATTTTCACAGCTTGCTTTAACCCATATTTAGTAATCTGTGTAGCACCACGAGGTGGTGGCTTCCCGGGGAAAGATCTTAACCTGTGTCCTTCACAGAGAGGAGAGCTTTGGCATTTACCTCATTGCCTTCTTCCCAGCATTCTGTTCTGTCTACTTTGCCTACCTATGTTCTGACCTATCAGGCCAAGCAGTTTTCTTTATTAATTAACCAGTGAAAGCAACAGATAGATAGAAGAACCAGCTACATCATTTCCCATTTTTCTGATTAAACAAAAAAGAAAGGCTTTCACTTTAACATAGTAAAATAACAAATCAGTTATCAAGAAAGAATTACAGTTACAATATTTATATATACTTTGTCTTTTATCATAACTAAGGAAAAATATAACTATCTATCCATTCTTCAACTCCATTAAAGACTCCAGATGGATATAATATTACCTAAGTAAACAAGAAATAAGCAACTTCCAAACTCTAGAAAGGACAGAGACATCTCGTCGTCTGGACAGTTATCCAAAGTTTTTTGTATCATTGGGGAATCCATCTTCAGCCTTCATGCCCACAGTATCCAGAAGACATTTTCATGAAGCAGGAAAATTCAAAGGCAGTTAGTCATTATCTGCTGTGTTCTTCAGAATGTCTCACAGACTCTTTTATGAATCAGGAACCCGGAAAGGCCATCTCACCTTTAGGAAAGTTCAGCAGTCCTCTCTCTGCAGGTTCTTTGTGTCCAGTTTATGCAAGAGTCCAGGCAAGTGCAGTTTCTTGATCAAATGGTACCAAATTCCATAAGGAGCCTCTTCAATGCCCATCTTCCTCTTTAAGTAGCTAGTGTTGTCAGTAGCAGATGTGTCTCATTGTCATGAAAAGCCCTAAGTTATTAAAACATTTAAAATGCCATCTTCTACAGTCTTTGAAAGCTATGAAGAATGCCTATCTGAAATATATCTATGTACATCTAGAAAATCTAACTAAAATGACTACAAACTTGACTATTATCGATGATTATGTATTAACCTATATTTCTTAATTATACATTACATTTTTAAATGAACTATACAATCACATACCTTAATCAAGATCAGAAAAACATATACATATAACAAAATCGACCTTAAAATCCATACCAATGCAAATTATTCATATCTATATCATATCCCCCTTTAAATGTAAAAGAACATTTAGAAACAATATTTGGGAATATGGGGGCAGTTATTTCTCTCAAAAATGCTTTGTGCTGAATAGGGACACTGTTAATCAGATCTTTTATGGTGTAACCTGTATGCCAGGTTCATCTAAGTCAGCAGTTGAGTGAAATATTTTTTAAGGGTGTTCACAGCAACCTTTCAGGAGGCTGTGGTCTATCATAGCATATTAAGATAGAAGCAATCCACAGGGTCTCATCCTCTGTGAAAACAAAAGAAGACCCTTTCCAAAGCATGATATCCTTAGATCCAAATTCTGAAGTCAAGATACATTTAGAACATATATGCAGGTTCAGCTTAGCAGCTCATTTAATGAAATGGTTTTTGTACTTAGCTCCTTCCCAGTCAAAAATTTTAAAGAAAACACAATAAAATACATAATCCAGACACTCTGCTAATTTTCAATTTTTACGTGGCTTATTTTTCTTTATTTCTTTTAGTCTATAACTATCTTTACTCTGTCTCTTTAAAGACTTTACCCTCTTTTTTAACATAACTTTGTTTATGACTCTTTATACTCTTTATGTTCTCTCTCCCAAACCTACGTTTATCTAACAGTATGCCCCATTTAGAAGTATTTTATGTCAGAATCTGCCCTATTGTGAATCTGTAATTTTTTACTATCCAGGAGCATTATATGCTTTGCAGTGTTAAATCACTAAGCATGTAAGAATCTAAGCTATGACATTCACAGGTCAAAAATAGATATTGCGGGCAGAGCCACTTGTGACTGAATCAGTTGTGCCACTGAAATGCAGAGTGACAGGCTGCTCTGGATGTTGGCTCCAACTTTCTCCAATTTCAAAATGGAGGACGTACAATTTTCCACTAGCTCAGGGGTCACTAGGTAGGAGCCACACTCAGCACTTTAACTCTGAGACTGAGTGTGTAGCCCAGAAACTCTTTTCATCCAAGTTACAGACAAATCTGACAGGCAGAGCACTGTGCAGCCTGGAAACATCTCTCTGTAGGGCAGAAGAAATCTGCCATGCTCTCCCAACTGCCTAAGCCTGATCCCACAGTCTGCCTAGGAAGGAAGCACAGGCATGGTCTCAGAGTACTTTCTTCACTATTCAGTCCCTTAAAAGCCATTGAAATGCTTTATAGCCAGAGTTCACGCTGGCAGCACAACCCAGGAAGCTTCACTTTAAAATGGCATGGCTTTTTTCCTGCTGAGGCAGAGTCAGGAAAAATTCTATGGAGCACACTCTAGCAAACAGCAAAAAGCTGTGTTACACTCACTCTCCTTTTTTTAAAAGCCCTCTCAGGTTTTTAAGTGGATTTAGTCCATCACGTTGGGTGCCACTTGGTATTAGGAACAGCAGGCTGTGCTCCTGCTGCCCAGCTCCCGGCCACTTGGCTAGCTTATACCGCAAAATACCAACATACAAATTGTATTCTTTTTTTTTAAATTGTATTCTTTTAAACACTGCTTGGCTCATTAGTTTTCTTTATTAATTAACCAATGAAAGCAAAAGATAGAAAGAAGACCCACCTACATCATTGTGCCATAGAGATGGCTCAGCAGGCAAGGATACTGCTTCGTAGAACACTCAAATTGGATTGCCTTCTCCTACATTGGGTGGCCCACAATGGCCCATAACTCTAGCTCTAGAGTATATGATAACTCTGACAACTATGGACATCCACATCCATGTAGACACACAGAAACACACACACATGTACTCACATGTACGCAAACACACACACAGACACACACACACACACAACACACACACACAAAGAGTTAAAACTTAAAAATAAATTTTTATTTAAAAAATTAAAAGCAATGTGTTAACAGGTCAAGTGAGAATAACCTCACAGGTCTCCATGAAACACCCATGAAGAAATAAAAACTTCACATGATATGTGAGGGCAAGGCAATTAATTTTCTTTATATAACCTGCCATCCACACATAGTAAACAGATTCAACAAAAAAAATGATGATTTCATATTTTAATTTAAGGCACAGATTGTTCCCACCATGACACAATTCACAGCTCTGATGACAGCATATTGTTTATGTGAAGAGATCATACCCATCACTGAATAATCAAATATTTATTGTCCTCCCACACATTGATTTCAAAAATTTCATTATATACTTTTCAGTACTAATCAGCACAAAAGGACTGACTGTAGCATAGCTATGGGACACAAGATCTGGATACAGTAGAATATTGAGCCATCCTTGAACTTCATTCTTGAGTGGAAGATAACAATGTCCAAAATGTAGAAAACCACGAAGAAGTTCATGAGTAGCAGGATGGTCCGGGTGGCCCTTAGCTCTGGAGATGCTTTTGGAGAGAGGCTGGTGCTGTGAAGATGCTGAAATAGCCTCTTATGCCTGCACAGGAGAGTCAGCATGTACCCGCTGGAGTGAGCAATGAGACTAATAAGAAAGGCTTCCTTGAGGGCCAAGCAGTGTGGAAAATGTACTTCAAATTACATAACTCTTAGATAAAAAAAATACTAGAATTGGGTACCATACGTATAGTTACCCAAGGTCAAAATGTTTGTGGTCGTAATAGACACTAAGAAGTAATTGCCAATGGCCCTAGAGGAGACACTCATGGGTAGAAGAGCAATGAGATGTGATAGGGAGATTTGTGCTTGAACTTTGCAAAACAGGAGTTTCTGGGACTGAGGATGACAGTCTGGAGGACACTCAACAGGCTGGTGGTACACAGGGAGAGACACCTAAAAATTCTGTATGAGTAGACAAGGAATTTACATATAATGTTCTTATCTCAACCAGAAAAAAAAGTCTGTAACTATAACTGTGGTGGTCAGAAACAATAATATGTGGATTAGGGCCACGAGATCAATGGGCAGGTCATCAATTGTTTGGATGCCATATTGGTTGACTCAAGTATAAATGCTTTACAAAGAATTTTGATTATGCTTGCCTCTGTAGTAAAGTCTGTGGTTTGGTGAAGACAGAGGCAGTCTGGGGATGCAGTCTGAGGGCAGGATCACCCCTTCAGTTTGAGTACTGGTAGAGGTAAAAGAGCTCTCTAATGACTGGCACCCTGCTTCTCTGGTCTTCAGTGTTAACCCCTATATAAGCCTCTGGGTTTATATTATTAACACCAATTAGAATTCATACTGCAGGTGTTCTTCTCTTTCCCAGTCTTTCTTATCCGTCTAGACAAATTCTCTCAGTAACACCACAACCAGACTATTGAATATCAGGACCCAAGGATCCTCCTATCTCTATATCCTGTTATTATAGGTGTTTATGCATGGCCAAAACCCACTTCTTTGTGTAAGCTGAGATATTACACTCTGGTCACTGTCCTCTAACACATTGACAAGAAAAGACCAATGATATCCTTTTCAGTGCTGATGAACACAAAAGGACTGACTGTGGCATAGCTATGGCTCACAAGCAGCAGGATAAAGTAAAATATTAGATCATCTTTGAACATATGCCTTGAGAATATCATAATGCTATCCAAGACACACATGAGCACAAAGAAGCACAAGAGCAGCAGGATGGTCCGGGAGGCCCTTTGCTCTGGTGATGCTTTTGAAGAAAAGTTGGTGATGTGAAGATGATGGACCTGCTTCTTGTGCCTGCACAGCAGAATCAGCATGTACCCGCTGGAGAGGACCATGATACCCATAACGAAAACGTCCCTGAAGATGAACAATGTGGACATTATGTATTTCATTGGGAAACTGAAATGTACAAGAGAGCAAGATTCAGTCATATAGAGTAGGTGGTCTGAGGTCACATTAGGGGTCTTAACCATGGAGATGAAAAGGTAAGTGGAAAAAGATGAATAGAAGGAACAAAGGACAAACAAGGACCCTAAGTTGTGACTTGGGGATAATTTTCTTTTGAACTTTGCTAAACAGGAGTTTCTAGGGCTGAGAGTGATGGCCTGGAGCACACTCAGCAAGCAGGTGCCACAAACAGAGAGACCCCTCAAAAATCTGTATAAGAAGAAAAGAGATTTACATGTGATGTCGTCCCATCCTTGAGGAAACATGAAAATATCAGCAGCTATGATGCTCGCAACCAGCAGCAACAGAAGGTGGATTACAGCTAAGAAGCCAACAGGTAAGTCAGT
Organism: Microtus oregoni; assembly: GCF_018167655.1. NCBI lineage: Eukaryota > Metazoa > Chordata > Mammalia > Rodentia > Cricetidae > Microtus > Microtus oregoni. The sequence goes on along the minus strand of NW_024543061.1, from coordinate 31,067,585 downwards.
GAGTCTGGGCTTGTGCTCACTACTGAGTGTGAGGACATGGAAGAGGAGAAGGACACTGTTGCCAGAGATCCCAATGCTTATCTCAGAGAAGACAGTGTTTCTAAAGTTAGTGTAAGTGTACAGCTTTCTGTTCTGACTCATCTTATGTGGTCAAGAATAGAGAGTAAACATTGTGGGGGAAAAGCAAGAGACCCCTCATCTCAGACAGCCTTGACTGTGAATCTTAACAATGCTATCACCTTGGCAATACATGACAAGTTGAGCTCAGTTCATCATTTTCCATTGGAATCCTCTATGTCAGTTCACCCCAACCTCAGAAGACACCCGTTGTCCCCTTTGTCCTAGTGCTTTCATAGTGTCATGTTTCTCTGTCCTTTGTGAGGCTCCCTTGCACATGGGCATTCATGGAATCCAACATCTGTGCATCACAGCACACACTGCCGTCCCCACTGCTGCTGTGAGAGAGTCCCCATGAACTGTCCTGTTCTCTCCTGCAGAGTTCTCATCGTTGGGGACACAAGCAGCTGGTGTGGTGAATTCGAATTAGGAAGACTGCAAAAACTAGAAATGCCACCTTCACAGGACAGAACTTCCATGGGCTTGCCACGGACAGGGTCCTTTATTTCAATGCCCTCTTTGTTCTGTTCCTTTACTATCAAATATTCTTAATAATGTTTTATTAAAAATGTTGAGAATTGTGATCCCTAATAGACTACTTCAATTTCTCCCTGTGACCTGCCATTGTTTCAGAGAGTAGCTTTGAGAACTCTGAGGCTGAGTTCCAGTCACCTCCTCTAGATCATGTGGACAGCCATGTTCCTGTGTCTGGAATACTTCATGAGTGATATGCAATGAAGTCTACACACCAGGCATGAAGTGTGCCCAGCATATGATGGTCTCTGTGAAGTGTTGGCTGATGCCTTTCTCACGTATGCCTTATGCGTGTAGTATTGGAGAGTGAAGGCAGCTCTGTTAATGACTGTTCAGCTCCATTCCTGCCTGAAATGAAAAAGACAGAAATGAGGGAAGAAAGCGAGGGCAATGTAACATCTGCACAAACCTCTACAGAGCTCCAATGTCCTTTCCTTTTTTGAATGCTGCTGTTTCTCTGTTCACTGTGACCTTTTTCAGTACAAGCAAGCTGTTGGTCCCTATCAAATATTAGCCACACGCAGAATCTAATTTTTCCTTATTTAGTATGAGAATTCAGAGTGACTCTGTGTGAATTCAAACAGAACTACAATTACAGTAGCATTCCTTCATGTGGTTCCAGAGGAAGGAAAAGCACACAAGCCAACATGAAAGGTGAACTCCTTAGGATTCTGACGTCATCTCTCCTGCAAGTGAGTGCTTTTATTTCTCCAGACTCAAAGGTCATGAGTCTAAAATTTCTACCAGGAAGTTTGTGAAATGGTAGGCTGGCAGAATGTCTCTAATAGAACAAATGTGTTTGATTTCATGTAGCATCACCCATACAGACCATATGATGCAACAAACAAAGACATGTGTGCTGGTGCACGCTGGTAGGTTAGTCTTAAGGGGTAGAGACAGGAGGATCGCAACACTGGACAGTGGGCATGAAAGCTTGATCCTGAGTCAATCCTCAGAACCCATGGGAAGTAGAGAGAGAACCGACTCTACAATGTTTTTCTAGCACACATGAGAGCACTAACATTTTATAGTTTGTCCAGTGAGATGGCATTAAGAGATATGTCATTGTAAAATTAAGGTTATAAAATGATGGTATTGTATAATAATTTAGACCATGTTACCGTAGTATCTGATATTGAGGGAAAGAAAACACATTAAAGTCTATAAATATACGTGTTTGTTTTAGAATTCATAATTGTGATGAGTAATTGGTGAAAATATTTTTAAAGACAATATCCAAATATAAAAATTCTATAGTATCACAAGAAGAGTTAATCGATTTGCCTGATAAAGAGACTGGGTATTTTATATAGTAATAGTATTTTGGGTGAATAGTTTTATTAAATTATTTCTACTTAATTGTGAATGTTTCTATAACATATAAAGGTATTTCTCAGGTCCCAGTCAATGGGGAGAAGGGAAGGAGAAAGATCAATTTTCCCAAAGTAAAGAAAAGAAAAATAATTTTCGGTAAACATATGTTGTGTACAGAATGGATTCTCTTGATGAACCTGTGCCCTACTGTGGACATCTGCACACATGTGAACACAGACGCACGTAATTAAAAATGAAAAAATCTGGGCTGCAGAGACTGCTCAGAGTTCAATTTTCAGTAGCTACATCGAGGTTCATAACTGTCTAGAACTGTAGCCCCATGAGGTCTGCTGCCAACTTCTAATGTGCAAATGTACATGCAGACACAAATTCCATACATTTTAAATACATACATCACCAAAAATAAAAATAATTAAAAATCCTAAGAGAAGCTTGTCTGAAACATACATTTTAGCTTTGCTAAGTAGCATGTTATTCCTTTGGAATACCCAGGTTTCCTTAGTTCTTTTTAGCTCATGAAAACAAGAGAAGAGAGAAGGGAGAAGAGACAGAAAGAGGCATGGGTGAGAGGAAACTTTATTCTTACACAAATATCTCATTGTCAAAGTCCTGTGTGCTGTGTTTCATTACCTATAAAATCTCATGTTTTCTGTCACTTCAGAAACCACAGTCCTGAAAACTTTAAACTCTTCAGAAAGCAAGGCAGGGGCAGAGGCCTTGAACCTTCTGTGATATCCTCAACATCTTATCTTCAGGGAACTCTGCTTTGAAACAATAGGAAGAGCTTTACTGGAGGTGGAATTCCACAGCACCAAGACAAAGTTCTCTTTCTTTCTACAGAACACAGGCCAAGGATGGGGACATGATTTTATATAATAATGGGTACCAGTTTGCCAGGGACACACAACTCCCTAAGTTACACACTACGTCCACATTTTTCAGGACACCCAATTGCATTCATTCAATTTCTACATCCAAATATACATGGTGTCAAATTCTTTATGTATTACAAAGTAAGTCCTGCAATGAAAGATGCCACCGTCTTGGCTAGTGTGTCACTGCTATAGAGAGCATTCTCAGAATTGTGCACCCTTCAGGAAACAAGCTATAGGGCCTCTCGTAGTCTGTCCTACCTTCCTAGATAAGGCAATTTAGTTCACATCTGCCCAGCTCAGCATGGACTTTGTGGTCAGCAGACACAACAGATATTCTATGACCTCAGCAAGGTGAATTAAGAGGCACTACTCAAAATAGAACTTGCAAGGGAATATGCTGAGATAGCTCCTGGAAGACCTCTAGTATCATGCAAAGAGAAAGGGTTGGTGTTCTGAATATAAGCACTTAAGTAACAGAGAAATGATGAGGCTTGGTGAAATAGGTACCAGGAAAGAGGGCACACTGGGGAAGAGAGTGGAAAGGCTTAACGGACAGAAGAGAAGAAAAAAACACACCTGGATGAAGAAATGTCCAGAAGGATCCTGAGCATTTCCTGCTAGAAACAGCTGTGAAGGCTTCAACTGCTAGGACAAGAGAGCAAGAATTCCCTCCGTGGACTGCACAGAGTCAGGAAGTCATGACTGTAGAATCCGCATCATTCTGTCTTTACCCAAATCGTAGAAAACCTGAGATCATTGACATCATTAAATAGACCTCAAACCAGTGACAACAGGTCAGGACAATGACCTGATATTGTGATCTGGAGAGAAGAGGAGATTGGAAGGGAAGGAAAAAAATTTGCGATCCCTAGTGCATGATGGTGGCCTACTGCATCCAGGGAGAAGACAGTCAGGAGTAATGTCTGCTTCTTCCTCTATAGCTATAGCATATATACAGCCCACCCATCATCTGGTGCTGAAAGCAAACAGAGCATGGTTTATGTCAGGTCTGAGGGATACCTGTCCACCCTTATTATTATGAAATATGCTCTTGATTTTGGCATTTTCATACCACTCACCTCTGCTGTTTTTATCTAGATTTAAATCTTCTGATTTAGCCAGTGCTCTCCCTCTTTGCCATCTATGGCTAATTCTCATCAGCTAGCCACTGGTTCCACTTCCTGACTTCAGGTTTTTATTTAATTAACACAATCTCCAGTTTACACTATGATCAAAATCCAGCAATGCACCCTTAGCCTGTGGTCATCATTCTCACCCCTGCTGTGAGACATTACAAAATGCATGGGGTGGTCTGGAAAGGGAAACTGCTCCTGCCTCCTACATGTGAGCTTAGGAGAAGGTGAGGCCAGTATCCTCTGTATGTTGCACTGTTCGACCTGCAATGCTGGAGCTATACTAGAGAGATGGTTGGTGTATCAGGAGAGGCAAACTATCACCAAGAAGAATCCAGCTCTGTTTTCAGAGAGGCCATGAAGTAAATAAACATCAGTAATAAGATGAGCAAAATCCTAAGAAATGACAGCTATTTCTGCAAAACTGATGAAATAGCCTTCACGTTTGTTTTTGTAATTAAAATGATTACAGGTCTTCCCAGGGCTAAAGCCAGCAGCCAGAATGTTCACTAAGTGTTTGCATACTCCTCCAGAAACTGAAGTAGGGCAGCTTTCCTTTAGAGTGAGAGAGAGAACTCTGCGGAGCCTGGCCACAGATGCCACTCTCAGCTCTGGCAAACTCACATGGGCTGCAGAAGGACCTGCCGTCCTGACCCTCAACACACCGCAGTCACAGTTTAGACTGGCTTTCTCCCTAAGTGACTTTGCCCTCCTTGTCACATGCACTGTGAGTAACAGTAAAAGAACGGAGGTTTGAGTTTATCTCTCTAGAAAAGAAGGTGCAGTTTGGAAAAATATGAAAGCTATGCAAAGAGCAAAGGAAATAAATGAGATAGTCTGTCCCATCGGCATCTCTGAAGAGAGGAAGGTCCATGAATTTCCCCTATCAGAGGAATTGGAAGTGATTTTTATTTCAGTTAATAGAACATAAAGATTGTATTCCCCAAGCTCTGCACTTACCAGTTCCTGGTTCCTCAGGGTCCAGAGAGATCATCATATTCTCTCTGTGCTGTATAGTTAGTTGTCTGCAGTTTCTCCATGGTCTCCTCCACTGACATTTTTTTCACTTCTAAAGTCTGGGCAGAGACCAACACCACCAGTTGGCAACTTCTGAAGGTGAACTGAGGAAGAAAAATATATGAGAAAACTTGGTTATATACTTTGTTGTAGTGAGACAATATTCTCTAAGACATTAAATTGGGGATAGACTCATTTCAGAAGATCCTGAAATTATTTTTAATTACCCTATCTGCAGAAGTCACTTATAATACTCATATTTTGGATATGACAACCACACATGCTAAGAGGGTTTAATTGAAATGTAAAAAGAAAACATCGATTCTCTTATTTTACATATTAAAAGTACACACATGGAACATGCATTCTGACACAACTAGTCAATCTGAAATTTTACAATCAAAAAAGGAATACAGGCTTAAGATTAATGCAATGTAATTGGAAGATTCTAAATTACAGAGACAAACATCCTTCACTGCAAATCCCTCATTTGTGCAGTACACAGTCCCCTGTGCTGAGGGGCTGCCAGAGCTCAGCATCTCCTGAAGATGCTGAAAACCTCCCTGAACCCACTGCTCTTCCTCTACAGCCTGCTTAGGTCCCGAACACCTTGCGAGTCTGCATTGTGTGCAGAGCACTTACCCAGATGGACATGACAGGGGAATTCTCTGCCTGAGGAGATCTGCACAGACTTGGGTTACTGGTGCCTTTAATGCCTCTCTGAAACCTGCAATTCTAATGCCTGTGTGTGACTAAGATCCCATTGGGGCCCTGAGGAACATGGCATCCCTGGTGGGAATTTTGTCTGTCTGTTAGTTTTACTCCATTGCATCCTAGAAAACATCAAACTGAGGTGGTGGGGTGGGTGCTGGGCTCAAACTTTCCCCGTAAACTCCCATGACACATCTGTCAGAGGAGTGCCAGGGTCACATCACATAGGCGACCAAACTTGGCTCATTTTTAACCTCATATGTAATTGGTCTCTACCAATTTCAGACTTTTTAATTTCTCTCCTTTAGCATGAGGGGTTTGGATGCTCCCATGAGTTGTCTGCGACTCTGAAATTCCCATACCTTTCCACAAAGCTCTTAGCATTTGCCATTCCATCTGACACTCAGTGTCGGTGCTGCTCTGATGTGTGATTGTGGTGTCTCATTGTGTGTTTCATGCTCTTCACCCAGGGGCATCAAGCAATACTAAACCTTTCCCTTGCATGTTGTACATATGTTTATTTTGGGATTTATTAATAAAAATATTCTTTCTTTTTGTTTTTGGTGTTGTAGCGTTGTGTGTTGGCCTGGACTCACTCCTGTCTCTCATGCTGTCTTTGCTCTCACCTCCCTCCTGTTTCCGCTTCAGGGCTACACACTTGAGCCACCAGGACCCTCTGCTCACGTGTTTTATGCATCTTACTGCTGTGTGGTTTCTTTCTAGTCAACCACACTCTTGATATTTTAAAGGTTCTCTCGCATCACCTTGCTAAACACCATTCTGTCGGGTAACATGCAGGCTGATCTGAACGCTGTGACTCACTCAAAGTGTACACAGGACATGGAACAGACCTCCGGTCTTTCTCTTCCCACTCAACTCTAGGTGTGAATGGGTTCATGTTCGTGACAGTTCCTCACACAGATTGTTCCCACCATGCCACAATTCACAGCTCTGATGACAGCATATTGTTTATATGAAGAGATCATACCCATCACTGAATAATCAAATATTTATTGTCCTTCCACACATTGATCTCAAAAGATTAATCATACGCTTTTCAGTACTCATCAGCACAAAAGGACTGACTGTAGCATAGCTATGGGACACAAGAATCTGGATACAGTAGAATATTGAGTCATCCCTGAACTTCATTCTTGAGTGGAAGATAACAATGTCCAAAATGTAGAAAACCACGAAGAAGCTCATGAGTAGCAGGATGGTCCAGGTGGCCCTTAGCTCTGGAGATGCTTTTGGAGAGAGGCTGGTGCTGTGAAGATGCTGGGACAGCTTCTTGTGCCTGCACAGGAGAGTCAGCATGTACCTGCTGGAGAGGGCCATGAGACTGATCAGGAAGGCTTCCCTGAGGGCCAGCACTATGGAAACTGCACTTTGTCGGGAGTAGCTCATGGGTAGAAGTGAGCAAGACTGAGTAACATACATAAAGTGTTCCGAGGTCAAATTGAGGGTGTCAGTGATTGATACTAAGAAGTGACAGCTAAGAGACATATAGAGGATACAGAGGAAAAGAAGGCCGCAGAAGACATGATAGGGAGATTTATGTTTGAACTTTCCCAAACAGGAGCTTCTAGGACTGAGTGTGATGGCCCAAAGGACATTCAGCAGGCAGGTAGCACAAAGTGATAGGCCCCTCAAAAACCTGTGCAAATAGATAAGGGATTGGCATGTGGTGGAATCCCATCTCTGCTTAGGTATAAACATGTCCACAGCTATAAGGCCCATAGTGATGAGCATTGTTAGTTGGAATAGGGATAAGAAATCAATGGAGAGATCAGTGGGCTTAGGTCTGTGCCCACCAAAGAGCATGCAGAGGTGGAAAAGAAAGAGGATGCTATTAGCTGAGATTCCAACACTCACTTCGGAGAACACGGTGACTTTTAGGATTGTGCTAGTGTGGAGTGTGTTAGCTTTATTCATTGTAGGTGGATAGAGAGCAAATAGTCAAAATCTGTGGAAAAAAAGAAAATTATTCCTTACAGATACCATACACAAATACTGCCTTGTTCACAAATGCCAAACAACATCGAGCTGGACCAAGATGTCAGTTCATCCCAATTCTGCATCATCCAATTAGAACTCAGCTCCAGCTCACTGCCCCTCGAAGCATCCTCACAGTCCCCATGGCCCTAATGCATCCCAATCAAGGCTGGATTTGTATTGGGGGGCTACTTCAGAATATAAGCTTTCTTGTACATTAATCATTTCCATGAGTTATAAGAAACATTTCCTCTCCCAATCCATGTCTTTGGTTTATTCTGGGTACAGAGCTGCATATTTCTTGGTTTTCATCTGCATCATCTTGATTGTCAAACAAACAATAGCTCTACCTGTTTGCTGGATTTTAGTGGAGACTATTGCAAAAAACCCCGGAAGATGACCTTCCCAGAGAAAGTGTGCCATGGGGTCCACGTGAACAGGGTCACTTTCTTTCGATGCCCTCCTTATTTTCTCCTTCACTGCCAGTCCAAATCTTGTTCATAAATCTCAAGAACAAATGATTAACTCTGAATCAAGTTCCACCCACCATCTGCCACTTCCTCAGAGTGCGACCCTGAGGCCAAGTTCTCGTCACTTCCTCTGGAACATATGAACAGTCGTGTGCCTGCGTCAAGAAGACCCTAGGTATGGAGGAGGATGTTGCATACACACCAACCATGGAAGTGTTTCTGGTGCAGGCATGTCAGCTGCTGGATTTCTTGGACAGTTCCTGTACATGTGGCCCCGGGCAACTTAATGCAGTTCTGTTCAGGACTGATCAGCTCTTTCCCAGCCTGAGACAGAAAAGACAAAAATTACCAGTAGAATGCTGGAGCAGAGTTCCCTTCCCAAAGAGTTTGAAATCTAGGTCTTTCTTTGAATTCTATGTGACTCTGCGACAGGCCTATGACTTTAATCTCCTGCACAACGAGCGGCCTCTGGGAAGAGACCCAAGAATCTGATAGCAGTGTGAACATACTCTTACTTTTTTCTCTTCTGAGATGTAAAATCAGGGTGATAAATAAAACTACAATTATAATAGACTCAGGGCCATCCCATTCTAAGGTCATAGTTAAATGAGAAATGTTCACCCTGTCGTGAAGGATTGGCTCCATGGGACTCTTAAGTTTTCATCTCTTTCAGGGAGCCCTGGAGTTCTCCTGATCTCAGATAAGCCAGCGCAAAGTAAGTGCTAAAACTCAGTGAGTATTTTTTGTAATAATAACTCATCCTTTCCTTTAATGAACTATCATACATATGAGGTACACAATACTGCAAAAAAATCCCAAGAAGCATAATAAAACATTATCAACTGAATATCAAGGGTATAGGGTGAAATAATTTTGTAATTATTCATACCATTTGGTACTGTAATGTAATAAATTAACAAGAAACAAAGATGTTTAAAATGTTCTAAATATTTGTTCTGATATCTGCAGATAAGTATACTTCTCACCTCTCATCAAGAAAACTTCTCTGTGCAACAGACCGAGGCCATTACAGAAAAACTTGACCTATCAACATGTATTGTTGTGGTTCCCTGTCTCAGTGGAACCATCCACCAAAGAACTCCTGGAATCAAGGCTCAGAGAACACTGCAGAAGAGGGGTTGGAGAGAGCAAAGAGGTCAGGGAGAAGAGGGAGTGCAAAGACTAAAGAGCCAGGGGATCAGAGCTTGGAGGGGTGAGAAGATTGAAAAGCAGGGCATCAGGGAGTGTGTTGTGAGATTGTGCCTCTTGGTAGTGTTAAGATGCTACAGCAATAAAATCTTACCAACATAACTGTCAAAACATGAGTTTAACAAGAACAACAATAGTTAGGCATGCCAAAGTACAGGAAAGTCTACTCCTCAGCCCTACACAGAGAACTATGGGAAACTAAGGAGTGCTAAGAGCAGGAGAAATAGTCTTCTCCAGGGAAGAGCACACCAAATGGTTGTCCAAATGATTAGCCCTGAAAACATACATAAAAGTAACATTATACAGACTAATCAGGTTGTATTTATGTATTAAGAATATATATGTATGTAATAACAGTCATGAAAATGAAAGACAGCAAGGAGGACTATTTGGAAGGGTTTGGGAGGAGGAAAGGGAAGGGAGAAATCATATAATTATAATCTCAAAATAACAAAGAAATATTTTTGAAAGCAAAAGGAATAAATATTAAAATTCATAAACACTGGACATGATTTAAGAATTTAGGGTAGAGATGTATAGTTGGTAAAAATATTTAATAATTTGGGATTCCCAAAACAAAAATTCTATAGTATCAGCACAAAAAGCTAGTCTTTCAAAAGATCAATGGCCATCAGTCCCAGAGAGTGAGAATCCTAAGTTCTACTGAATTTTACTCCTGTGAACTCTAAAATTCCCTATAATATAAGGGCTTGTCCCTGACCTCAGTCTCAACAAAGAGAAGTCATGGGGCTGGGGAGAAGTATGGACAAAGGAAAAAAGAGAATGGGACAGAAGTTCAGTTCTAGCAATAAGGTGAAATAACAGCTTATAGCACACAGACCATAGGCTTGAGTTTGTGCCGTGGTAATCCCAAGATGAGAAACAGTAATCGAGGCTCTAGCTACCTTCAAGATGCAAGAATAATGATGCTCATTGGCACTCACCCTGGATGTCAGCTTATGACCTCTGCACACTCGTAAGGGGAGGCACGTTTTTACACACAAATTTCATGGAAGATTAAGTACACACTGGTAAAGTTTTAAAATCTAAAAAACGTGAAATATATACATTCACTAGTGGATATTTAAAAATTAGGGGTTTATTTATTTATTTATTAAAGATTTCTGCCTCCTCCCCACCACTGCCTCCCATTTCCCTTCCCCTCCCCCAATTAAGTCCCCCTCCCTCGTCAGGCCGAAGAGCAATCAGGGTTCCCTGCCCTATGGGCAGTCCAAGGACCACCCACCTCCATCCAGGTCTAGTAAGGTGAGCATCCAAACTGCCTAGGCTCCCACAAAGCCAGTATGTGCAGTAGGATCAAAAACCCATTGCCATTGTTCTTGAGTTCTCAGTAGTCCTCATTGTCCACTATGTTCAACAAGTCCGGTTTTATCCCATGCTTTTTCAGACCCAGGCCAGCTGGCCTTGGTGAGTTTCCAAAATGGAAGAATGGATGAAGAAAGTATGGAATATATACATATTAGAGTACTACTCAGCAGTAAAAATTAGTTTTAAAATACGTTTCTCTCCAACCATTTTTTGAAGTGCAGGTCTTTTTTATAAATATAAAATAAATAGCTGAATTCAGAGAGAGAGACAGAGACAGAGAGACCGACAGACATGCACACAAAGACATCACACTGTCAAACTCCCCGGGTTGGGTATTGTCTTCTTCTGTAGCATGGGGTGCAGGCTGTGCTACTTTTAGGGTCACTTCAGCAACTAAAGCCCTGAAAACTGTATATCACTTAGGGAACCCAGGCATTTTCAGGGTCCAGGGATCTTCAGCAATATTCATGGCATCATGACTTCAGAAGATCGTTGCTTTGCAGTCACTCAAGAACCTTCTGAGTATGGACGTGAAACTTCACAGTCTCTTCTTCTGCGGAAAAGGCCAAGGACAGCGACACAATTTCATGTAACTGTGAGCGCTTGTCAGGAGAAGCACAGCAACAGCCTTGAACGGCTTGCCAGCTCCAGCCTTCACAGCGCACCCACCGGTGCCTGTGTAAAAGGATGCAGAAGATTCTGGGCTAATGCATCTTCCATATACAAAGAATTCTGTGACTATGGACCCTTTGCAGAAATTAGCTGAAAGTGGTTGCCTCCCTGTCTTTCTAGTTGTTCCCTGTCACACTTATAAGCACCTAGCACAGCATAGGAGGTCAGACAATAAGAGAACAATTTTTCACTATCAGCAAAACCACTTACGAGATGTCCAGGTTGCAACAACCGTGTGTATCCCTGGGATCCAACTGTACCATGCCCTGACATTTCCTTTTACATCCTGGTCCATCCGGGTGCCTCTAGAGAGACTTGATGCTGTGGAACATAAGGAAATGGTATGGATTCATAAATTAGGTCCGATATGAAGAGGCCACATTTGGGGAAGAGGAAGGAAAGGCTTAGATGGCAGAAAACACACCTGGAGCAAAACCTGTCCAGAAGATTCCTGAGTATTCCTTGTTAGAATTGCCTGTGGAGCTTCAGCTGCTCGGGACAACAGAGCTAGAGGCCCTTGTACTGCAGGGAGCCGAGAAGTCATGTAGACACTGTATCATCCTGCAGTTACCAATCAATCATGCTCAACCTGAAACCTATGGTATCACTAAATAGGCCTCAAACAATGGCAGGTGCTCAGGACAAAGCCCTGGCCTTGTGATCGGGAGGGAAGTAGAGAGTAGAATGGAAGAAGGAAACCCCTCTGCACATGGCACTGAGAGTGCTGGGAGCTCATAGCCTATGGGTGCACTGCATCCACGGAGAAGAAAGGGGGAATGATGCCTGTTTCCTCCTCTGCACCATGGAGTCACCTGCCCATGTGCTGCTGTTGAGATGTGTAAAGAACACGGATTCTGTCAGGGCTGAAAGATACCGGCCCATGCTTATGTTTATGAAACTGTGCTTGTGTTCGTCATTTTTACACAACTCACCTTTACCAAGTTGGGATAACTCTCATCCCTTGCTGTGTGTTCAAGTACAATGAACACAGGGGTGTGGAGGGTGGAACTGGTTCTGCTTCTTGAAAGTAGGTTGTGTTTATAATTGAGTTACAATGGGCAGTAGTCTCTATTGTGTTTAGAACTGAGTTACTATGGACGGTATTCTTTGTCAATTCTACTTGGCAAAATCAGAAGACAGTGGGGAGAGGCTACTAGTGCCTGCTGGCAGGAAAACCATCAAGTATGTGTCAGTCCTGTGTGCAGAGTAGCTGTGACACAAAGGAAATGTAGGAGTTGGGGGGGGGGGAGCATGAAGAATATTTGGGCTAAGGAATGGCTGAAACCCTTTTTGTTGTTCTCAGGGCTTGTCCTTTCAGCTAGACTGTTGCTGTTCAAAACACATCTTCAAAACAGCACGAGAAAATAATGCACGTTGGCTGTGAAGGGACAGGAAGTCCCAGAGGAGCCTTATCACAGAAAGCTAACAAGAGTTTTGTCACAGGTACCTGCAGTTACTACAGAGACCCCCAACTGTCGGGCAGGAGTTTTGCCTTCCTGATGGGCCTGTGATGGGACACGGATTTGGGATTTCTTGCCCTCCTGCTTTAGTAATTCCTTTGTAATAAAAAGGGATGCAGATTTCCATTTATCTATTCCTATCTCCATGAGAAGATACAGTTTGAGGAATTCTGAGAGCTAAGAACAGAGACCAGGTCTAGAGAAAGAACCAAAATCCAAGTATTCTCAATATCTGAGTGTTTTTCAAATGTTTCTCCCAAGTCCCAGGAGTAATGGGTTCCTGCACTTAGGACCTAGGGAGGGGAAGCCACCACAAAGTTGACATGAATGTGATATGTCATCACTGGCAAGCACAGCCCTCAGCTGAGATACCACAGCGGGCAGAGCCAGACTAAGCAAACTCTGAACATTTTAGTATCTAAAGATGACCAGGGAGTAAACATAGCCCAGTGTGGCACTTTGAACCCACAACCTTATTTCCTTGTAAAGATTCAAATCTCCTAATTATGCAAACCACAAAAGTAGTGTCCATCAAATAACAGTTCCATACAGATACAGAGACAAGGGCACTGCATTAAGTTGTGGGTTTAAGCTTTGCTTAATCACATGAGAACGTGTATAATAGGAAAGGATAAATTAGAAAAATACAGTGCAAGTTCAGTGCTAATGCACAAAGTCCTTTACTTTAGAAATAATAAATGAAAACCAGAGTGATCTGTTGCTATTCCCTATGCAAAACTGATGCATTTTAGGAGCTTAAGGAAATGAATATCCTAAGAAAAAACGCACCCTTTGTCCACGCAGAACACAGTCCCTGTACCGAGGGGCTGAGCTCAGCGTCTCCTCTGAAGATACTGAAAACCTCCCTGAGCCCCACTTTTCCTTCTCCCACCGCCTACTTGGGACCCGACCACCTTCTGAGCCTGCACTGTGTGCAGAGCACTTACCCAGATGGACACGACGGGGAGGGCTCTGCCTGAGGAGATCTGTACAGGCTTAGGTAGAGGGGGTTTTAATACACGTCTCTAGTTTTAAGTTTAGTGTCTGTTGTATTCCCACTGGGGAACACAGAAATGTGGCATCCCAGTGCATCATCTTCCCTTCCTGTCTACCTCACTCCCTGCATCCTGGATAATAGCCACCTGGGGAGAGCTGAGCACAAACTATCTGAATTCTCTTGCCACAGCCGCTGGACGGATCAGAAAGTTTACACCAAATAGACAGTTCTAACTTGGCTCATTTTGAACTTGGATGTGATCAGTCCCAAACCATTTCATACGTTTTAATGAGTCTGATCTGGGGCAGAGACTCCTGGTGCTCATGGCTCTAAGGATCTCTCCATACAGTGTTAACAGGCAGCCTCTCCCTGGGTGGGTCCTCACATGGAGCACCTAGTTCCCATGTAGTGTTGTTCTGTGTGCCTCAGTTTCAGGACTCGAGTTGTGAGTGGCGTTTATAAGTAAATTTAAAAAGAAATAATATGAAAAGTTAGAGGAAGAGGTGCAAATCTGGAGGTTTTGGTGAGGCCATCATTGGCAGATGAAGCCTGCTGAAGACCGTTTAGACGAACATCCTCCCACCATTCCCAGTTAACTCTCTCTGTTTTATGTGATTTCCTTGTTCCAGCTGCCATCCTTTCCCACCATAATGGTGCCATTAATCCAGATGAATGGAGTGTTCCCTAGAGGTCAAGAAAGAGGTGACTAATAAGTGGTTCTGTAGGAAGGCAGCGAAGTCCTAAGCGAATGCTTATTATTTGACCTTGGCTTGTCTGTGTCAAGGTCCAATGCTTGAGACCCATGGTAGGAGCAAAACCCTCTCTGCGGCACAGTGGGATGGCACAGCCTTCCTCTGAACCAAGTAGGAATGTTGTGTGTACAGAAAAATGTCTGTCCCTGAGATAAGACTGTTCCCCTACAGAAACCACTCCTGCTGTGATTAGCTACAATTGACTCCTTGTTCCACTGTATGCAATAACTTGCATCTTTTCGTCTGCAATAACACCACTTCCTTGTTCAACTAAATATAAAAAAACACACTGAGCTTCTGGGGTGCGGTGGCTTCTCCATCAGAGATCTCAATCCACCTAGACCCAGATTTTCTGAATTTGTGTGTGTGTGTGTGTGTCTGTCTGTCTGTCTGTCTGTCTGTCTGTCTGTTTGTCATTTCCTCACACCCCTAGTCTTCTACAACCCAAGCTGTATAATGATGAGGCCCGGGATGAGGTTCAGCATCAGCAGAAGATGAGGATTCACTACACACAGCAACCTTTAAGCATTTGGTTATCAAACCTAGGGATGAAAGCAAAGTCACAATGAAAAAGAGTCAGGCAACTCCCCACCTAGTTAGAGATGCTGAGGCTGCGTCTAGTAAGTAACTAGTCAGAGATCACAGGTCTGAAAGTCACTAAGGATGAGCCCTCCATCATAATCAACAGTTTGTAAAGATCCAGAACTGAACCTGAAGGATGTTAAGTTGCCAAGCCATGGAATTTCCACTAAGAAACAAACCAGAAGACAGAGACCATAGTGGGGAGTTTTGTTAGAGCCCAGGGTTGGGATGATAGGATAAAGAATGTCTGTCTCAACCGACAGGAATCCACTTTACCTAAGGGAAATGTTTCAGTGGGTTTATGGGGGTAAGAGGTAGAATATTCCAGCACTTGGCATCATGTATGTCCTCACCCTTTCTTTCAAAACCAGTTTTGAATCTCACGGCATGTGCCCTTGTTAGCACACTAATTTTAAGGAAGGGAAGAATACCAAACCTTTTCCTACACAGAATTAAACACACACAGGCACGCATGCGCATACATGCGCGCACGCTCACACACACACACACACACACACAGGAAAAGATAGACACAGAGCAGATAAAATGAAGGATGATGAAGGTATCAGGGCTTCACTGAAGCCCAGCAAATGTAGGTTGTTTCCAGCTGGTGCAGTTGCCTGTTTTGTATATGTATTTTTACTTCCTTTCTGTAATTATTTTCAAGATGCTATTACACATCATTATTTCAAAATAGTGAGCTACGAGAGGCACATCTGGCCCTGCATGGAGACGTGTGTTTCTGAACAGCTAGTAACTGTCATCTTGATAGATTCCTAACTACCTAAAAGGAAGTAATCTGCTAAGGAACAAAGACGTACTATGATCCCCTTCCTTAAGAGTAGATACAAGTGGGCATGTCAGCACCATGAACAGAAAAGAACCCTCAGGAAAGCATTCTGTTGCAGACACTTTGGGAAAGTATAAAGCCTACCTCAATATGTAGAGCCTAATGATGAGCATCCTGGACAGATTTCCTCCACGATGGACTCTGGCCTTTGCTCACTGTTGCCCTTGAGAATGCCTCATGGTATTCTGTAATAAACTCTTGCTGTCTTCTACACTATGCTCTGTGTGAGGTCACTCAACTGAAGTCACAAGGTTCAGGGAGCCCAAAGAAAACCACAGTGAGATCCTGGAAACACATGCTCCACAGTATGTACGGCAACCAGACAAAAGATGAAAGACAAAGCATGGAGCCTTTGAACAACGTGAGATGCCAGAGAGCACTAACTGACAGGACTTTATGCACACTTAGGAAAATGCATTTTTCCAGAGGATACAGCTTTCTCTAAGACAAACATTCGACGGGGCTGCAATTTACATCTCCATAGATTTTTAAGGAACATATATCACACTCTATGTCTTCACTGACCACTACTGAACAAAATGAGGAATCAAAAATGGCAGAAACTCTTAAAACTCCACAGGGATGAAAAACAGTAACACAAGCTTGAAGGACCAATGATGAGCTGGATTGATGGCTCAGTGCTTAAGGCGATAGCTGCCCTTGCAGACTTCCCAGTTTCGATTCCCAGCACCCATGTTGCAGCAATGAACTGTCTGTAACTCCAGGTCCAGGATATCCTATGCCCTCTTTTGGCCTCTGTTGGTGTCAAGAGTGTATGTGGTACCTAGCCATACATGCAGGTAAAATACTCATACATGTATTCTTTTAAAAAGGAAGGAAGGAAAGAAGGAAGGAAGGAAGGAAGGAAGGAAGGCCAATGTTTCCAGTAAAAAAAAAAATTCTGTTTCGTACGAAGGTCAGCACAGACATAACTTTAGTTTTTCTGCATTTCAAAATAAATTAGACCACACATAGGAAAGGGAAATGTATTTACTGGCAGGCTGAGCAGAACTGGGAATAGTTATTCGCAGCTTCTCTCTCCCTTTCCTGTGGCATGTTACAATTTTAAGCAACCAAGACTTCAGACGAAAAGAAATGGCTTCTAGCAACTATGACCTGTGACTTAACTGTCTGCTGTCTTTGAAAAGAACCTTCTCTTCTTTCCTGCCTGCATTTAAATCTTTTCTCATCTCTATGAAGGTGTTGGGCTCATGGTTGTTCTGGAACAATAGCCCATTCTGTAGCCCAGAGTGGTCTTGCTTCTGCCAGTCCTCCTGGCTCAGCATCACCTGGCTAGGATCACAGGCTTGCAACACCATACTAGGGTAAGAGCATTTAAAGTTCTTTTTACCACAGCCATTATTTTCCCCCAGTATATTTTTCCAGTGTTTACTTTGGTCATTGCCTTCCACAATAGACATTTTGACCCAGAAAGAAGGGAACAAAATTAAACACAAATGTGCGCCCCCACCATCTCACACAGAGCCCCACCTGGCTTTCAGTTTTGACATTGCACACTGAAAGATTCTAGGATGCATTTCTGTATTACAGTGGGTTTTTATCACAAAGGGGTTTCTATGGAAATATTTCCTTCAACGGTAAAGGTCAGTGTTAATTCTTCCGACATCTTTTCTGGGTGCAGTATTGTCTGTGGAAAGCAAATGGAGACCTCCAGCATCATTCAGGTCACCCCTGTACAACTGCTTTTCTGTTGCTGTGAGAAAGCGCTGTGCCCAAGGCAACGTGGAGAGGAAATCGCTTGTGTCAGCTTACAAGCTACAGCCCATTCGTGAGGGAAACCACGGCAGCAGCCCAGGCAGGGACTAAAGAAGAAATCACAGAGGAAGGCTACCTACCAGCTTTCTGCCCTGGCTTTCTCTGCTACCTTTCTTATTGAGACTCCTTCAGATGACGCTGTCTAGACTGTCTCCACTTAACAACTGATGCTAACTAGCAGATTTCCTTTGCATCTTTTCAGAGCGTTCTGCAAGGTCCCCTTAGAGTATGCAGTGGCATGTTGCATTGTTCTGCTGGTTGATTTTTATCAGCATGACACATGCTAGAGACATCCAGGAAGCGAGAACCTCAATCCGACATCAGATTGGCTTGTGAGCAAGACTGTGGTACATTTTCTTGATTAATTATTGATGTGCATGGTGCCATACTTGGGCTGGTGGTACTAGGACAGTGGTTCTCAACCTTCCTAATGCTGTGACCCTTTAACAGTTCCGCATACGGTGTTTCCCAGCCATAAAATTATTTTCATTGCTGCTTTATAATAACAATTTGCGACCGTTATGAATTGTAAATATTTGATATGCAGGACAGCTGATTCAGGACCCTGTGAGAGGTTCAAGACCCACAACAAGCCATCAGAAGCAAGCAGTAAGCAGTGTTCCTCCATGGCCTTTGCTTTGATCCCTGCCTTGAGTTCTGGCCTAATTTTCTTCAATGATGGGCTGTGATGTGCAAGGATAGGCTGAAAAAACCTTTATCTCCCCAAGATGCATTCATCACAATAGAAACCAAACTAGGGCACCTGTCAACTGCAGCAGCTGACCAGGCACGGAGGTGTGGAAGGGATCTGTCATTCTGTCTTCTCGGTCCATTCCTTTTCCTGAGTGAGATGTGGGCCATAGACTCACAAGGCACCAAAGTCACAGCCAGGGAGGGCCTCAAAGGGACATGGGTGCCTCACCGGGGTTCCTCTTCTCTTCCTGCTAACAATCACTTTCCATCTCTGGAATTTAAGCCAAACCCACTGTCCTGGCCCATAGTGAAAAGCCATGGTTTTTACTAAGCCACGTTGTGTACACTTTTCCTCCAATAAAAAGCAACATGGTATTCACAGAAAAGGTAGTGGTTAAAACCCCTCAGGTTGTAAGCTGCTTGACTGTTTTTGTGTTCATGTTGTGGGGTACTCAATCACTCACTCAATCAGCCACCAGGGTTAATTCCAGAGAGCATTTGTGGTGTGTTAAATGCACTTCCAAACAGTCTAGCACCTTTAGCCAGTCACCCTCGTGGTTTGCATTGGTGCCCGCTGTAGTAGGTGCTAAGATGGGGCCTTTCCTAGCTTGTTACTGGGTATGTACAGTTCATGCCACAGACAGCCTTGTTGGCATGGGGCAAACAAAATACAGCGCAGAACTGAGCCTGTAGATGCCAAGGAATCTTGTGATCTGTTTTTACAACGGATCTGCAACCAGGTTTGCGTAGGACTGGCCTCGGCATGTTTGTTGTAAGAGGGGAATTCCTACACCCTAGACTCTAGAATATTCCAGGATTGAGCAGGAAGCATTTCCCACAGGTGAGAAAATCCGAAGTAGCAGGACCTGGAGGCAGGGGTGAAATCGCTAAGTATATCCTCCATGACACTTAGGATCCACTAGGTCAGCTGGGGACTCCCTTGGGCCGCTATTCCCTGCAGTGTCCTGCTCCACCCACTAACCTCTTCCCGACTCAAATCTAGTGCCTTAATTTCTCTTCTTCATCTGCCTTCTAAGATGGCTAAGGAGTAAAGAAGAACCAAGAGTTAGATTCAAAAGGCAGGAGTCCTAGCACAGGGCTGTCAACCCTGTACTCTGGAAACCGGGTCAGGAGGATTTATACGTGTTCTAGACAACAGTGGTTCTCAAACAAAGAGAGCGTGTAGGCTTATGGAAGAAAGGGAACGTGCAAGACACCTTTCATTCCTTTCTTCGTTCCCTGAAATATGTTTGTAACACATACGGAACTTGTGACGCAAGAAAAAAAGTCTTTACAAGTTTTCGAGGAAAGCTTGGTGGGTGCGGACCCCGCACTCTCCCACACCGTCACTTCCCCAGGTCTCTGCTGTGGCACCTGAGCTCTGGAGGAGCTCGAGTACAAACCGCCTACAGGGCGCGAGCCGGAAACCTCTGGCCTTTAGACCTGGAGAGTTAATGCGACAGCGTAGGACAGTGCAGGACAGGTTCCGCCATTCACGTCACGCCGCGACGCTGACTTCTCCGGCGCGGCACAGAGACGTCATTGCTTTCCAGCCTTTCCCTCAGGTTTCCTGCGCTCTGGAACAGCGAGGGCCCTGTACGTCACCAAAACGCGCAAGGCGCAGGGCATTGTGGGAGGTACGCGATCCTATCAGGGCAATTCCTGGATACGCCCTGGAGTAGGTGAGGAGAACCTGTCTGTCAAGAAACTTTGTCACATACATGCCTAGAACTCAGGCTCCTAGTGGATGTGGGGTCCTATGAAATTGGCAGTATTCGCCATTACACCCATGCCCAGTACACGGCTGCTGGGCTGTGGCAACAAAGACAAATCTTGTCATCCTGAACAGCATTTGTGGGATCTAGATACTGTACTCAGTAGAGCCCCAGGAGCCCATGGATCTTGGTCTTGGGCGTTTGTACAAGAGATTCACTTTCTGCACGTGAACCTTCTGAGGAGTTAAGAGCACCCTGCATAGGCTCATGGCTTGGGAGAGAACAGAGCAGGTGTGGTTCCTCTATCCCAGCCTCAGGGATCCAAGGAGGGAATTAGTGAGACAGATTTTTCCAGTGCCTGAGCACAAAGAACAGGAAAAAAGGGCGATGAGGAAATCGAATGCCTGGTAACCTTTCACTGGGGGTGGTGGGGAGGTCGTATGCTAAAACTTAGAGGTTTTCTTTGCCCTGTTAGAATAATCCCTGAGGTGGGCAGTGTGGACTGCCATGGTGCACACCAGGCCTCCATGGACCAGAATCCTCTGGTTCTATTCCAAGTTCTTACTCAACACAGCTCTACAAGTGGAGGGAAAAGAGGTTAAACCAAATGTTGGCTTCCATAGAATTCTCAAGGACAAGAACCATCATGGCTACTTCAGCCTGTAGAGAATGGTGGTAAATGTAGTTTTATGCACAGACAGAGAATAGCTCTTCACAGTAACTGGTATTTGCTCCTTGCAGCTTTGTTTGCTTTGACATCAGCATTCACTCACAGATGTCTATTTGAGCTGTCATGGCCAAGCACACAGCTTCCTTCTGGGTGTCCTCTGGTGAAAATACACAAGGTCTATCTTCCCTTGGCTTCCTTAGGGAGCATTCATTGTGTGCAAAATACAGTCTACTACTTCCTTAATTCCCTGGGAAGTAAGCATTTCCCTCCCAGTTTGACAAGCCAGTAACAAAGGTTCTCTGAGGTTAACAGTGTTCTCAGTCCTATCAGCACATAACAGAGCCAGACCTAACATCCATCCTGCCCTATTCTGGACCACTGGCCATTGAAGAGAATTCCAGACTAGTGGCTACACCCTAGTTTCTAGGAGACATTAAATATCCTCAGGATATCTTAGTTATTGTACAGAGGTGGAGCCCAGGAATCTCTGTGCAGCACATAAGTCTCAAAAGGAGAAATCACGATCAATCAATAGATACAGACAAGACCTTCATGAAGGTCTAACAACTCTTCATGATAGAAGCCGTAAAGAGACATGAAGACATGAACATACCTTGATTTAAAAATTGCTATATTTGACAGACCTATAGTCAACGTTATACTATATTGAGAAATACAAGCATTTCCACTAAATTC
Source organism: Microtus oregoni (assembly GCF_018167655.1). Classification (NCBI taxonomy): domain Eukaryota; kingdom Metazoa; phylum Chordata; class Mammalia; order Rodentia; family Cricetidae; genus Microtus; species Microtus oregoni. The sequence continues at coordinate 31,045,997 of NW_024543061.1, read as the reverse complement.
AAGAGTGACAAAGGGGTGCCTCTTTCTCTACTATTATTTACTACAGTCCTTCAAGTATTAGTAAGATTTGAGAATGAAATAGGGGATACAAATGGGAAAGTCAATCTATTTGCAGATAACATGACCCTCTATGTGCATATGAGACCCTACAGAACCTTTTTGGTGACAAAAATCTCAACAAAGTAGCAGGATGCACAGTGTTGGGGGAGCTCTTCTGTACAGCCATAACAATGTGTTGAGAAAGAAACAATCCCATTCACAAGAACCCCAAGTAAATGAATAAGGAAACAAGTAACTGACCTTGAAGTAAACCTAACCAAAGAAGTGAAAGACTTAACACAATGAAAATTTTACAACTGAGTAAAGAAAGTGCAAGAAGAAAAGGAAATCCTGCGTGTGCCTGGACTGGCAGAACTAATACTGTGAAAATGGTTATGCTATCAAAAGCAATCCACAGGTTCGATGCAATCCCCATGAAGATTCTAAAGACATAACTCACAGAAATAGGAAAAATATTCAGAATTTATATAGAAACACAAAATACTATGCACAGTGAATATGTAGCATAAAATGTTTGGATGCCAGGGATTGTAGATAAATTTCAGCAGTTGGGAGCACTGGATGCTCTTTTGGGGAACCCAAGTTTGGTTCCTAGCACACTTTTGGGTGATCTTAAACATTCATGGCTCCAGTGGATCCACTACCTGGTTTAGACCTCATTGGACACCAAATGAGCATGCGATGCACTTTCATACATGCAGGCAAAACACTCATAAAATAAAAATCTGCATTTAAAAACTCAGAGAAATGAAAAGTCGATAAGGCGAACTCACACTAGTTTACGGTGTGTCTGGAATGTGTGTCTGTATCTCTTCCCCTCTCCATGAGGAGTCTTCTATAGAACAGTGGCTTTCATAAAGTAGGGGAGACAAGGGCCACATCATCTGCCAGGCCAAGCCCTCTGACACTCCAGCCCCAGAAGACTTCAGGGAACAAGATGACAAGTGGGTGGCGAGAGAATAGGACAGAAGCCCAGTGTACTCGGGACAGAGGAGGAGCATTGGATGCACGTTTTCCAGTGCTCTCCATCTGTGGGCTTCCTCCTCTGTCGGAGCCTGCGCCAGCAAAGTCAGGTGGGGTGTCAGGAAGGAGGCACAAGGTTGAGGAAATGGCAGATTGAAAGAAATCAAGACAGAAAACACAGGACAGATTCGGGAGGTCTGTTGGTGAATACCAACCAGCCCCGAGTTTATTTCTCAGCCAGCAAATATACTAATTACAGGCAAAAACAGATCAAAGAACAGTATAATCAGTTAACCACCTCCCTGCATGGTCCCTGAAAGAAAGAAGCAAGTAGCCTCATTATCTATCCCGTTAGTTCTGCCAGCAGCAAAGTTTCTATTTTTTTTAAAAAAAAAAAACTGGAAGTGCCTTTGGCTGCTATTCAACAGCCTCTTCTTACTAGGTAATGTGTTATTTCTCGTGGGCAAAATTCTCTTTCCCATGGGCTTAGTCAGAACTTTTTCACAGCCTTCAAGAATACTGGAACAAGCAAAGCAGGCAAGTTTGAACTCAAATTACTTCTTGAAATCAGAACTGACCCCAGATAGAAACTGAGTGTGCTCCCACGCTCCTCTCCAGCTGAACTCTGCCTGTGGTGTCATTAAAGTACTCATGGAACCACTGTGACGGCATCTGGATGCCCCCCGCATGAGTTGAGCATCTGTTAGAGGGCTCCACCCCCGCCCCGGTACCTCGTGTGGTATCTTAGACAGTAGATGTTACAGTGCTTGCTTATTTGTGTCTGCTTAGTTCCTGGAGTCTCCAGTCCTCTCTGGAAACAGCGAAGCTTTCATCCTTTGCTCCCGTGTGACCTCTGACATGTTGAGCAGTTATTACAAAGAGCTGTCTTCTAACTCTGAGACCCAGAACAGGAGGATGTCAGCCTTGATGACGAGACTCTCTTCTAACTATGGGTCTGGGCTCTGTCTTGTCTGGAACTTTATATTACCGAATTTAAAGTATGTAGGGGAACCAAGAATGATTGCATGTCATTTCTATCACAACATGTAAAGACTTCCTGCCTCCATCAGTGAGGCGGAAGCTGGCCATTCAAAATCCAGCTCGGGGTTGGCCTCAGCCACAGCCACTGTTCTGTTCAAGGTGCCTGGGATTACCTCAGCTCCAAACTCCACAATTCTTCCTTTACTTTTGTTCTTTCTTAAAATTCATTTTTCATGTTTACTGAGGCTGAAAATCTGGAAGCCATAGGGCACAGATCCAAGATTTCCTGGAAACAGGAGCTATAGTTGGTTTTGTTTAACTCTTTCACCCAGCTCCCAAATAAACACATGGGGTCTTATTCTTACTTATGAATGCCTGGCCTTATGTTGGCTTAATTCTTGCCAGCTTTTATTTAACTGGAATTTTCCTGTCTACCTTTTGCCTCTGGGCTGTTACCTTTCTCCATTCTATGTATCTGTGTTTCCTGCTTACTCCCTGTCCAGCTGTCTGCCGCTGGAGTCCTCCTCTCTTCATTTTTTCACTCCTTCCACTCATCTCCCTTCTTCTCTTATTTTTCTCTCTGCCTGCCAGCCCCACCTATCTCTCTCTCTCCTGCCTAGCTATTGGCCATTCAGCTCTTTATTAGACCAATCAGGTGTTTTTTTATTTATACTTTTTTATTGATTTTTATTGAGCTTTACATTTTTCTCTGCTCCCCTCCCTGCCTCTCCCCTATTCTCTTCAACCATCTCCCGAGGTCCCCATGCTCCCAATTTACTCTGGAGATCTTGTCTTTTTCTACTTCCCATGTAGATTAGATCTATGTAAGTCTTTCTTAGTGTCCTCATTGTTGTCTAGGTTCTCTGGGATTGTGGTTTGTAGGCTGGGTCTCTTTGCTTTATGTTTAAAAACCACCTATGAGTGAGTACATGTGATAATTGTCCTTCTGTGTCTGGGTTACCTCACTCAAAATAATGTTTTCTAGCTCCATCCATTTTCCTACAAAATTCAAGATGTCATTTTTTTCTGTTGTGTAGTACTCCATTGTGTAAATGTACCACATTTTCCTTATCCATTCTTCAGTCAAGGAGCATTTATGTTGTTTCCAGGTTCTGGCTATGACAAACAAAGCTGCTATGAACATAGCTGAGAACATGTCCTTGTGGTACAATTGAGCATCCTTTGGATATATACCCAAAAGTGGTATTATTGGGTCTTGAGGAAGGTTGTTTCCTAATTTTCTGAGAAATTGCCATTCTGATATCCAAAGGAGCTGTACCAGCTTGCATCCCCACTAGCAATGCAGAAGTGTTCCCTTTACCCCACAACCTCTCCAGCATAAGTTGTCATCAGTGCTTTTGGTCTTGGCCATTCTTACAGGTGTAAAATCTGAGTTGTTTTGATTTGCATTTTTCTGATGACTAAGGATGTTGAACATTTCCTTAAGTGTCTTTCAGCCATTTGAGATTTCTATGTTGAGAGTTCTCTGTTTAGGTCTGTACTCCATTTTTTATGGAATTATGTGTTCTTTTGGTGTCCAATTTCTTGAATTCTTTGTATATTCTGTAGATTAGACCTCTGTCTGATGTAAGGTTAGTGAAGATCTTTTCCCATTCTGTAGGCTGTTGTTTTGTCTTGTTGACCGTGTCCTTTGCTTTACAGAAGCTTTTCAGTTTCAGGAGGTCCCATTTATTAATTGTTTCTCTCAGTGTCTGTGCTGCTGGGTTCTATTTAGGAAGTGGTCTCCTGTGCCAATGAGTTCAAATGTATTTCCCACTTTCTCTTCTATGAGGTTCAGTGTGGCTGGCTTTATGTTGAGGTCTTTGATCCATTTGGACTTGAGTTTTTGCATGGTGATAGATATGGGTCTATCTTCATTCTTCTACATGTTGATATCCAGTTGTTGGCACACCACTTGTTAAATATGCTTTCTTTTTTCCATTTGATATTTTTTACTTCTTTGTCAAAAATCAGGTGTTCAAAGATGTGTGGATTGATATCTGCATCTTCTGTTCAGTTCCATCGGTCCTTCTGTCTGTTCTTATGCCAGTACCAGGCTGTTTTCAGTACTGTAGCTCTGTAGTAGAGTTTGAAGTCAGGGATTGTGATGTCTCCAGAAATTCTTTTATTGTACAGGATTGTTTGGGCTATCCTGGGTTTTTTGCTTTTCCATATGAAATTGAGTACTGTTCTTTCAAGGTCTTTGAAGAATTTTGCTGGGATTTTGATGGGCATTGCTTGAATCTGGAGACTGCTTCAATCACATGTTTCACAGAGGTAAAGTAACATAACTTTCCAAAGTTAAACAAATGGTACATAAAAGAATGCAACACATCTTTACATCATCAAACAAATACTCCACAGCATAAACCAATGCAACCCGTCTTTAACTAATGCTACACAACAGGGCGTTCTGTGTCTTGAAGGATCTATGGACAAGCAGCCTGTGCCTCACTGTAGACATGTTGTCAGAAACAAGGAAGCTCAAGTAAGACATCCAAGTCTCTTTTAAGCAGAGAACTATGGAGCAGGGGATTAGTTTGGACTCATTTGTTCCCAGGGCAAATAAGTAAGTTTGGGTTTTCTACGTGGTGTGACCTGACCCCTCCTGCAGATGTGTCAAGGGAGCTCAGATAAAGTTTGCGTTCAGCCCTCCCCAGATGCCTGTTATCCAGCACAGAGAACGTACTGTGACAGGCAGGCATGGTGCTCCACCGGGATGCCACATTTCCGTGCTCCCCAGCGGGAACTTGTCACCTTCAACAGACACTAAAATTACAAACTGCAGAGATGCATTAAAAACTCCCTGTACCTGAGCCTGGGCAGATCTCCTCAGGCAGAGTCCTCACCTCCCACGTCCATCTGGGTAAGTGCTCTGCACCCAAGTGCAGACTCGGAAGGTGGTTGGGTCCCAGGCAGGCTGTAGGAGGAGGAGCAGTGGGGCTCAGGGAGGTTTTCAGCATCTGCAGAGGAGACGCTGAGCTCTGACAGCCCCTCGGCACAGGGACGGTGTGCTGCAGGGCAATGGGGGTGTTAAACTCCTACAATTACTTAATTTTTTCATAGAATGCTAGTTAAAGTCATGCTTGATTTATTTTTCTGAACTAAACTACCAAATTTACTCTGTCATCCACATGTTGTATTATATCATTCTAGACTTTTCAAGAATTGCTCATTTGTATGCAACTTCTCGAGGAAGTGATGCTGTAATTTCATATTTTAAACAAATAACTTAATTTTGCTTCTGGTGGCTATGCCCCTCACATGGAATGATTGCTGATGTACTGACCTTGATAGTGTGACTATTGAGATGTTCTAAAAGTCTTTTAAAAGAAATGGGCTGTGTGTCCAAAATTCATCTCACAAAGAGCTCCTCACTGACCTGTATCTACTAGAATTTTCTTAAGTGCCTTTGAATTCCCTGTTTAATTTCACAAATTACACATTAGTGGTGTCAGCCCTTAGTCTTACTCTGCCTGCTGAGAATTGTCCCGAGCCACTGCAATGTTGAGGTTCCAGGACACTGATTAATACACAGTGAACATGATTCTAAAGGAGGTGATACTTACGTCCATTAATCTGTTCTGTGTTCTATTCATTAAATAAATATTCCTTACAAAATTTTAAGATAATAGAAATTCCCAAATATAATTTTGTTTGAATAAAGTTTTGGACAACTGAACCCCATCCTGTCCTACTGTCTCTACTTGGTTTTTAGATTTTCCCCAAATTTTGTCCTTTCATAAATCTTTGTGAAGAGATGAAGGAAAGATGCTCACTTCTCTTGTCACCGAGCCAACAGCACACTGGCAGGGAGGTCAGAGGTGCTTAGTAGAAAACCAAAGCTCTCTTATCAATCATCCCTGGGTCATCAGGTCGTGCCACAGCGTTGTACAGGATCCAGTGTTGATGGCTGGAGACTGCAGAGAACTCCTCTAGGGCTTCTTGTTTCTCTACTTAAAATATATATTTCTTTCTACTGAATTTATGGAGAGAATTTTGATAGTGGCTATTATAAATATTCTAACTGCAGATGTGACCCTACGCTGAACTCCACCATTCTGTCCATGCACCACTCAGTGGACAATCCCTAGCTGTTTTCAGAGCCAGCATCCAGTCCTCACGGACCCTCCTGTTCATTCACAGCAGTCCTGGACAGCAGCTGCTTCACTGCATGCCTGCATAGAGCATCTGCACCTAGCTGATGCCTGCATAGAGCATCTGCACCTAGCTGATGCCTGCGTAGAGCATCTGCACCTAGCTGATGCCTGCGTAGAGCATCTGCACCTAGCTGATGCCTGCGTAGAGCATCTGCACCTAGCTGATGCCTGCGTAGAGCATCTGCACCTAGCTGATGCCTGCGTAGAGCATCTGCACCTAGCTGATGCCTGCGTAGAGCATCTGCACCTAGCTGATGCCTGCGTAGAGCATCTGCACCTAGCTGATGCCTGCGTAGAGCATCTGCACCTAGCTGATGCCTGCGTAGAGCATCTGCACCTAGCTGATGCCTCGTAGAGCATCTGCACCTAGCTGATGCCTCGTAGAGCATCTGCACCTAGCTGATGCCTGCGTAGAGCATCTATACCTAGCTGATGCCTGCATAGAGCATCTGCACCTAGCTGATGCCTGCATAGAGCATCTACACCTAATGGATGCCTGTTTTGCCCTCAACATGGTGCAGCCATGTCTCCCTAGTGCCCCTACTTTTTCAAGCAGAATGGCACCATAGGCAGGGCAGGCCACATTGAACTGCAGTTCAAACCCAACCACATAAAAAGCAGCACCAAGTTGCTCCTGAGGTCCAGCCTTCGCTGCTGACTCTCAATGAAGAATGTGCAAATTTTCTTTGCTACTTCTTTCTACTTTCTTTGCTACTACAGATTTTCCATGTTGGGCATGCTTTATAATCTGCCTGCATGGAACCCCCACCCCTGTGCCAGTACATGAAATTCCCAGACATGGATTACCCAAACGTGACATTTCAGAAACCCGTGCTCTGTCCCCATGATCTGCTTCCCTGCCTTCAGAGCAGCAAAAGCAGAAGAGTGAGATTTTCCAATGTGTAAAATGTCGTCTTAGCCCAGGGCATGTGGCTATGCAAGGGCCGGCTCAACAATTCATCAAGCAAGTGACACATACACATAAAATAAAGTTTTAAGTCATTTTTTAAATTGATGAATTAGCTCAGAAATCATTATATGCCTTTCCTTTAATGATCCATGATATTTGCATAAATGAGCCGTGTTTGCTTGAGGGACATGATTGCTGACCATTTATCTGTGTTGGACGACTGGTAGGATGCCAGTCTGTAGCCTCTCCTGGTGCTGTATCGAGGAAGGCAACTTGGTGCCCACAGTGGCATCAGAGTATGTCTGAACTTTACTCCAGAAAAAAAGGGCTAGTTTTTTCCCTTATTGTCTCTATAAATTTAACTTGGAGGAAAAGCTTTGCAGTGGTTTTAAAGCAATTACAAAATAAATCCACAGACAATGGTCATTATGGTAAGATCACAGAACCCACGAAACCCTTTCCCTTAAGTTAATCACATCACACAGAAAATGACAGCATTCAGCCCCTTTGATTCATAAGAAATTAAAGCTTGGTGTTGGGTAAGGTTTGTATTGCTTGGTCTGTAAATCTCGTGTATTTAAAATAAGGCAAAATGCAGAGAGCCTGTTTTTCTCAGAAGTAATATGAGTAGAGGAAGTATTAGAATTAAACATTGGTTATATTTTACAGACTCAAAGTTACTCTCAAGATATTATCAGTGTATAATATATACAATCAAGATGTTATCAATATATATTTACCTTTTATTAAACTAATATACTAAAATAGATGTATGCTATATATATATATATATATATATATATATATATATATATATATATATATCAGTGTCACAGAGTAAGAGATGGGCCCGTGCCCTACTGATCAACCATGCCCCATTGAAGAGTGGACACAGATGAACATCTTTGATTGACATCTTTGCTGGGCTTTTCATGGGAGCAAACCCACTGCACTGAGCCAGTGGCTGGAGAAGACAGTGTCCTGTTGCTAATGCTATTACTGTGGAAAGATAAGCTTTTCTTCACTGAGATGCACATTGTCACTTTCAGACAAATACTGTCTGTTCTCAGTCAGTGTGGGAAATGAAGTTGATTACACAACAGTAGCGAGAAGAATGGTGATCAGTCAAGGCCAGAAAGAATGTGGGGCTGGACAGAAGTTAGATGCAGAACAGAAGGCACATTGGCACAGGGTCATGACATTCATGCCTTGTAGCACCGCAGCATGACTGTAGCCCACAACTGCTTGTACATTTTAAAGGAGTCTGAAGGACTGAATAATGCAGAATGTGTCAAATGGGGGAAACGCGAGTCAGATAATCCCACACTAGCTCCAAATAGGGTCTATTAAGGTTTTTCTTTATTAAAAGGGAAAATTCATGGAACAGGAATGGAGTCCAACATCCATGTGTGGAGCACGGGAAGAAAGGGGTGAGTGGGCGGGACCGTGGCTTTTTGATACCCCAAAGCCTTGCCTCAGCCTGGTCCAGCATCTCAAAGGCCATTGGATGAAGGAGGTTCCCCATAAACTGAGGTTACACACAAAGGTGACAGTATTTGGGAAGGTGGACACTGTCCTGACTGTAGTCAGAACAGGATGCAGAGATGTGTTGAACTATGATACAACTGCACCCCGCTTGAAAGTATTAGTCAATGCTAATAACAATGGGCTGAAAAGACACAGTTCAAGGTTTTCACCATGCATCCACCCAGTTCTGAAACATGTAACATGTTCATGAGTAGTAAACACATCCCTCTTCTCTGAGGGATTTATGGGTCTCTAAGTACAAGGGCATAGCATGAGCTATGGGACAGCAGCCATACAAACCTTAACTTTATGATACATTCCTTCTCTATATGTGACTGGGAAAATTACAGCAACATGCTCTTCCTGCTCAAGAGGTTTCATAATTCTATTATAATAATTCTGTTAGCTGGGCAGTGGTGGCACACGCCTTTAATCCCAGCACTCGGGAGGCAGAGGCAGGTGAATCTCTGTGAGTTCGAGGCCAGCCTGGTCTACAAGAGCTAATTCCAGGACAGGCTCCAAAAGCTACAGAGAAACCTTGTCTCAATAAAACCAAAAAAAATCTGTTATAAGAACATAAACATGTATCTTGAATTGTTTTGAACTTATTTATTTTAAGTGTGTGGGTGCTTTGCCTGCATGTATGTCAGTGGAACCTGTGTATGAAGTACCCACCAAGGGCAGAAGAGGGCATATAAACTTGTTTTTAAAAAATTTTTTAAACTTATTTTGAACGGTTTACTGGCTTTATCTCTGTGTGCTACATGCATGCGGTGCCCATAGAAGCCAGAGGGGGCATCAGATTCCCTGGGACTGAGTTACAGACAATTGTCTCTGCAAAACCCAGTCTTCTGCAAAAACAGCCAGGGCTCTTAGCCACGGGACCATCTTCCCAGCCCCAACATGTATTTTATAGGAAATATTTCATCAAACATCTTCATCAAAATTTCTGGTATAAATTAAAATTTGCTTACTTTAATTTTTAAAGTATATAGGTGTAGGCATTATATGCACATGAGTGCAGGTACCACAGAGGCCAGAAGAGGGCATCAGACTTCCTGGAGCTGGAGCTTCATGTGGTTGTGAGCCACTGGACTTAGGGGCTGGGAACTGAACTGCACTGCAAGAGCAGCAAGTGCTCTTAACCTCTGAATCATCTCTCCAACCCTGTCTCCCTGCCTTTGACTGCAGATGTGACCTTACTAGCTATTTTGGGTTCCTAACTTCACTTCTCCTTAATGATGGACTTTAACCTGAGAATATAAGCCAAATGAACCCTTTCCTCCCCTATGCTGTTTTGGATAGGGTATTAAATCTCAGCAACAGAAACTAAACAAGAAACCGTTTCATGATGCTTCAGTAAAAGCTTTTACTTTTACTAAGAATACTTTTAGTAAAAGTATACCTGGCAGGATGACAAAGACCAAAATCATGTATCACAATGTCCCTGAAAATCTCTAAACAAGGCAATAGTAAGAAGCATTTCTATAATATGTGATTGTTTTAATGCCAAGGAACTTTAGGCAAGAAGGGAGCCCATCAATGTGCCCATACTCCAGCCATGACTGAAAATGATGAGACATTGGGCTGCAGGGAGACTTGAGTACTGAGGGGGGTACTGGGCTGGGTTTATCGGTTTTCTTAATGGCAATAGTGTTGGGTACCAATGATGCTGCTATCATTTGTGATGAAAACTTTCTCTTGGTTTCTTCCTCAGATACTTACTCTAACTCCATGTCCCATACAATGAGAAGAATCAACACACACCATGGAGTTGTTAACATACAAAACACACTTTTTCTCTGAATTAGGCTTTGGGATTTCATTCAACAGCATCCTCCTTCTCTTCCATATCCTCGAGTTTCTTCTTGAACACAGGCCCCGGACCACAGACTTGTTCATCGGTCTCTTGGCCCTCATTCACCTTGGGATGCTAACGATCATGGGATTCACAGCTGCGGACACTTTCGCACCTCAGAATACATGGAATGACATCACGTGTCGATCCCTTGTCCACTTGCACAGGTTTTTGAGGGGCCTCTCTCTTTGTGCTACCTGCCTGCTAAGCATCCTTCAGGCTGTCACCCTCAGCCCCAGAAGCTCCTGTTTGGCGAAGTTCAAACATAAACCCCCACAGCACAAGCTGTGTCTCCTTGTCGTGCTGTGGGTCTTCTACATGTCCTGGAGTGCTCACTTCTGGTTCTCCTCTGTTGCCGACTACAACAACACCTCACATGGACTCTTATTTGTCACCGAATCCTGCGTTATTTTACCCATGAGCCATATCAGCAGGCACTTGTTTACCGTGATGAGGATATTTCGAGATGTGTCCTTTATAGGTCTCATGGCCCTCTCCAGCGGGTACATGCTGACTCTCCTGTGCAGGCACAAGAAGCTGTCCCAGCATCTCCACAGCACCAGCCTCTCTCCAAAAGCATCTCCAGAGCCAAGGGCCACCCGGACCATCCTGCTGCTCCTGAGCTTCTTTGTGCTGCTGTACTGTTTGGACTGCATCATGTCTGCCTCCAGACTGATGCACAGCAGCCCCCCGATCCACCACAGTGTTCGGATGCTGGTCTCCAATAGCTACGCCACCATCAGTCCTTTGCTGTTAATTTGTACTGAAAACCGAATTACTACCTTTTTGAAATCCTTTGTACGGGGGAATAGTAAATGTTTAATTATTGAGGCAAAGGTGGGTTCACTTAAGGAGCCAACATGATAGCTGCCAGATGGATGGTAAATCCTGGCCTAGTGCTCATGTGTTTCCGGATAAATTAACATATGACTCACACTTCGTTAAAGCAGCTTCCTTTGAAATATGGATGACCAACACCTCTAGATATTTTAGTAAAATTCTTTCTGTGCATTTCCGCTTGATGTCAATAGGGAAACCTGTGAAACTTTAGCAGCTTAGGGTAACCTGTGCACTTATCAATAAGCTAAAGTATATAGCAGTTTTTAATAAGTCAATCATCTCAACACTTTGAATTTTGCTTAATTAAATATGTAAACATTGCCATAAACTAGCATATTATCCATGAAAAATTCTAATAATTATACAAAGTAATGATTCAGAGTCTCAGATACTTGTTGTTCATACTAACAGCACCTGACCAACGTCAGGTGGGAAATGTCAGCCACAAAATGACAAGCGTTCTGTAAATCTGCACCTAGAGGGTGGAACTCAGAGTCCTGTAATGTCTCAAGACAGAAAAATGCAGTGGTGTTTGCCAGGGGCTGAGAAAGCTCAAAGCCAGGGATTCTTAATTGGTATAGAATGACCCTTTAAAAGCAAAAAACACTAGGCATCTGAAACCAAATAAAAGGCAGAAGTGGTGGGGAGGTGTGGGGGGAGGGGATGAGAGCGCTTGCCACACAGGCATGAGGACAGAAATTGAATCTTCAATGACTATGTAAAAGCCAAGCAGGATGTGAGTTCTTGTAATCCCAGCACCAAGGGGCAGAGACAGGTAGGACCCTAGACTCACTGACCATCCAGCCTAACCAAATTGATGAGGCCCAGGTTTGGTGGGGGCTTTTCCTCTGAGAGTAGGGTGGGAAGATGGTTTGGTGGGTAAAGCACCTGCGGGGCAAGCATGAGGCCCTGAGCTTGAGTGCCAGGCGCAGTAGTGAACCTGTTCTGGGTGCTCCTTGACGAGGGGAGAAACCGAGAAAGGAGAATCCTGAGAGTCTCTCGGACCAAGTAGCCTGAAGTACACAACAGAGAAAAGCAAAGACATCTGTCTCACAGAAGGTAAAAGGTAAGAATTGACACCTGAGCTTAACCTCTGACCTCCACAGACATGCTCTCTCATACACACGCACACACGCGCGCGCGCGCACACACACACACACACACAGAGAGAGAGAGAGAGAGAGAGAGAGACAGAGACAGAGACAGAGACAGAGAGAGAGACAGAGAGAGACAGAGAGAGACAGAGAAAGAGAGAGAAGAGGGAAAGAGAGAGAGAGAGAGAATAAATGCTTGAATAAATAAGGTAGGGGTGATATAGGAAGACAGTTAATGTCCATTTCCAGCTTCTACATTCAAGGACATGATGGGATAGAAAGAAAGGAACTTGGCTGTCTTTCACCAGAAAGGAAGTGCCCTCCCCCAACAACACAGATGCTCAACAAAGGACTTGGAGTGAAGAAGAGAGATCACTGAAGAACCCACACTGGAAACTGACTCTATAACAAGTTAGGCTCAGCAGCAGGCTGGACAGGGAGGTGCAAACAAAACACGTCACTCCATGTGGACAGGCTGAGTGACTGCACACCGTCAGTGAGAGGGAGAGGAAACTTCCCCAGAAAGAATTCACTTGAGGTGCATAAGGCACACCTTCAGGGAGGTGATGCTTGGAAGCTTGTACCTTCCGTTTTTAATGGTGGGCAGGCACAGTGATTTACTTCCAAAGAATAAAGCAGGAAGAGGGAGAAAATGAAACCGTGGAGAATGAACCAGGCAAAGACAACCTTGACCAAATGATGGATGATGATCACAGAAATGACAAGTGGATGTTGCATGATCCCTGTTATGACTTCACTCCTGCTTGTTCTTTGAAGACATCTAATAGTCTACACACACACATACACACATACATACATACATACACACACACACACACACACACACACACACACACACCCCACCCACTACTGTCGAGATACTAAAAAATAAGGAAAGGTTGAGTTGCTGCTATAGGACAGAAAACACTGGAGTGTGTGTGCTCCCCTGCATTGGACCTAGAGACAAAAGAAAGGACTAGTGAACCCAAAGGAAGAACAAGAGTCAAGAAAGAATCAAAAGAGAAGCTAAAATTCCAAGAGAAAAGTGAAAATGAAAACAAAATACCAAGACACAGGGTGATCCAGCAACCTCTTCTGGCCTCTAAAGACACTGCAAGCAGGTGGTATACAGACATACTTGCAGGTAAAGCACTCATACACATAAGATTTAAAAATTAAATTAAAAACTTTAGAAACAAACAAAAACCCACAATGATGCTGGGTCACCTGTATCTGAAAGCCAAAGAATTGTTTAACTCTGGCTTAATGTCACACACAGGATTAAACTGATCAACCACTTAATAAAAAAAAATTGGGAGAGGATTTCCCTGTAGGTTTGGAGCCTGTCCTGGAACTAGCTCTTGTAGACCAGATTAGCCTTGAACTCACAGAGATTCACCTACCTCTGACTTCCATGTGCTGGCATTAAGGACATGTGCCACCACCACCCAGCACACATAAATCTCTTAAAAGAAAACTCACTAGTGAATACTCATGACATTCACCTTGACAAAGGATTCTTAGGTCTGAAGCACACGCACAAACACAAACACAAACTTGTACAATAAAACAAAAAATAACTTTTGTGCTCCAGAGGTCATTATCAAGAAAGTAAAAGATGATTATATATAATGCACAATATATGTAATGGATGATATATGTAATGGATGGTATATATACATATAATGGACAACATATATGGTGGATGACATATATTATGGACAGCATATAGAATGGACGACATATATAATGGACGTTGCATGTCCATTCCAGGCTGGAATCTCCTATCATCTCCACAGACCTTCTTGTCTCTCACACACCCTCACCTCACCCCTGAGGTCTGGTTCTCTCTGAAGCAGCAATAGGCTTATGGAGGGAGGAGCAATGTAAAAGTGTCAGTCCTGGCCAGGGCCTATTGGCACAAGCATCTCTGTCCACGGCTAAAGGCCCCCAGGTTCCCCAAACCGTGCTGCACACAAGTCACTTTCTAAGTACAAGGGGAGACACTGCACAATGCAGCATAAGCAGCATCCCGAGCCTTCCACTTTCTAGAAGGATGCTGCCTGACCCACTCCTAAAACGCCAGGTGAAGCCCCAGGGGTTCTCCGCTTCCACCCCAGCGACCCCAAAGTCGGACTGTCTTCCTTCTCTTTGGTGGTGGCTAGACAGCATCTCTCCCAGGTGGCTCTAACCATCCATTGTCTATCTCTGGTCTTCCGATTTGGTTCTGATTATTAAGAGTGCTGTCCTCCTGGCTTGAGAAGAGGGTCTGAGAGGTTCGCTGGAAGGGAACGGTGCCAGGCTCTAAGGTGGGTTATACTTTTGTCATGGAATATCCCTGCTTCAGTGGCAAAGAGTCATGTGTGCAAAGGGGCTGTGCCCTCACGCCGGCGCAGAGTTTCTGCCAGGAGCTGAGCTCTTTGGGAGCAGCTGTGGTCCTGGGTTGGTGATCCTGCTGAACCTACTGTGCTTATGGCCTTCGGCTTCCCTGGGAGAAGCTGACATCATCCCCAGCTTAGCCTCCTCCAACCTGGCAGTGCGCAAGATCTCACCAAATCCGGAGGTGGACCCACCCAAGCTGAGCATGTTGCTAAGCTGATCCTCACTGGTCCCCACCGAGTGGAGTCTTTCTGGGAGTAGCATCAGGTGCCCCAAGTCCGTCCGTCTTGGGTGCGATGGGTGCCAGGGACTCGCTGTAGTGGTAGCCTCTGCATAGAGGCACGGGCAGTACAAACCCACTGCAGCCACCGCTGTCCTGCGAAGAGCACCCCCCCCCCAGCTCTCCACCCCAGTCTAATAATGTGGGGCTCCCTCCGTGGAGCTCTGGAGCAGCGTGGGGTCTGGGTGAGTGTCCCCCTCACTCCGCATAGGAGACAAACTCTCAGGTTGGGGTGAACGAGTGAACTGGGGTGGGTGAGAGAGGCAGGCCCCTCTCCCTGTGGCACTGGACTTTGAGTTGTTAAAAACACTGTTATGGTCAAGTTCTTACTGTAAGCTCTGCCTTCTGGCGTTGGGTTTCTATGAATCCGTAAAAGAGTCCAGGAATGTACAGAATGGGAAAAGATCTTCACCCACCCCACATCAGACAGAGGTCTGATCTCCAAAATATACAAAGAACTCAAAAAGTTGCTCATCAAAAGAACAAATAATCCAACAACAACAAAAAATTAGGGTATGGACCTAAACAAGGAACTCTCAACAGAGGAATCTCAAATGACTGGAAGACACTTAAGGAAATGTTCAACATCCTTAGCCTTCAGAGAAATGCAAATAAAAACAACTCTGATATTCCATCTTACACTCCTCTATTGCTGGTGGGAGTGCATACTGGTACAGTCTCTTTGGATATCAGTACTGCGATTTCTCAGAAAATTAGGAAACATACTTCCTCAAGACCAGCATACCTAAAGAATGCTCAATCATACCACAAGAACATGTGCTAACTATGTTCATAGCAGCATTATTTGTCATAGCCAGAACCTGAAAACAACCTAGATGCCCCTCAACCAAAAAAAAAATGAATAAAGAAGAAGTGGTACATTTACACAATGGAGTACTACACAGTGGAAAAAATAATGACATCTTGAAATGTCTGGCCAAACGGACGGATCTAGAAAACATCAGACCCAGAAAGATAAATATAATATGTACTCACTCAGAAGTGGCTTTTAGACATAAAGCAAAGAAAAACCAGCCTACAATTCACAATCCCAGAGAACCTAGACAACAATGAGAGCCATACATAGATCTAATCGACATAGGAAGTAGAAAAAGACAAGATCTCCTGAGTAAATTGGGAGCGTGGGGATCACAAGAGGGTAAAAGGGAAAGGGGGAAGGAATGGAGGAAAGCAGAGAAAAATATATAGCTTAATAAATTTAAAAACAAGAGTCTTGGGATGGGGTGACTGCTGTACTCTGCCTGGATCCTCTGCCCAGGCCAGTCAATCGCATGAGCTTATTCCGGCACCAGCTACTGGAAACACATGTGTGCGTGCACAAACTTGTTGGGCGCTGCTACTAGTAACTTTGTTCAAGTCACTTCTTCCCTCAGAGGCTGGGGAAGTAACTGAGTCTGATCCACCCTAATATCCAGAGCCACGTGATATGTGATCAGCTGTTCCGGAACTGACTGAAGAGGTTCTTTTTGGCAGATACGCGCTAGCACTCTCTCCCATTTGCAACTTCTTTTTTATTGAGAAAAGGAAAAAAAAGTTTCCGCCTCCTCCCAGCCTCCCATTTCCCTCCCCCCTCCTCCCACCCTTCTATTTGGGTCCAGGAAAGGGGCATCTCCCGCGACAAAAGTGCCTGTTACATCATATATATATATATATATATATATATATATATAATTTATTTATTTATTAAAGATTTCTGTCTCTTCCCCGCCACCGCCTCCCATTTCCCTCCCCCTCCCCCAATTAAGTCCCCCCCACTCAGCCCGAAAAGCAATCAGGGTTCCCTGTCCTGTGGGAAGTCCAAGGAACCCCCACCTCCATCCAGGTCTGTTACATCTTAAGGCAAACCAAACATTACACAAGGGCAGGAGCACGCATAGCTCTATGCTTTGTCGCCACCTGCTGGAGACAGAAAGAAAGATCACCTCAATCCCAAGGCAACACTAGCTATTAAATAACTAATAAATAACTACTAAGTCATTGTAGTAGTAGTTGCTACTAAGGGGTGCTAAGCGGGCAGCAACTGACCACGCCTCTAAGACCCCACCCACTCTGCGAACTCGGCACTAATGCCTCAAATTTGGGCATTAATTATCTCTGTAGTCTTGACAAAGTGACTCGCCTCTCTCTTCCTGCTCATTCGTAAACTGGAATAACATGGTTCTGACCTCCTTAGGCTGCCACAGTGAGGCATCTGAAGAGGGAGGTTATGGGATCCACAGCTGCCTCGCTGTGCGACCACTGACCTAGAAAATCGTGTTCAAGGCTGTACTTGTCAGGTCGCCAGCATAGGCTGTACTTCCCACTTGTGTTTGGTTGTGTGCATGATCTTTAGAAAAACACAGATTACAGGAGAAAAAAATTTACTGAAGTACCTGGAGCTGCTGGAAATCCTGGGCTGGGCAAATGAATGAATGAATGAGGGAGACACACCTCCCCCAAGGGCAGTGTCGGGAAAATCACAGGAAGTGAGGCACAGTGAGTCCAGGCCTCCTTGAGGAGGACATGAGGTAAGTCTAGAAGCTGTAAAAACTCCATGAATTTACTACGTCTATTTTGGAAGCCACATTCCCCAAGCCTCTTGCAGACCCTAGGTTTCCTACAGCGCATACCCTGATCTCTGGTGCCACCATGTGGTACAAAGTGGGAACAACAGGAGGTGTGGATAGGCTCAGGTGTCCAAGCTCCTCCGGCAAGACATCATTTTGGGTGGCTGTCAGCAGCTTGACATCCTGACCATCAGACGATGGGGCAGCCGAGAAGTCCTAGGTCCTGAACTTCCCTAGGTTCTTCTGTGCTGGAGTGGTGTCTGGGTAAGCAGGCTTGCCCTCACTTCTCTGGCATGTTCCTCCTGGCACCGAGGCAGGAGCTTCTGACACAGTGGGTCTGCATCCTTCATGAGCATGCACAACAGAACGCTGTTCGTCCTGCCCAGTCTTTAACTTTACAGTCTTCTGAACTGGCTGTGAATTGGGGCCCTGCCTAGATATCTGGGATAATTATCGCCCCCCTCCCACCATATCCAAGGCTACAGGAAAGGTAGGGAGTGTCCCTTGAGGCACCCAAGGACTTTAAAAATGTAATCATGGGCCTGTGGGTGTGTTAAGAGGAAACTCACACGTGTTGCCTGACTGTGTTGCTGGAAGATGGAGGAACTGGTTCACTATGAAACTGTTCATTTTTAAAACATCTAGTCTTTAAAATAAGTATGCTGAAATGGTATGTTAGCCAACATTCACCTTACATGACAGTCCAGTATGTGTGACTTCACACCACACAAGTTTGCTAGGAATATTTCCTAATGCGAGCTCTCTGCCGATGCAAAAATCCCAATCAAGCCAAATCACAAAAAGCCGGATTAAAGGATATCCAGGGGTTTTTTGTTGTTGTTGTTTTGTTTTGTTTTCGAGACAGGGTTTCTCTGTGGTTTTAGAGCCTGTCCTGGAACTAGCTCTTGTAGACCAGGCTGGTCTCGAACTCACAGAGATCCGCCTGCCTCTGCCTCCCAAGTGCTGGGATTAAAGGTGTGTGCCACCACCGCCCGGCAAGGATATCCAGGTTTAATGGGATTCCTGTGCACTCGGATGGCCCCCCTTGAGGGGGGGGGGGGGGAGACCGGGAAGCCACCAATGCGACCACAGGGGGGGCATGAAGGGACTCTCTGGGGGAGCTGATTAAATAGACTGAGGGGTCAAAGTTTGGCGGGCTGCCTTGACACTTCTCAGGGGAGGGGTTAAGGTTTGGTGGGCACAGGAGCAAGGCCTCCAAAGATGGAGGCCAGAGACCTGAGCTTACAAAGCTGACATCTTCCTGTCTAGGAAAGATGAATGGCCCATGAGGGTGAGTGCCCAGTGAGAGGGGACCAGCCCACACAAGGCCTTGGGAGCAGGAAGATGGAGGCAGACTCCGCTCATGGCCTCATCAGCTGCGTAAGACCCAGACACACTCCCTCCTTAGCCATTGGGGGTCTGGTTATCTTCAGATGTCAGTTGGGACAGTAGAAAGCCCTGCTTCATGGCACTGCCCAGAGCCTCCCCTTGTCCTTCATCATTCATGGAGATTTTCTCCTGACTTTTATCGTTTATCACAAGCCATTCCAATACCAAGGAGTTCCTGGCTGTCACGGGAAGCCGAAGCCAGGTCTCGACAGTGACGCTCTAGAGATTATCTCCTTGGGCACAGAGCAGCAGGAGGGCAGAGGATGGAGCTGGAGGGTCACATGGAACCAGAGTTCAATCCCCAGAATCCACACAGTGGAAGGGTATAACTGGCTCCCACAATAAATAAACAAATGCAATTAGAACACACAAAAAATAAATCCAATTAAAATTTAACTATAGACTAGTGTGGCCTACTCTTTCTTTTACCATGAAAAATATAAATTCCACACCCCTTTACTGGGTGAGATAGCTTGGGTCCAGAAACGATCGCCAAGGGTTGTAGGCCCCGGGTCTACCCCTGCTCCTGGGGTTCATCTTGAGGACAGTTTCTGGTCAGCCAGCTAAAACATTATGTTTGTTTTTGTGCTTCCTCTGCCCCGCCTGGTGATTAGCTGTAGGGCATTGTTGACTCCATCTTGGGTATGGCAATTTCCCACCTGCCTGAGTGGAAATCCTTGTGCAGCAGCGAGGTATATAAGGATTTCCCCAAGGTTGAATAAACGGCATTCGGCTGATCTCCTTTCAGATGACCCAGGTCTCTTTGTCTATTCTTTCAATCTCCAGGCCCTTGCCTGGCTCACGTATGGTACAGTGGCGTGTGAACTGTACCCAGGGGGTAACACAGAATCAGGTGTTACAAAGGGTGTCCTCTGGTTACTCCTTAGAAAGGGACATGGACCCCAGAGAAGTAAAGTGCTATTGACAGGCAGTTGGCAAGTTACAGCTCCAAGGCTTTGCTGTCCCACACAGTAAGTAATTTATGTAAATCAGGACACATTTTGTGGAATGTTTGTCAAACAGAGAAAGTCTGGAGAGGTCACCAATTCTACTCCAGAGGCAGGAACTCTACTTATGCTCCAGGAGTGAGTGTTTGAGAGAGCCAAGGTCACAATCAAGGGCAAACCTAACTCAAAAGCATTCTGCAAAGTGAGGAACCTTCTAGAAGAGATCCAAAAGCTGCTTTCCTGCAGGCAAAGTAGTGGAAGGCAGCAGGGCCACCAAAGGTGGGAAGGAGAGGCCAGTCACACTACCCAGAGCCCTGGGTTAAGGGTGGAGTGTAGCCAACTTTCCATCAGAGAAAAGCAACTTCGCAGGGGAAGGTGTATTTTAGAATTTAATTGGCTCCGAGGGTCTCTCAGCTCCTCCTCACTGGGCTCTACTGCCTCTGGATCAATATGACTGAGACAGAACTCCATGGCCGGGAGCATGTGGCAGAACAAAACAACTTATACAATGGCAGACAGTGGAGATGTGGACAGGAAAAAAAGGTGGAAGCGGGGAGAGGAAAAAAGGAGAGGAAGCAGGGACAAGATGCGTCCTTCCAAAGCACACAACAACCTTCCTGGCTCCACCATCTCTCAGTGATGCCATCAATTCTTGATCCATCTGTGGATTAATCATCTATTCACTAGGAACCCTCAGAATGCAATCCCACCCTGATGGCTGCATCTACCAGCTGGAGGCCAGGCCCTTGGCTTTAGGGGTGTGGAGCACTGGTATCCATTCTGGCACAGAAAGGCTATGAAAGGGCTGGGGCAGAGGTGAGTGACATCCTTCCAAGGCGCCCTGGGCTTTTGCAAAATGCCCTGGAGTGACCCAATGATGGCTCAGGCCATGTAGCTGGGGGGGAAAGGCTACCAGGTCCTACAATATCAGAGGCAGGACTGGGGAGGAAAACCAATTCAGTAATCACCACGAGGCATGGAGAGCTCTGTCATCGGAAAGCAGGGTTCAGCTGGCAGCACAGAGGTCACTAGGGTTCCCCAGACCCTAAGTTCTATTGTACCCACAAAATATGGAGGGCAGGAATGGTGGCTCTAACCAGAGCCTCAGTGGGCACAGCTCTGCCTGACTGTATCAGGATGGACTGAGCCACCCACACATTTGTGTGCAGACAGGAGAATATGAGCATTGTCTTCTGAACACAGCCAAGCATCACACCTGCACACGGACTTAGGAAGTGTGCAAAGACACAAGAAAAAGTAACTCGTTGAGAGTAGAATTCAATAAAAGTCAGGCGGGGACAGCCCAGCTCTGGGAAATAGATGGAGGCCTTTAAATTATAAACACGCCAGATGGCCTGAGAGAAAGGGTGGATGCTATATGAGAATAGATGGGGAACCTGAACAGAAAGATGGAAATATAAAAAAAGAACCACAGTGGTTCTACCAGTGAAAACCCAAAGCCACAGATACCACACAGAAATCTATGCAAGGGGTTTAGGTGCAGATGGGATATAGCAGGGGAAAGAGACAGGGCTCCCTGGGGTGAGATGTGGAAACAGAAGTAAATGGGATACGTGGAACAGTAAGTTCAAGGCATCTAAGGCTGCAAGTCTACAAGGAGAAATCATATGAAGAAATATTTGAGAAAGTAATGACTGCGAATTTTCCCAAACTGGTGTGAGACTGATCCAAGAAGCCCAGTAAAGTGCAGAAAGGAGGAGAACGAAGAAACATCCACCATGATTCCCGTGTGAGTTGCCCGGGTTTCAGTTACTCCCCAACTGCAGTCTGAAAATATTAACTAGAAGACCAGAGATACACAGTTCATTGGTTCAAATCACGCTCCCAGCGGGTGTGTAAGGGCACTCCCACTACCCCGCTCCTTCCCACCTGTGATGTGGCTCCTCCCTTCCCACAGGGTATCCCCAGTAGATTCTACCTTCCCATTCATCAGATGGGCTGCTGAGGGGTCACTGTGCCTGTTCTCAAGCGACCTTGTCTTACTATTGTCCAGAAGCAGTGACCCTGGAGAGTCACACTTGCCTCAGAGCGGCATTTTCCAGAGAGATGTAGAAGTTATCAATAAGGGAAGAAAAGTGTCATATGCCGGGATTGCTGTGGTGTCCTGTGAGAATCCTCACTAACTGTGGAGGAGGAGCAGAAGTTGGAGAGGCTTGTGATCACACCAACTGCTCAGCCGTGGTAAAGTAGAAGCTTGCATAAGATGGAAAGGGCATCTGTGTGTGCACGGGACAAAATCTGGTCCCATCTCTGGATTCAGGTAGCCACTGGGGACCCTGGGACAAGGCCCTTCCCTTCCAGGCAAGAGGGAGCCCAACTGTGACAGCCCAAACTGTCTCAAGGGCAGCTAAAAAGCAATGGAGAAAGGCAAACACAGGAGAAAATCAACAAGGTGGCATGATACAGCCACATAGTGATGGATAAGATGACCAGAGAACTTGATCCTTACAGTGCTGACAGGAAGCATAAGCTGGAGTCCCTATCCTTCAGAAATGAAGGTGAACACAGACCTGTGCAGAATGGTAACAGCCAAGGCAATAGGTCCACCCAGAAGAGATGGGTGGAGCTCCAGATAAACTGGCTGATTGTTCTTCTCACTTACTCTACATATGGGCAATGGAAGTCAAACAGGAAAACACGGGTCCCAGAAAGCTGTGTAAAGAGGTGCAGGGCCTTCACCTAGCTCTAGGAGAGATGAGGGCAGCCAGAGCAATGGGGATGAGGCGCCTGGGAGAAGCGAGCATGGTGACCATTGCAAGAAAAGGTAGCTGACATCACTACTACCTGTCCAGCTCAGCTGTGGAGTTTAGTTAGTCCCTTGATCACCATCTTTTAAAGTCATCATAGGCTTCAACTGCTTTTGCTTTTGAAGAGATGAGCCAAGTTCAACTACAAAGAAGTCTTTTACATGGTGGATAGGCCACCTCCAGAAAGTTTTTTGGTTTTTTGTTTTTGTTTTTGGGTTTTTTTTTTTTTTGGTCAAAAAGCCATTTATTTTCCCACATTCCAGATCTTCTTTTTTTGTAATAGGTCTCCTAAGCTCAAAAGTAGGCCCAAGAATTTGATCTTTACCTGAGAACAGAGGGAGGGGCAGGCCGGTGCCCTCAAAGCCATGTTCGAGACCAGTGGAAATCTGGGTGCAGATGGAAGCACATAGCAGCAACACAGCAGAGCAAACCACAGAAGAGAAGCAGGACCAAGCCCAGGACCAGAATGATACGGGAGAGTCTTTTGTTTTGTGTTGATTTCATTGGTTAAATAAAGAAATTGCCTTGGCCCTTTAATAGGACAGAAAATTAGGTAGGCGGAGTAAACAGAACAGGATGCTGGGAAGAAGGCACTGAGGGCAGTCTCCATAGCTCTCCTCTCCAAAATGATGCAGGTTAAGAATATTCCCGGTAAGACACCACCTCGTGGTGATACACTCATTAGAAATGGGTTAATCAAGATGTGAGAGTTAGCCAGTAAGAGGCTAGAGCTAATGGGCAAAACAGTGTTTAAAAGAATACAGTTTGTGTGTTGTTATTTCGGGTAAAGCTAGCCAGGTGGCGGGAAGCGGCCCTCCACTCCTATTTCTATACCAGCAGTCTGGTGCCACAGAAAGGAGCTTGGTGAGCAGGAGGCGTTCGTGGCTCCAGACCCTGCCACTATTCACCCATCACTGGGCTCAGGGCAGCATTTCCAGCTCCCTCCTCTGAGCAGGATATAGGTGGTCAGCCAGAGGGCAGGATCTCTGGAATAGCACTGAAATAGAAGCAGGCCTCTGGAGTTCTTCCTGAGGTCACTCTGGCTGTGACGAGGATAGACTCTCCTGCAAAGGACCCTTTCAATCCTCACTACCATGGATCTTGGCTTGGAATGTTTGGGTTTTGTTTCTATCTGGACCATCTCTGAAGTTCAAAGTAATACATAAGCCGACGACGTGAGGCCCTAGCCACTTCCCTGTGACTGTCCTATTCACAGGACACAGGCTCAGCTGGCCAAAAGACCTCAAGAAGGAAACCCAATCCTGGGGAATGTCAGGGCTACGCAAGCCAGATGTATGGGTGAGGAGGAAGCCACCAAGGCCCAGACCAGAGAGGCCAAGGAGCAGCAGGATCAAAGTGGCACAGACCAAAGGTGGGTGATGAGCCAGACAGAGATGCAGGTTGTGTCCTGCCTGGCAGCTGCCCATGGGGAGCAGAAGGGTCTGGGCCTCCACGGAGTGCCGTTTGCAGCTGGGCGGAGGCCGGCACCCCATCCAGAAAGTTTTGATTTCGTCATTCTTGGTCACTAGCCACTCAAAGCAGACATGCTGAAGAAACAGTCACACTTTAAGAAGACAATTGGGAGATGGAGAGATGGTTCCGTGATTAAGAGCACTGGCTGCTCTTGCAGAGCAGAGTCTGTTCACAGTAGCTCCATGGTGGCTCCCAATCATCTGTAACGCCCTCTTCTGGCTTCTGCAGGTGCCAGGCATGCAAGCAGTACACAGGATATGTGAAGCAAGATACCCATACACATGAAGCAGATCAAAAAGACAACCATCTGGGCACTAGTCAGTGTGTTTACCTCACCCAGTACCTTCACTCCCACACCTCTGGCTGCATGGTCTCCCTGACTGGTGGGAGTGACTGGACGGAGACATACATCACCTAGCAAGCAGCTGGAGAAACGTCAGTGCATGTTCCCAGATTAAATCTCCTCTGGAGAAAGCAACAATAAAGTTAACACTGCCCACATTTTAGTAAGCATTCTGAACTCATCGTCCCAAAGGGCAACAACCATGTACCACCTTTGAATTAGGAGAAATGATCCTGGTGGCCTTGGGTATGAGTGACCTGGCACAACCCATAGGAGCCAACAGCAGGTGCTTCCAATAAGCGAGAGAACAGCCAACAGACCCAGCAGCTAATTCCCACATGGGCCCTTCTAGATGCAAGACAAAGGCACACAAAGACTGCCAGTACATGACACTGGTAAACAGAAGTTTTGAGTCAGGACAGTCAGACCCCTCAGTACAGACCTGAGCATCACACCTTGCCCCCTCCTCCTCCCACACACCTGCCCTTCTTTCCTCCCTCCCATCTGGCCAGTTCTCAGACACAGCAGCTGGAACAGACTTCCCTCCTAGCTACACACATCTTCTTACCTGGTCAGGCCTGTCATGTAGTCAGTGGTTCAGTCCAGTATTTGGAATATTGGTTAAAATTCCACTCTAAAGTATGATTGGCTTACAGCAAAATGTGCTGTTAGTCAGTTCACAATGCCTGAGATGGTGAACTTGTAAAGAGTAAGGAGTGCCTTCCTGGTGGTGCATGCCTGCAATCCCAGCATTTGGGAGGCTAAGGCAGGAGGATTTTGAGTTCCCAGACCCTGCCTCAAAAACAAAACAAAATAGATGCTTTTAAAATTTTAGTAAAATATTTTTTAATGGATCATGATTTCTGTAGAAAAGGAATCTCTGTCTACCCCCAAATGGTGAGATCATACTGCCTCTTAGTCTAGAAATCCTTCTCTTCTCTCCACCCAAATATCACTACTTCCCTTAAAGTTGGTTCAGTTCCCTGCCCCACAATGTCCAGTAGGAGACACGTATCTCCACTTCCCAAGGTACTGCCACCACTCACAGAGAGGCCAACTCCCTGCTGTTCTCCTTCCTTAGGAGTTTTTTTTCTCTCCAATAAAAAGCAACTGGTTAATGGACATTGTGTTAGTTTCTGTGGGCTCTCATCCTTACTTCACTCCTGCTGGACAATTGTAACCTCAGCATTCAGGCTAAGGAAAGAAGATCAGAAGTTCAAGGACAGCCTGAGCTACAGAGCAGACCTTGTCTCAAAAGCATAAATAAAACAGAGCACTTATACCTAGAAATTCTGACCACAGAACCATACAAATGCTCAAATGTCTAGTGACAGTCAAAGTGAGTAGGTGGCTTCGAGTAGCACAGCACTGGGTCACCGTGTTCCTCAGAAGTTTCCCAGAAAGACCAGAGAGACACCCACCCTCTTCCAAGGCCTGCTCAATGCTGCCATATAATTCAAATGAAATTCTCAAGGTTACCTGTTCATTTACTACCCTATCATTAGACACAACACGACAAAACCATGCGTAACAAGTTGAAATTAGATCACACAGAATGTAATAAAATCTTTTTAACAATAGAAATTTAGTGGTATATTATTTGTGTTTTAATAAATAAAGCTTGCCTGAATATCTGAGGGCAAAGCAACCATACTAGTCAGTCATACAGGCCAGGGAGTAGTGGCACACACCATTAATCCTAGGAATTAGGAGACAGAGACAGATGGATCTCTGTGAGTTCAAGGCCACCCTGGGCTACACAAGATTGAGGCTGTCTAAAAGAGACACACAGCTCACACAACGGTGATCCCAGCAGTTGGGAATTCTAGAAATGGAAAAATGGATATATGATCAGGAACTACAGATGCAAGCATAACCAACAGAAAACAAGAGATGGAAGAGAGAGTCTCAGGTGTTGAAGATATGATAGAGAAAATAGATTCATCGGTCAAAGAAAATGTTAAATCCAAAAAAATCTTAACATAAAATATCCAGGAAATCTGGGACACCATGAAAAGAACAAACCTAAGAATAATAGGAATAGAAGAAAAAGAAGTCCAGCTCAAAGGCATATAAAATATATTCAACAAAATCATAGAAGAAATCTTTCTCAACCGAAAGAAGGACATGCCTATGAAGGTACAAGAAGCTTACAGAATACCACATAGAAAGAGAAGAAGAAGAAGAAGAAGAAGAAGAAGAAGAAGAAGAAGAAGAAGAAGAAGAAGAAGAAGAAGAAGAATGCTCGCTTAGTACATAATGTAATCAAAACACTATACATACAGAATAAAGAAAGACTACTAATATCTGCAAAGGGGAAAAAAAGGTCAAGTAACATATAAAGTCAGACCTATCAGAATTACATCTGACTTCTCAATGGAAATAATGAGAGCCGGAAATTCCTGGGTAGACATTCTGTAGACACTAAGAGACCACAGATGCCAGCCCAGACTACTATATCCAACAAAGCTATCAATCACCATAGACAATGATTGAAAAACCAGAGAAAACCAGATTTAAACAATACCTATCCACAAATTCAGCCCTACAGAAAGTACTAGAAGGAAGGCTGTCCACTCTCCCCATACCTATTCAATATAGAACTCAAAGTTCTTGCTAGAGCAATAAGACAACAAAAGGGGATCAAGGGGATACAAATTGGAAAGGAAGAAATCAAACTCTCACTTTTCAGAGATGATATGATAGTATATATAAGTGACCCTCAAAACTCTACCAGGGAGCTCCTATAGCTGATAAACACCTTCAGTAATGTAAACATCTTCAGTAACTTGGCAGGATACAAGATTTACTCAAAAATCATCAGTAGCTTTCCTACATACAAATGATAAACAGGTTGAGAAAGAAATCAGAAAAACATCAGCCTTTACAATAGCCACAAACAACATAAAATATTGTGGGGTAACTCTAACCAAAGAAGTGAAAGACCTATATGACAAGAACTTTAAGTCTTTGAAGAAAAAAATTAAAGAAGATATCAAAAATGGAAAGATCTCCCATACTCTTAGATAGGTAGGATCAACATAGAAAAAATGGCAGTCCTACCAAAAGCAATCTACAGATTCAGTGGAATCCCCATCAATATCCCAGCACAATTCTTCACACAAACCTTGAAAGAACAATACTCTACTTTATATGGAAAAACAAAAAGCCCAGAATAGCCAAAATTATCTTCTACAATAAATGAACTTCTGGAGGCATCACCATCCCTGACTTTAAACTCTACTATAGAGCTACAGTATTGAAAACAGCTTGGTATTGGCACAAAAACAGATAGGTGGAGCAATGGAATCAAATTGAAGACCCTGAGAAGCTAAAATTATACAATAGAAAAAAAGAAAGCACTGGTGCAGGAGAATTGTCTGTATTCTGTCAATCATGTTATAAATAAACACTAATTGGCCAGGCAGGAAATATAGGCAGGAAAACCAGACAGGAAGTAGAAATGATGTAATGAGAACAGGAGAATTCTCGGAAGGAGGAAGTTTATTCCCCCTTCTCCTGCCTAGACCACTGAAGCAGCAGGATGTGATCTGCCCCACTGAAAAAGGTACTGAGCCACATGGCTAACAGATCAGAAAAATGGGTTAATCAAGATGTGAGAGTTAGCCAGTGAGAGGCTAGAGTTAATGGGCTAATCAGCTTATAATTTATGGAGACCTATTTTCTTTGGGGCTAAACAGTTGTGGGGTACCGGGTGGGACAGAAAAACCACAACAAGCTGGCCCCCCTCATGTTACAAAGCACATTCAACAAATGGTGCTGGCATAACTGGATGTCAACATGCAAAAGAATGTAAATATATTGATATCATTCCTCATGCACAAAACTCAAGTCCAAATGGATCAAAGACCTCAACATAAATCCAGCAACACTGAACCTCATAGAAGAGAAAGTGGGAAGCAGCCTTAAATGCATTGGCACAGAAGACCACTTCCTGAATACCAGCAGCACAGACAGTGAAATCAACAATTAATAAATGGGGTCCTCCTAAAACTGAAAAACTTCTGTAAAGCAAAAGACACCGTCCACAAGATAAAATGGCAGCCTACAGAATGGTAAAGAATCTTCAACAACCACATATTCAGAATTAACTTTGTTATTTATTCAATTACAAGAAATAATCAGAAGTAGAAATCATCCCTTGGTATATATCACACATCAAATCCCATACAGGTCTACCAGACCCTCTAACACAAGGCAATGATGAAATTGTTCAGCTGTTGGTAGGCAATGTGGTAGAAGCCTCAGAATTTCAAAAGAAAAATCATGTTAATAGCAAGAGTTTGAAAAACAGATTTTTTTTTCCATCACTTGGCAACAATCCAAGAAAATTATAAGGACATGCCCAACTTGTTCTTTGTATAACCAACTCCACTACTTTCAGGAAGTAACCCAAGAGGTACACAAAGAAATGAAATTTGGCAAATGGATGTGTTTTCAAAGTTTAAAAACATGCACACCACACTGTAGATACAAATTCATGATTTCAAGAGGCAACTGCTTTGAGTTCTGAAAAGGCTGATTCTATAATTATACATTTATTAGAAGTTATGGCCTCCATGGGGCTACCTGTACAAATTAAAACTAACAGTGGTCCAGGATATGTCTCTAATAAAATTAAACAGTTTTTTTGCATATTACAACATAAAGCATATTACAGGTATACCACACAATCCTAAATAGCATACACTTATAGAAATATCTAATCACACTCTAAAAGATACACTTAATAAACAAAAAGGATAATAAAGACACCCTGAGATAGACTACACAGGGCTTTATTAACTTTAAATTTTTAAGATGCTAATGATAAAGGAATGACAGCTGCAGAGAGACATTGAATAAGAGAAAAAAACAACTGAATTAAATCAGCCTGTGTATTTCAAAGATGTGTTGACCTCAGAATGGAAACCACGAAATGTGTTATGCTGGAGAAAGTTTTACTTGTGTTTCCACAGGAGAAGAAAAGCTATGGAGCCGGGCGGTGGTGGCACACGCCTTTAATCCCAGCACTCGGGAGGCAGAGGCAGGCGGATCTCTGTGAGTTCGAGACCAGCCTGGTCTACAAGAGCTAGTTCCAGGACAGGCTCCAAAACCACAGAGAAACCCTGTCTCGAAAAAAAAAAAAAAAAGAAAAGAAAGAAAGAAAAAGAAAAAAAAGAAAAGCTATGGATATCATCAAAATTGATAAAGATTAGATTTGAACAGGAGAGACCTCTTGAGAAGAGGTGATAGTTCATCAAACAGCATGACATTTCAATCTAAAATAACATATAAGACTAACAAATGTCTTTCATTTTATCAGGTATAACCTGCCAAAAAGGAAACTCCCCAAAGTTAGGGATAGGGCAGGGTTTTGTTTCTGTCTTTTCAGGAGAATGAAGGCATCAACTAAGGAGTTTGAAGACCATTGGACAAATGAGACATCTGAAGAAAAAAGACAAATCATCCAGAGAAAACATCCCAAGAAAAGGAATAAATTGGCCTGATGGTATACCACATTTCCAATAGAATAAAATTTCATAAATATTTCCAAACGTTTGTTTCTGCTATTCTCTATAGACATATGATGAAAATAATCTTTTTGTAGTCCCAACTCAATTAAAAATTAAAGTTGCCTTTGGGGTTGGAGCATGGTTCTCTCCTCTAATTCCAACCATGATTGTTAAAGGAAAATACAAAATCTCTGTCTCATATCAGAAGAGCCACCTGATATGGGATAGAAGAAAAACCAAAATAAAAAAAACTATTCTACTGCTACTAATCTCAATTCCTTGGTTTGATTTTGGCTCTATACAACTTTTCTTAAGATATAAATATTATTTCAAATTTTATAAAATTTATATATATATATAATTAAACTTTCTGTCATATATTAATGCTCATATAGAGTACTAACTAATTCTAGAAAAAGCCTTAATCTAGTTTCCTGTATATGATTTCGGTTTTGAGTCTTTATCAGGTAACTAGGAATTAAGATTTTATACTCTAGATATACTTTAAAAATTGTGGTCCTTTAATCTCTTCGAGATCCACTGCGTATGCCATTTAAAATGTTTAAGCTTTCTGCAGTGAACCATGACCATTACTAACAGTGATTTCTGAAGTCTCTAAAAGGAGGATGGAACCCTACAGTGACTATTCCACCTGGATTGTGGTAATACCATTATGCTGACAAACACCACTCAAAGATCGGCTTTGACCTACAAACTGTTCAGGACGATTTCAAGATGGTTGGCTGAGAAATTCCAGTCTCACAAACTTACTCTAGCCAGGACCTGGGATAAGCCCTGTACTTTCCCATTACACAGAAATTGGACAACAAATGATACAGCTACCTCTCCCAGCACTTGACAATTATCCCAATTTTCTCAGGGTCCTCTAAAGAGCCTGTTACCCCCAAACAGAAAATAATTTTAAGACTATGATTCCCACCGCTCCAAGAGGTGATGTGAGTGGTTTTGGGTCATTCAGTGCGTTATGGATATTTGCCACCATTTAGGGGGGCTGGTTACAAGTTGTTATTGATAATGAATGGTCAGAAAAAAAGCTGAACAAAGAAGATAAGATTCAGGGATTTTGTTCTGAAAAGAAATGGGGGGTATAGCAATGATAGGATAAAAGTGTAGATTACTGAATCTACTTTAAACCAAAAGAACAACTACTAGTCTTAAATAGTTCACATTGGTATTAAACTTCTGTATATTGATATAAATTTGAGGTTATTTTTCTTATACTGCATATATTTTCTACTCTTGTTTAAGATATTTTTATATATGATGCAAATTTAAGGTTATTTTGTTATAAAATAATGTACCTACATTTCTACTCTTGTTTAAGATATTGTACCTATGCAGCTCATTTAACAATATAATTTAAATTTCTAGTCATTACAAACTATTTAGGATAATAGAGAAATGCAGGTTAGTAGTCAGACACCTATTACAATCAAACTTGTAGTTATATTAGGTATGTTTTTAAGGTCAAACAGATATATTTTGATAGACAAGTGGCCTTCAAACACTTCAGAGATCTACAGAATATGGAATTTAAGATGTTTTGATATTATAAGGCTTTTTATGATAATGAGACATCTGCTCCTGGAAGTAATGAACTACTTCAGAGATGATAATGGGCATGGAAGAAACTCCATAAGGAGTTTGATTTCTTTCTGGCAAAAGTTAGTCACTGGACAAGAAACTGTCCTTGCCTCAACTGCTGGCAGTATGCTGTCCAAATTTAACAAGCAGGACACAAAATAAAATGACTGCTGAACTTTGCTAAGACAAGGTGGGAAGTCCTTCAAGATTCCTGCTTCACAGAAAATTCTGCCAGGAATTATAGGCCTGTAGAGCAAAGATGGATGTCCCCATGATACAGAGGAACCTTGGGTGACTGTCCAGACAAGCCAACTGTTTCTGTCATTTCTTAATTTTGGAAGTTGTTTGTTATGCACTTCCTGTTTACTCAGATAATATTATATCCTCCTCAGGTCTCTGATGGGGGTTGAAGACTAGATAGTTAATTTTTTACAGTTTTCCTTGTTACCAAATTCAGAAAAGAAATTCACAAAAAAAGATGTAAGGTATAAGGTTGAGAGATAGGTTGTTAATGCAGGTTAGGATAGAAAGTGAGTTAGGTGCAAAACTTTGGACTCACTAAGAGAGGATAGATAATGGAGTATTTTCTTTGAATTTCCCAAATACAAAGGGACTAGATATTGTTAATGTAATTCTTACCTATATATTTGTATATAATTATTGTACTTATTCTACATAGTTTTGTTATGTTAGTTAAATCTTCCCTTTTATTTAGACAAAAGGGGGAAATGTGTGATATTTTGATCTCATTCTGACAATAAAGTTTACATTAAGTCAGAGGGTGGAGGTAGTCACTAGCTAACTAAAATTAACCACAGAGGTCTTGGAGAGCTGAGGAAGTAGTAAGGCAGGGATGAGAGGGGATCTCAGCCCTTTCAGGTTGAGGAACAGAAGAGAGAGTAGGTCACTGGAGGCTTCTCTGTAGCTTCTCTGAACATTCAGGTTCTTACCCCGATATCTGACTCCCAATTTTTATTGATATAGAATAATTAGATAAACACTTCACAAGTCCACACTGAGAAATACAGTATCATCATGGAAACAAAGCGAGAGTCAAACACTGGCGACTGGGAAAAGGGATGGGCTCACTGTGCCATCCTAGGCCTCGTGGGGGAAAGAAGGGGTGGGCTCACTGTGCTGTTCAAGGCCTCGTGGTGGGAAGTCAAGTCTGACTGGCACGAGTCGGCCTTAGCTCACCTCCATGGGTTCCGAACCAAGGCGTCAAGGATGCAGCCTGGCTGCTGCATGCCGTCAGCAAAGACTACAGATGCTGCTGTTGCTGGTCCTCCGCCACCTTCTCATCTCTGTGCCAGGAGAAATCCTGGCACATGGGCACAGAGTGAGAGTGTGACAGGGAAGCCCAACAACAGCAGGACTAGCCTCAGCAGCCTTTCTGAGTAATCTCCAGCCCTGAGGACTTCGTGATCTCCAGCGTTGTAAACACCTGCAAGGAAGAGGACAACACACAGCAATGTCCCTGCTCTAAAAGGATATGCACCAGCGGCGCTGAGTGAACAAATTAAAACAGGTTGCTAATATAAGATATATTAGAATTTTAAAACTCTGACAATGTGTTTCATAATTGTTTGTAAAGCTAGCCTACTTGAAGCCCATTGAAAGCATCTCACTGGAATTTGGAGAGACTCTCGGTGGGTACAGGGTTAGAAAGATGCTTGGTTGATAAAGTTACCCATGCAAGTGTGAGGATCCAAGTTCAAGTCCCAATCCCCACATTGAGTGTGCTGGCATAAGCTTGTAAAATCTCCACACGATGGAGGCAGAAATAGTTGCATTCTGGGTCTTACCGGCCGGCCAGCCTAGTGCTGGCACATGCTTG